>NW_005370965.1:212349-287780 GCF_000412655.1 Myotis brandtii
TTTTAATTTTTTTAAAGAATGTAAGTGACCTTAAGGAGACCCCGGACCTGCATTGTGCCGCCAGCATCTAAAGCGGAGTCTGGTTTTTGTAGTTACTTGCACGATAAACAGTTGGGCAGTGGATGAATGCAGGAGAGAAAGAAGTTACTTGGACGGACCTCTGGGATGCCAGAACACGATGCCATCTGAGAAAGCTCCTGGAGAAAATGATGTTTAAGGGAAATGCCAGCAGGAGTTATCTCTAACTAATGGTAAGAGAACCCCAGGATCTGTGCTCTAGGCAGAGAGACCAGATTGTGCAAAGGCCTGGAGACAAGAAAGAACAAGTCTTCAAAAAAAAAAGAAAAAAAAAAATGAAGAAGAAGCAGCTGTAGCCTAACGGAAGGAAAATAACAGGAGGAGATAAGCCTAGGTCAGGCAGGTCAGACAAGACTCTGTGAACCTGATAATGGGGTGAGACTTTTCTGCTGAGTCCTGAGGGCAACTGGAAGCTGGGAGGGGCTGGGTCACAAAACTGGGACTTGTGATCAGGCTTTGAGGTAATCAGGGCAGGTAGCTACCCTGGATTATTGGGAGTGGCTGCCAACATAGAGAAGTGGACTCAGGATGGGAGGGATCTGTAGGCAGAAGCAGAGGCCCTGGGCTGAGCTGCAGGGTAGGTTGGTGGAGCCCTTCACTTGGGGGCCTGCAGTTGGAGATAAAATCAGTTGAGCTTCTGCTGCCCTTTGGGACATCCAGTTGACAAGAGCGTGGTGCCATCCAAGAGGAGAAGATCTTTAGGGGACTGCACAAATAAGTGTCCCCATACTCTTTCAAAGGACTGCTGGAAACTCAGCTGACCCTGGCCTGCCCACCTGTCAGCCTTCTCTGGCCCCTACTGCACTTGGCAATGCTTTCTAGAGCAAAACAAATGAAGACCCCAAGAGGCCACAGAGTAGCATCCAGCATGGGGACATGGCCAGGGGAATGGACTCATATCCATGGCAGAGCATGTAAGGGTCTAATTCAGAAACACTCTGGGACAAGCCAAGGGCCCCTGGTATACTGAGCTGCAATGCCCAATACTATAATCACTAACTACAGGTGGCTACTTCAATTTCAATTAATTAAAATTAAATTTTCAGTTCCTCAGTGATACTAGCCACATTTCAAGTGCTCAGTAGCCACATGTGGCTTAGAAGCTACCACATAGACAGCACAGATATAGAACATTTCTGTTGTCGCACACAGTGCCCTTGTGCTGACCACCGGGAACATGCCAAACACTTGACCAACAAGTCTAGTCTTCACACAAGCCCCACAGATAAGGTCAATGGTCTTATTCTAGAGCAGTGGTTCTCAACCTTCTGGCCCTTTAAATACAATTCCTCATGTTGTGACCCAACCATAAAATTATTTTCATTGCTACTTCATAACTGTAATGTTGCTACTGTTATGAATCGTAATGTAAATATCTGATATGCAGGATGGTCTTAGGCGACCCCTGTGAAAGGGTCGTTCGACCCTCAAAGGGGTCGCGACCCACAGGTTGAGAACCACTGTTCTAGAGGCTTAGATACCACTCCAAAGGAGTGAGAGAGGACGTATAACCTGGACCAACTGCTTCTTATTAGGAGATGCGGGAGCAGGACTACTTGTGATGCTCCAGGGGATGAAGCCCCACTGAGCATGAGCAGCCCTAGAGGAGATGAAGGAGATGAACTTGATTTTGAACAAACTGAGTTTGCAGTCCCTGGGTGTGCTGTTGCCTGCACATGTCAGAAGCTCAGGGGACATCTGGGCCCTAGAAACCATCATTTTAGAGGTGAAAAAGCCATGAGCATGAATGTGAGTGCAAGTCAGAGTTGGCAGGTAGATACTGTGGCTGGATGGAAGTAGATTTGCAATTATGAAAAAGTACTAGAAATTGTCACAGCCAAGAGAAACCTACGGAGATATGACAACTAAATGTCATGCGGGATCCTGGAACAGAAAAAACGACATTGGGTAAAAAACTAAGGAAATCTGTGTAAAGAATGGGCTTTAGTTTAATAGTAAAACGTCCGTGTTGAATCATTAAGTGTGGCCAACGTAGCCTCCTAATGTTAATAATAGGGAAAACGGTATGGGGGGATTCTCTGTACTATTTGTCAACTGTTCTGGAAATCTAAAACTATTTGAAAATAAAATGTGTAATCTTTAAAAGCTGATAAGGATGTTTCCCCGATGAGCAAAGAAGCCTTTATGTTCACTGTAATGGCTGTTCCCTTGGAGATCTCCCCGGAGTGGCAGGCCTGTAAGGGCACATTCTCCCCAGTGCCGCTTTATGGTCTGAGTCATGCTGTGAATCATCTCTGACAACATGCTGCTCCCTATGTTTACCCCACCTTAAGGGCATATCAAGGTGGCAGTAATAACACACTTCACATCCAACCTAATCTTTCTTCTCGACCTGTCAATGTAGAAGCACACCTCCTGTCAAAAAGAACCGCTTCCCGTTAGAGGAGAAAAACAATGCACTTGAAAACAGGGGGATGGTCTCATTCTCCCCTGAACTAGGGTTATGATTGACATGTGGAGCGGGACATTTATTCACTGGGTGTGGTATACAGTTTCCCTGGCCCCCAGGCATGGTGGCAACCTGAACCACCCCCATACATTTCCAAATGTGTCCAACTCCCCATCTATCCCACCCACAAGATTCAGTAAACTAAACCATTAGGGATGTGACAATAGATTGGGAGGGAAGTGATGAAACATGTTGAAGGAGTAGGAAAACAGACACTCTAAAAAGAAATTAACTGCACATGTGATAAAATGGTAGCGAACTAAATACACACACACACACACACACACACACACGTATAAGTCAAACTGGGGAAATCTGAGTAAGATGGGTGGATTGTACCAATGTCAATATCCTGGTTGGGATAGGTACTATCGTTCTGCAGAATGTAACCCCTTGGGGGACAGATAACTACATGTAATCTACAATTATCTCAATAAATAAAATTTTCAATTTAAGAAAAGAACTTAAGGGCAGCCATTGTAAAGTCACAAATGCTAATCTCCCCCTCTGACCCTCCAAACTCTCATCCACTTCAGCATCAGAAGGTGAACGAAGGTCTGGTTATAGAGTCAGGGAATCCAGAGTTCAAATCTTGACTCTGACTCTCACTAGCTGTATGACCTTGGGTAAGGTACACGATCTCTCTGAACTGCAATTTCCTCATCCAACAAATGGAATGACAGTACCAATTTGCAAGCATTTGTGGAATGATTAGATGTAATATGGAAAATGGCCAGCATGAGGTAGGTGCTCAATACATAGCAGGGATCCCTACTTCTCTAGCCCTTTGGTTGTAGTTGCAGAACATTGTCCCAAGTTCCCACCCACCACTTGCTCCATGCAGCACCCTCAACTCCTTTGTACCCTGTTTCTTGCACTGTGCTCACCTGGAAAACCCTGGGTCACACATCCGACCTACACACGGACATCCTGTCTCCTGACAGCAGGGAGTACGCCAGCAGACACAACGCCATGCGTGTGCAGGCCCAGCCAAGTTCCACATCCCTTTTGGACTGGCCAGCCATTCACTTCCTGCTCCCGCCCCCACGCCCTCCCCAGTGGCCAACTGCAGGCCATAAACTAACCAGCACCTGGAAATCCGAAAGTCAGCCATTTTGGTACCAGAATAACCTGGAGGGCAAGGACTGTTCTGACCTCTGGTCTCCAGGAACTGGCCTGCTCACTCTTCTCTCCGTCTCTCCCACCCACACAGTTGCAAAGGTCAGGCCTAATAACATCCACCCTGACTTAGGATGTCCTGGGGTCAAGCAATGCAGGAACCAGCAAGCTGGTTCTCTCAGCAGGCACTCCAGGGAAGAATCCCAGGTCCCTGGCTTACCCAAGATCTGGGTGTGAGCCAACCACGATGGCTTCTGGGCTTTGGGGGAGGGGCGGCAGCAGGGGAAGGGCTCAGATCCCCAGAGGAGTCTGCCACCCTGATCATCCCTTTCCTGAGTATACAGGGAGAGAGGCCCGGGCTGGAGGGGGTCACATGCTGTGTCCTCTTAGCATGGGAGAAATAAGGAAGAAGAAATTGTGTCTGACCTTGCAAACCCACAGGCCAAAGGCCCAATCTTCTTCCTGTTATCATTATTATTATTATTATTCCTCTAGAAATGAATGAATATTCATCCCTGTCAATATGAGTGCCTCAAACTCAACACAAGAGTTAAAACCTCGCTTTGTGTATGTGGACTCCTGTCCAAAGTCCCAGGTGGAGCCTCTGGTCTAAATCCCAGTCCCCAAGACACAGACCAGCCTGGCATCTGGCAGAACCACCCCAGCTCTGGGCACCTTCGTGTGCATGGACCCCACACTGCTATCCAGCCCTCTGCCACTGCTCTTGGTGCTGGAGACCTGACCCCAAGTGTCACTCCTTACACGACCCCCTCCCATTCACCTTCCAACCTCCTGTAAGTGGGTTGAACTGTGCAGAACTCTCTAAACCCCTTTTATCCTGCTCCTTGGAGTGTGGACTAGAGCTACCCATCCCTCAAGTCCCTCCAGGCCACCAAGAGAGCTCTCTCTGCATCATTAGCAGGCCCCCAGGCTGGGTACCACAGGCCAGGAGGGGACTCCATGAAGGACAGGGCCCTGGCATCACCTTGGTTTTCCCTCCTCCCCCTGCAGCTCCTCCTTTTTCCCTGACACAAAGCAATCTCTCTGCCCCACCCCTTCTAAGCCGGATCTCCATGAAGATACTCTAACGAAGAAGCCTGTCAGGCTTGCAATGAATCCCCTCTTCTAGGGCAACACGGTCTTAGGGTTGGCTCTGCCATAGTGGGCCACAGGGCACTGATCCACCTGACTGAGACCCGGAGCTTCTGGTGCTGAGCCACAGCTCTGGGTAAATGGCGGGACCCCTGGAGCCTCTCCAATTTCTGCGCAACCCAGAAATGGCAGCTCAGGTTCTTCCTTTAATTCAGTTCTCTGAGCCACTCCAAGGTCCTTCAATGCATTCCTTTCCCACCTTAAACCAGCCAAATCTGAGTTTATTGCTTGCATTCAATAGAAACTTAGCCAACAAACCTGAGCTCAAACAGGGACTTGGCCCCCAGAGTTGAATCAGTGAAGTGTGTTTGGCCCACATTTGTCCTCTGTCCAGTTGATCTCAGGAGGTTCTTTTGTGGTCCTGGAGCTAGAATTGGTCAATGTGATCAGAAACACTGCCCCTCCCCTATATATTTCCAGGGAAATGGCTTACACAGGACCCTAGGAGAAAGCCCAGGACACACTGGGCCCCACAGGTGAGCATATCCATTTCAGCTGCCTTCTCACCTTGAAGAGCCAGAGCTGAGCCGCTGCAGGGAAGGTTGGCTTCTTTTTTAGATGCTGCCCTCCCCATCCCAGACTCAGGTACCCTAAAGGCTGCAGCTTCTGTTGGTGATGTCATTCAGCCTCCCCAGCAAGCAAGCCTGACTCAGGACCCAACAGAACAGACAAACTTTATTTCTGTGAAGAGACTCACACTTTGGTATTTAGCATAACTAAAGGGCTAACTGTGGAGCTTTGCTCATGGACTGCTAATATCCATTTCCGGTCCTCAGTCACCTCTTCACTCATCCGCAGCTGTCTCCTGGTCTTTCTTCCCTTCCTCAGGATCTCCTGAGTCTTTCAGATTTTGACGAGCAAAATCCTCAAAAACCAAATTTTCATCCTGAAAACTAAAAGTAAACAAAGAACATTTTGATCATGGCACACTATGAGGCTTACAACGAAATCTCGAACAAAACAGATCTTTTTGCAACAAAGGAAGCGATGGAGAGTTTCCTGCATGATGAACACAGGACCCCACCCTTCTCATAGTTGTTCATGGAAAATCTCTTTAACGGGCAAAAAAAAGAGTGAAAACCCAAGAGCAGACTACACACCCACTATATCCGTGCATGCATGTGTCATGTGTGTGCATGTGTTTGTTTGTGTGTCTTAGTACTAGGAAACAAAAGGAAAAACAGGGTCCAAACCTGTGTCAAGAGCATGAGGTGTGTACAAAATGACCCTAAAAGTGGTTGTGCCAGATGAGAAAGTCACAGAACACAGGGCAACAAAAGGCAGTGGCTCACCTTTCCTTTGCCATAGCTGCAGCATGGAATGAAAAAGAGAGAGATTAGCATAAATTCTGTATAATGGCTGCACCTGGAAAATGTCTTCCTTGTTTAGTGATTTATAGTTGGGGGAATAAAAGGTCTAGATACATACATTTCATGATAATGGCATGTAATTCCTTCTTCTTTGCCTTTTCCTGCTCGGAGAGCCTTCTCCCTGCATTTTTAGCCATCGCTTCTTTTTAAAGTGCCACAACCCTCACCTGCTCAAGGGGGCCAAGCCACAATCTCACCTCCAGAACCCTGTCCTTGGTTGGCCTCACTCTCTTTGAAAGCGTCTCTCCCTACGTGTCCTTGGACCATTCCAGATCAGAGTCCCCAGGTGCTGTCAGGATAGAACCCTGTCCTTGGTTGGCCTCACTCTCTCTGATGTCACATTTCTCTTTGAAAGCGTCTCTCCCTACGTGTCCTAGGACCATTCCAGATCAGAGTCCCCAGGTGCTGTCAGGATCCAAGCCTACCCACTTCAAACCATCCACACGTTCAGCTCTTGAGCGGTGAGTCCTAGGCCTCATGCTTACCCAGCATCCCCAGCGGTTGGGGTGGGCATTAGACCTTGAGAACTACCTCTGGCCCCTCTCCATTTCTCTGTTAGCATATTGATCTTCATTTTGTTGGGTTATATTCTCATGTATGTTTTGCAGCCCCAGTTAATTGCTATTCATTTGGGGTGTTTTTTTGTTCTTTTTTAGCTTTCTGCCTCCCTAGTAAAGTACTGGTGCAACCCTCAGTGGTGAGCCAGGAAGAGCGAAGTGATGCTAAACAACTCCAGATGGTTTCTCAGGAGCCCCGTGCTGATGGCAAGCCACTGCTCTTGTGCCTCGTGCCCACCTGGAAGCCAGCCCTGAGAGGGAAGTGTCTGTGTGGGCTGCTAACCACAGGAAGCCTACGGAGAGGCTGACTCATCAAAACATCCCCTGGGCAAGAAGCCTCCAGGACCCCCTCAGTGCTGAGCATAAAATTATACTAAGTGGGACCATCAGCCCAGAAGAGAATCCAATCAACACCCTGCGTTCCCCGTGGATGCTCTTGACAGGGGACAATAAAAGCTTGGTAGCATTTCTACAGCACTTACTACATGCAAATTACTTGGCCCCTGGCCCTGGCAGAGTTTCCCAGCCGCAACCTAACGCTTCCTCTGCTTGGAGTCTGTCATCCAGGCCAGGAAGCAGGGACCTAGGCAGGTGAGACGTGAGCATGCATCCATGAATAAAACTGAGTGACTCATAAATCTCTGGAAATCAGAATTTCAAGGCCATAGGGTGACTTGTCCTTTTTCCCTGAAATCTCATAGTATAAAAAAAGATCATTGGTGAGTCCAGATGTGTGATATGTTCGATGGAAGGACCAGAATGACTGGAACATGGAAATGTCATACCCAGAAAAGGAATAATGCCACTTCCCCCCAGCTCAGCTATAACGCCTGTTCACAGCTGCAGAAAACAACTTCACATAAACTGTGACATCTCCTCAGGCCACAGTTTTAAAATAGCCTTTGAAAATGTCCTTGAAAGAGACCAGAATGCATCTCAATCTCACATAGTTCAAAATAGTATTTTAATGACACAAGCATAAGTGAATAAAATAAACATGGCTAGACTGTATGTTTCCCCCGGGGGAAGGTTTTGGCAAAGCACACTGAGCATTTGAATCCAAACTATTTGGAAAAGATGCTTGGAGACCAAATATTTTTGAGACAAACCCAAATGAATCTGGGGCCCCTTCTACTGTTCAGATGTCATTTCATTATCCATTTCATAAAAGCTAGATATAAAGTATAAGGAAAAAAGAAATCCTGCTTGCTTACACCACTTTTATTCCCAATGTTCCTTACTGCTGTAACTGTGAGATTCCCTTTCGGGCAGGCCCATTCCTCTGTCCTGACAACTAAGCCACTGAACACTCAGTGGAGAATTTTTCTCAGAATTTCCCAGATGGCACCTGTATTATTTTTGCTGCTTCATCCACCTTTTTTAAGAGAGCTCTGTTGAGATCCAATTCACATAGCATACAATTCACCATTCACGTGTACAGGCCAACAGTTTTTAGAACATTCAGAGTCGTATAGGCACTGCTTCATTTACTTTTAACACCTGTACGAGAGCCAATAGAGTTACAATTCACAGGAGCCACGGTGTCAGGACCCCAGCCTGACCCTCTTTCCTGGTATTTTCTATCTTCTCATCACAATCTCCACTGTCAAAAACACTCATCTTCCAAAGGCCTGCTAATGTTTCCAAATGAAATGCAAAAGCCTCAGGCTCTCAAAATTATTTTTCACTTTAAACATTCTTTACATCTAAACCTAGGTCTGTTCAACAGGAGAACCTATGCTTTTAAATCATTCCTGACAAAACCTAATAAGATTGCCCATGTCTGAGCCCAGGGAGGCTCGGACAAGCTCACGGAGGGTGGACAAGCACCTGGCTCAGGACTGAGCATGTGAGCACGCCTTCCCGGAGCCAGGCACCTTGAGAATGACATGGCCATGCCCGCCTGTGCTCACAGGTGTGGTCAGGAAAGACTAGCAGTGAATTTGTAATCAATCTGAAAGTTGTGAATGACAGAGAAAGTCAGGGCGCTGCAGACTGACCTGGGTCCTCGGGCTGCGGGTGCATGAGGCGGAACGGCACTTCAGTGGCCACTTCGCTACAAAAAAGAAGAAAGCAGATTGTTCTTACACACACAATTATAAATTGCACAGGATCCAGTGAGATTCAGAGCAAAACAAACCAGATGTCAAGAAGTGATCAAGTAGAAATTCTAAATGTATTCCCTGGCAGGTGGTCCAGAAACTTCACATACTCGTGGCCGAGGCGTCTAGGATTTTCAGGTTCCTTTCCTCCTGGTTATTAGTTTCAGTGACACCATATTGTGGTGGAGGACAGGTGGAGGGAGAATAGTTTTGAAAAATATCCTTTGCAAAAATGTACACAATTTATATGTGTTACATCTTCTATGTAAGGCTGGTGGGTTGGGGACCGGGGACACAGTCCCTTGAATAGAGAGCAGAATAAAGATGACCAGAGATCACCAAATTCCAGAGGCTAAAGGGCTTTGGGGCAGATTGGAATTTATATAAAAAGAAGGAAGGAAAGGAGTCAGGAAGGAAAGCAGAAGGAAAATCTAGACAAAGGGAGAATGGCAAGGGTGTGTGTAAGTCTGTGTGTGTGAGAGCGTGTGCTTCACCTAGGACCCACTACCTCCCGCCCCACAGTTACCACTTTGGTCAAAGCACATGTTTACAAGGCCGTTGTCACCACACCCCAATACAGACATACAGATGGGGTCTAGAAGAAGATGCATACCCTGATTTGTGAGGGAAGGAGATGGTAAGAGTCGGGGTGAAGGAGTATGTAAGTTCAGTGCCTGTTTCCAACATGTGAGACTGCCTCTTTGCGCATGGTATGGAAGGCAGCTGTCACTATTCGCAATAGCCAAAAGGTGGAAACAACCCAAATGTCCACCAAAAGATGAAAGGACCACAAAATGTGGCATATCCATACAATGGAATATTATTTGGCCATACAAGGAATGAAGCACTGACACGCGCTACAACATGATGAACCTTGAAAACACTATGCTGGGCGAAAGAAGCCAGACACCAATGGACAAATATTGTCTCATTCTGTGTACAGGAAATGTCCAGAATAGGCAAACTTTTGGAAATAGAAAGCAGATTAGAGGTTGCCAGGGACCAGGGAGAGGGGCAAATGGGAGAGAATATAGGTTTTCTCTTGGGATGGTAAAAATGTACAGGAGCTCAGTGGCGGTGACAATCACACAACAACTGTAAACACAACCGACACCACTGAATCGTACACTTTCAAGGGGTTAAAATGGTAAACCTCATGTTATGTACATTTTATCAAACACACAGCCACACCAAGGCAGCTGCATGGAGTGTGCCGGTTTCCTGAGTGTGTGTGTTTGTGTCCTTGCCCAGGTGTAGCCTCAGCTGTGGTCTCAAGGAAACATCCCCAGCTCTCGGCCAAGTTTTGCATGATGCACCCGAAAGGCAGAGGGCATGGTTTCATAATGGCTCTGAGCACAGCTGCCAGGAAACCAGGCTCCACTGTGACTGTTTTGAACCCCAGGTTTGATACCCTGGAATCAAGCGAGAAGGAAGGTGACGAGGCTTACCTGGAGGTGAACTCTCCCAGAAAGCTAGGAAACAAAAGCAGACAGGGCTGTGGTGACTGCCCACCATGTAGCATGGCCTCATTTCCCATTACTTAGAGGAGGGACGTGTCCCAGTCCTGTCCTTCACTCACAACTTTTAGGACGTTTGTGTCCCTGAATATTCAACCCCACTATTCCTCTCCATTTGTGATTTCTCAAGTGGATTGGTTCAAATGAGGAGGCACTTAGGTTCAAGCCCTACTGTTTAAGAGTAAACCACAGATCAGAATTTCTCTCTTGGCCACAAAGATTATTGTAAGAGAAACTCTACTCTGCTTTACATACTCTTTGAGAAAATGAAAGGAAACACTGTACATCTTGAAAAACACACAACGAACACAAACACTGTTAAAAAAATTTGCAAAATCAACTTATGTTTGTTCTACTTTGTTGTCCCAACCAAAATTTGGGCAATTATCTACTCAGAATTACGGAATCTATGCCTGGACTTGTCTTTGATGGTTGAACTAACCAAGGCTCATATAGGTTAGAGGCCAAAGCCATTGGCAATGGAATTTGAAAAGGAAAATGAGAATTCAAAGTTTTCCCTTCGTTAAAATATGTTCTTAAAATTAATTTTAGAGAGATCAGAAGGAAGAGGGAGGAGCTGCCTCCTGCATGCCTCCTACTGGGGCTCAAGGTCGTAACCCCAGCATGTGCCCTGACCAGGAATTTGAACCAGCAACCTTTTGTGCATGAGACAATACTCCAACCAACTGAGTCACATCGGCCAGGGCTCAAGTTTTTCTCTTTTGGAAAAGGTTTTTAAAATGGATGAAATTCATTTTACTAAAAAAGATAAAACCATTTCTTCGGAATTCTGAGATATCTGTGCTCTTGAATAAAAAGGAAACTCCCAAATCCTGTGATTACACATTAGGAAGGGAAGGAAAGATCTCTTCCTTATGGACGGATGCCTCCCTGAGATCTAAGAGAGTTCCCTTGATAGCCACCATTCCTTCCTGAGGTTCAGCACCACACTGAACTCATCATCCTTTTTTGCATGTCAACTTCCACCACATGAGCATAGGCACACCCACTCTTGTCATGTGGTACTAACAGTACACATATTTCATCATCCACTTTTCTACCCTTTTCCATGTGCTGTTCTATCAGACAGAAATATGAAACTAAATCAACAGAGTCTCTCCAAAACTCTACTCGGTAATTGGTAGAATTTGTGGCCCTTCCTGTGCTTTCTGTCTCCCCATCATTCAGGAATGAAACAATTTAATCAAAGGCCAAGACAGGGCCAACAGAGTGGTGGGACTTGGACACTCACCCTGACACTGTGAGCTTCACCTTGATCTGGTAAGACACCAGAATCCCCAGGACGGTCCGGTCTATGCCCTCCTTGATGCTGCATAAACAGAAAGGAAAAGTAGAAGAATGCAGGGGAGCAATAGAAAGCAAGGACTGGGAAACCAACCCCTCATCTCCACGCAGGCACACCATCATGGGGGCGTCTTCTCAAGGACCTGGTGAACTCAACCAAGCTGTCAAAGTCCTAGAACAGGGTGTGCTTCCTGGTTCTCCCTGCTCTGCCTTACACTGAGTCATCTCCTGAGCTGTGAGGACTCACATTGTGCTGGAGGCAAGATTCGTGTCCTCGTGCTTGATTTTCCCATCCAGGGCGATGCCCCTCCGTTCTCGGTTGTTGGCCAGCAAGGGCACCAGCGTCAGCGTTGTGGTCAGAGTACTGTTTGGCAGCACTTTTTCTCTGCAGGAAGATAATCAGAGAGGTGATCTGACTAATTGCTCTCACAGCCATAAAGCCACCATCCGTCCCAGGAGCCCCTGTGTGCCATCAAGCATGTTCCAGATCTAAGCTCCCTGCGATTCATTGGAAAGGTAGTTCAGGTACCTGTGCATTTGCCTGACGAGAGGCAGAGGAGTATTACTGACAACTCAAAATAGGCTGTCAGCAACAGTACGACATTTCCTCGAGTCCCTTGGTCTGCTCTAATAACTGAATTCTAGAATGTTCTGTGGGATTAAATGATACCAACTGGCCCAAGGGTCAAGGACCACACCGATCTCCTCTTGAGACTGTGAACCACACAGCTGGCTGCAGGGCCACCTGTTGCCAAAAACTGTCACTCTGAGGCGGGAGGGTCAGCATGTCCCATGGTGGTGGGTGATCGAAAAGGGGAAGGCAAGGTCCTCCATTTGTGAACCAGAGACTGCACTGGTTTGGGTTCAGAGCAGCACATGCTCCCAGATCTTTTCCATGGTCAGTCGGACGGGGGTGTTCCCACCATCCGACAGACACAGGGGACTGGTATCAAAGCGTAGATTTGAAATGGAGCTGGGGACACAGCAGCATGTTTCTCCAGGCCAGCAGGACCCAGCTCACTGATCCCAGTGGCTCTGCCACGCATCTGCACACTGACACCAGGTCACACTGAGCCATCAGAGTGGCCTTGTACCTCTTCCCTGCCAACCTTATGAATGAGTAGGTACTCGCAGGATCTCCACTTTGCAACCAGGGAAGCATGCCGGGCACCCCCCTCCCCCACCCCCATATCTGGCCAGGGGTAGGCGGGGCGGGGCCCAAAAAACAGTGCCCAGGAGTGGGCCTCAACTCTTTCCTTAGCCTGCCCTGAGACAGGCTGGGAGTCTGAACTACCACACTCAGAATGGCTTCCCTATTTGAGCCTCCTGTGGAGTTTCAAGCAGCTGTGGCTTCTCTCACCTGCAGTGTGTACGGGAAGCTCCTGGGCATGCTCATTACAGAATTCTGCTGGAGTATGAGATGGCCCCCACCCTCCCATCTGGGCCCTGTGGGAACCTCTCTCTCTCTCTCTCTCTCTCTCTCTCTCTCTCTCTCTCTCTCTCACACACACACACACACACACACACACACACACACTATAAATCAATGATGAGAGAGAATTATTGATTGGCTACCTCCTGCATGCCCCACTGGGGATCAAGACCGCAACCCAGGCATATGCCCTGACCAGGAATTGAACTGTGACCTGCTGGTTCATAGGTTGACACAAACACTGAGCCATGCTGGCCGGGCAGGAACCTCTCTTAACATGTTTGGTTTGAGCCACAAATGACAAAAGCAGAAATTATATCCTAAGGGGAAGGTAACAGGAAGAGGGATGGCCAGCAAGGCCACTTCTCAGTCCCTTCAGGACCTGGGGTTGAATGGTGGGCAGTACTCCTGAATGAGTGATGGAGGACCACCCACTAGAGCCCAGGGAGCCCCAGGGTTCAAGGACGAGGGCCATGCTCTGCCGCCCTCGCCTTCTGAGTGGCTTCTGGTCTGAGACCCATTAGCACATTCCCGCCTAGCTTTCAGTCTCCCTGCCACTTCTAGGGGGGCCCTAGATTGGTTCCTAGTTTCCTGAGAATCATTTGGTCCAAAAATGTACCGAGAGCTGAAAAGAGAACCAGATTATGGGGTATATTAGGGGAAACTCAGCTGAGGACCGTTCCCTCCTATCACTGTTGAGCATATGCCCAAAGGTGAGCCAGGAAGACTCCTAGGTCACAGTGTGCAAAGATGCTCCTAAAAGAGACCTTAGGCTTGGTTGGTGAGTTATACTTCTTTCCTGCATAACTGGATCTGCTTTGGGTAATAGTTTATCCCAAAGTTACCTTTTAAATATTGGGTAATATTATCTTGCCGAATCAGTTTGTCTTTCCTCACCACCCCTTCCTCTAACCGTGGTAATACTGTTTGCATACATCAGTACTTAGAACATGCCAGCTAGACAAAGACCTTCCCAAGGGATCCTCCCTGGGGCATGTGTGTTTAATGACTCTATCTGCCTGCCTAGCACAAAGCAAGAACGGGCAGGTCTCTCCCTCCACCAAGAAGAAGCCATCGCAGTTTTGATTCTTGGTTTTGGTTCCAATAAAGGGAGAAAAGTCATTCGTGATAAGGGGCTGAGACTTGATCCAGCATGCTAATCCAATTGGTATGAGATTTTCAAATTGAGGAGAAGATCAAAAGATAGAGAGCCCTCCCTGGGCTGACAGACTGTTTGAATATCTGCTGCGGGGAGGGAGGTAAGGAATAGTATCGTCTCTAGCAATGTCTTCCAAGGATACATACAAGGTCCAGCTGTTTCCACTGTGACATTTCTAGGTTTATTTCTCTCCTCTCCGTCAAGTCTTAGCTTGACTGATCTCTCAGAACTCTTGGGAGTGAGAACGGAATGGAGACGCTAACCTTCTTTGCAGCCCTTGAAGTGAGAAAAGGGAAGGAAGTGAAGAGCTGGCAAGCTAGCTGAGCATTCACTTCCCTTGTCAAGATAGACAAAAGGGGAACTTGACAAAGAAGCCTGGGCCGCCCAGGAAATAGAAACCCAACAGTTACTCACTGTGCTTCCTCCTGGGCCACCGGCTTGACGTAATAGTCGCTCGAGTAGAGAACCACATTGGCCACTTGTTCCACTGCAGAGGGAGGACAGGGGTGGGCGATTCATGTGGGGTCCTTCATGCAGGTGCCTGGCCTTCTGGGGATGCGGTTGGTCTTCCTTCTCTCATGCTTCTCAGGCTTAGCTTTCTCAGCTCAAAGCTTAAAGGCTGAGATTTCTGAAGCCACTTCTGTTCACCAATACAACTTGCTTTGTCACAACTCCTACCCATGAGCCAGTCTCCTAAAACTGCACCTCCTGGGAGGCCCCTCCTCTCTGCTGAGCCTCTGATGCGCCTCTGGGTGCCCTCCCAAGGCACACAATCTTCCAGCATCAAATAACTCACCACTTGCTCTTCTATGGGAGGCCCCTCCTCTCTGATGCGCCTCTGGGTGCCCTCCCAAGGCACATAATCTTCCAGCATCAAATAACTCACCACTTGCTCTTCTCCTCCGAGCCCACCCCTTCCAGCATTCTCTGTCTTACTGAAGGAGCATCTCCTTCCAGGTGTCCAAGCCAGAAACCATCTGGAGGCCCCTCAGGATGGGCTTGTGGGTACACATGGTGGACAGGAGGGTGGGCTCTGGAACCAGACTACTTGAGTTCAAATCCCAGCTTAGCTGTCAGCTGTGAGTTACTTAGCACCTCTAAGCCTCAATTTGCCCATCAGCAAAATGGGAGTGATAACTGTCTCTAACTCATATGGGTGTTGTGATGATTAAAAAGATGAATTTTAATCTCCACTAAAATAAAAATTGAGCCCAGATGGTGTGACTCAGTGGTTGAGTGTCGACCTATGAACCAGGAGGTCGGGGTTTGATTCCCGGTCAGGTGATTCTCTCTCATTGATATATCTATCTCTCTCTCCCTCTCCCTTCCTCTCTTAAATCAATAAAAAAATATATAAAATAATAATAAAAAATAAAAATTGAGGATTAAAAGAAACAATTTGTTTGAAGCACTCAGCACAGAGCCGAAAATTTAATAGCTTCTTTAAAAAATTAATGGTGTTAATGAATGTTAGCATTCATAAAACTTTGAGAAATAATTTTAAATCAAAGTATCAAATGATACTTTCACAATCATGTTACTTTGTATTGAACACTAAATAAATAAGTCAGGTTCTATAAGGAATTAAAGGCATATGAACTAAACCAATATAAAACAAGCTGCAAATTAAACATTCATATTAGCATCAGGAAATACCTAGAATTCTTTAGTATGCATGCAGCAAATTCCTGAATCTTATCAATGACACATAGGGTGACCCATCTTGGTCTGCCTGGGGCTGGCCTCGTTTTAGCCTGAAAGTCCTGGAATGGTAAGTCACCCTAACACACAAAGTCTACCTTTGTCTTAGTCATCAAATGTTTGAGTTGGAAGCGAATTTGGAGGTGTCCCACCTATGTTATTTTGTCGTGTCTTTTTTATGTAGCCCATATAAGACCATTATATAAGACCATCTCCTGCATGTTGACGCCCTTTGAGCTGAGGAAGTGTCGGAACAGCAAGTGGGCGGCGCCTCTCCTGTAGTATTGGTGGGGCTTAGCCATCACCTCGTGGGGATTCAACATGACCAGCAACAGTAACACTTTACCATTTACAAAGCCCCTCACAAAACCCAGGGAGGTAGACCAGGAGCCCCTGCCATGAATGCCAGTGGGACTTGGAGAGGATGCACACAGCAGAGCCCACAGGAAGCCAGTGTCCTCAGGCCAGTGTCTTCCCACCATGCTGTGCTGATCTGTCAACACAACTCATCACTGATCCCAGGAGGAAAACTCCTGTCCAGGCTGTCCTGAGACCTGGCCCTGGGCCCCTCCAGGAAGATCACCTGTCAGGAAGTTGTCCCCAGACCAAAGTCAGCCTTAAGCTGGGATGACATCAATGGGCTTTCCTCCCTGTGAGGCCCTACTGTCCATGACAACAGAGGCAAACAGGTAGTTCCAAGGACCCAGGAGGGCCTTATCTGACCAGAGGAGAGACCCTCGGGAAATAGGACTAGGTTGAGAAATTCCAGAAGGCTCCACCCTCCAGCTTTGAGCAGCAGGTCCTACCTAATGCTTTAATCTTCTTTACTGTCTTCTCTGTGTTGTTGTTCACAGTCACGGTCACAGAAATGGGTTCCCCATGGAAGTAGATCTGAAAATGTTAACAGATAAATCAGAAAAGGGGAACAGAGTGTGGTGGTATCTTTAATCTCGTGGCTTTCTAAATTCATCTCAATTCTTTAACTAGAATGAGTGGCTGGATCCCCATACTTTCAAGGAAGATAAAGTGACAGCCATGTGTCTCCTCTAGAGGAGGGTCTGGAACACTCTCTGCCCATCTGTGGGTGCTGAGATGGAAAAGGTGACTAATGTGGAGCAGAGTGAATTGCCCGGAATATCCAAGTCCTGAGAGTCACTGCAGAGTTAGCCCTGGGATTCTGGGTGGAACCATAAGGTTATTTGGGGCAGAACAATGAAATGGAATGAAATCAGTGGGGTAGAGCTCTCTTCAGTGGAGGTGCCTGTGTAACCTGGGTCCAGGCAGGCAAGCCCTTGCACATGTGTGAACACACATGCTTGCACATGCACACATGCACATGCAGGCACACACCCACGTGCACACAGAGTATTTAGGCTCTTGCCAACATGTGTGTGTGACTCTTGGTGACCAGAAGGGCCAGAGACAGCCTCAGCCAGTGGTTCTTCACCTTTTTTGTCTATGACACACCTCATAGATGACATTAACCTGTGTCATGGCCGCCCCCCCATGGTTGAATTTTCCAGGGAAGTAAACAGTTTGCAATACCACACACATTGATGCCACACTAATAAATGAGGGCAGAGAGGGGTAAAGATAGCCTGGAGTCAGGGTGTGACATTCTGCCCCTCCCATGGCCAGTTGGTCAGGACTGACAATGAGTGGAGTGCAAGTCAGTGTGACCTTATTCTAATGGTCACCTTTACTAGCTCCAAATGAAGAAAAAGAGCCAATCGTTCTCAAAGGTTGGTACTTAAACTGTCCCTAGAAACACACCCACAGCCGTTAGGGCACTGGGCGGAGCCCACCCCCAGACCTGCTCCCACACGGAGCACAGTAGTGCCTATGGGTTACCTCTTTGTTCAGGGAGACTGCGAGGTGCAGGGGCTTGTCGGACATGAAGAACTGCCAGGCGGCCTCAGCCCGGGGCTGGGGACCCATCTTGGACGGTGCGTGCTGTACCTTACGGATCAGTAAACGCACAGAGCTCCTGTGGACGGGAAGTCACAGACAGTCCTGCAGTTAGTGCTCGGGCCTCTTCAGGACGGCCCCCAGGTCTCTCTCCCATAGTCACCCTGGGACCCAACAAACAGCTGAACCCAATGAGGGATGGAGGAGGGGCCCGGGGACCTGGTTTCCAGGCCTTTCTCTGTGATTTCACCAGCTGGGTGGTGTGGGGCCCATCCGCTCTCCCGAGGGTCACTCTCACATCCTGGGTTAGGGCTCTGGGCCGCCTCCTCTGGGGGAGGCTGATGTGGGAATTCATGTCATGTGCTTTACATGACATGCTTCAAATGTGTGCCACATCACTGCTACTCATCACTATGGCAGCGATAGGTGTGTGCTGAGTATGAGGAGAAAGTGTTGGTGACAGAGTTGGAAACTGTGTTCAGGTATAAGAAGAAAACAGGAAAAAAAAAGAAGAAGAAGAAGAAAACAAGTCCGGCTGGAGTGGCTCAGTGGTTGAGTGTCGACCCAAGAACCAAGAGGTCACTGGTTTGATTCCCAGTCAGGGCACAAGCCTGGGTTGTGGGCTCAATGCCCAGTAGGGGGCGTGCAGGAAGCAGCCAGTTAATGACGTTTCTCTCTCATTGATGTTTCTATCTCTCTATCCCTCTCCCTTCCTCTCTCTCTCTAAAAACAAACACAATAAAAAAAATTATTTATTTTTTTAAAGAAAACGGGAGACCAGGCCTGGGAAGATAGGAGAGATTTGAGGTATTGCTCAATGAGCAGAGTTTCTGCTTGGAGTAATGAGACATTTTGTGTGTAACTATGGTTATACAACATAGTGAATATACTTAATGCCACTGAATTGTACATTTGAAAATGGTTAAAATGGTAAACTTCATGATATATATATGTTTTACCACATGAAAAAAATGACAAAAGAAGAAGAAAACGAAAGAAGGAATCTGGAGGCTTTCAGGGCCTTACAGGAGCCCTTGAGGTTGCTAACTCCCGTCATTCTCTTTTGGTTTTTCCCCTAAATGATCAGTCACTGATCCTCCGGAGCCTGGGTAGAGGTTGTCCCAACTGCCCTGGGCTAGGGAGGCTCCATTATCCTCAACGTGCAGGCCCCCTGGGAAGAGTTCTGCCATAGACACAAATTGAAGGGTGGTCTCTTACCACCTCCCACCCTGGCCCCTCACCAACTCCCACAACTTACTTCTTGGGAATTTTGTCCTCTTCATCATTGGTGCTGTCTGTAGCGAATGCTTTGACCTCGAAGTCGACCCCACAGCACTGTAGGGACAGAGAGCAGACAAGATCAAGGTCAGGACCACCCTTCTTGGATAGGTTATATGGCACTTGGGAGTGTCACTTGCACCTTCTGTTTTGGTCTCAGCCTTATCCTTTTCAGGGTTCGCCATAAAAATGTCATTACCCACCATCACCCCGGCATTCTTAGCCATGCAACACCTCGCTTCTGGTCCCCCTGCCCTCCCACCATGTGCGTTTCCTGCACAAGCCATGTTTTTTACCAGTCTACCATGGGCACACACGATTCCTTCTTCTGAAATGCTTAATGCTCCTCTTTCTCTCTTGTTCATATTTGACAAACTCCTGTGTATTCTCCAAGCCCCAGTGCAAAGGTCTCCTCAGCTGTACGGCCCTGAGACCCCCAGGCATGCAGACGCCCCCTCTCCCAGGCCTTGCTGGCCTCAGTTCACACTGAGCTCTGATACTTCCTCTCCCAGGATGGACTGAAGGGTGGCACTTTGGCTGGCACAGTGTCCCCCAGTCTGATTTAGTGACCTCGTCTTCCTCCATCTGGGCTGCCCACACCCGGTTTTCTAGACCAGTAACTTTCAAATATCTCACCACCATGGTAAGAAGTCAAGTTTATAGTGTGGCCCAGCAAACAGACACGTGCATGTGAAACAACTCCTGTAAAATATCCCTGAGCTTTGCTGCATGTGAGACACTGAGATTTCCCGTTCTCTTCTGTTTCATTCTGTTCCACTTTTCTTAAATGCCACTGCGGGCCCATGGCACTGATTTCACAACCTCTAACATGGAGGCAGGACACCCACATTGGAGAGCGTTGCCCTGGACCCCTCACTGCCTGTCACTGCACCCTCCATCCAGGTGTAGACCTGCCACTCTGCCCTCACCTGGCATGTGTCTAGCTCCCTCCCCCAGGTACCCCAGATGCCAATGACTCTTCTGCCAGTAATCCTGGGTCCCAGCACCTTCCATTCCCTCCTCCTGTCCCCTGTCCTCCTTCCTTGCCTGGAGTCCTTGGTCCACCATGGCCACTGCTCCCCTGCACAGATTCAGCCCCTTTGCTTCTCTGTCAGTTCGCAGCTCAGGTTTGGCCACTCCAACCCCATTCTCAGCGAGTGGCTAGAGCGATCCTTTGGAAACCTAAGTCCAGAGCCCACCAGGGGCTCCCATCTCACTCAGAAAAAGTCCGAGTCTACACCACGGTTCCTGAGGCCTTTCACAATCTGGCCAGACCTCCCACACCTCTCTGACCTGGTCCCACATTTCACCCCTGATCCTCCTGCTCCAGCACACACCATGCAGCATCTCCTCTGCCTGAAAGGCTGTCCCCTAGGAGAGAATGGCGTCTCCTTTACCCCATTAGAGAGGCCGTCCTTAAACATCCTGAACAAGCACCCTCCAGGCTCCCTTTGCTTCTCACAGCCTCCTGCTCTCCAGAGCGCCTGGCATCCTCGAATGCATCATAGGTACTTGTTACTTGCTTCTTGCCTGTTTCTCTCCATCAACCTGTGAGACCTACGAGGGGTACCATTTCACCATTTCGTCCACAGGATTACTCATGGTTAATACTTGCTGAAGACAAGCTACAGGCTCATTAGACTGTCTCTCTGTGTATGTTTGAAATTTTCCATTAAAAAAAAAAAGCCATTTTTGAAAGTCTTTTGAAGGAACGAATCCATGGCATTTCTTCTTGAACCCACCTTGCCCGTATCCTGCGGAGCTGGCTGCAACATCACCGAACAGGGCAAGTAGTCAGGAAACTGGAAAGAAACAACAGATCACTTCTTTCAGAGGTGATTCCATGGGGAATGTATGCTCATCGTGCAAAAACTAGAAAACGAGGATGAGGAGCAGGCAAAAGGAAACACATGTTCATGCACGACCCCAATTCCCAGAAGGACGCCGTGAACAGAACCGCCCGAGAGTCTTGTGTACACCGGACACACAAATATACGGTGTGTATGTGTGTGTTTTTCAGACATGGGACCATGTGATGCGGGTGTCCTGCCATCTGGCTTGCTCATGTCACTGACCCTGATCCTACTCCTCAGGATGGGCTTGTGCTAGGACGATGTTCCCGCCATGAGTTACGGCTCTGCTAGGGCTCCCGAGACACTTTCGTTGGCTGGTCTTGACTTTTTTGCCATGACCAGCAATGTCGCAATAAGTACCCTTCCTCATCCCCCTCAGCACAGTGTCAATCAATTCCAGAGACTACTCTGCTGGGAAGGGAACTGTCAGGTCAAAATCACACTTTCCAGGTTCTGATACACGTTGACATGTTATCTCCAAAAGGTAATGTCACTTCAGACTCCCAGCACCAGTGCATGGGACCACCCAGGACCATGAAACATTGTTAAAGTGACTTCTTTAAAAAGCGTTGTGATAAAATATACACAACATGAAACTTAGCATTTTATGGGCGCAGTATATTCACACTGTTCTGCACAATCCTCACCATCACCTCCGGAACCTTTGCATCATCCCACACCGAAGCTCTGTCCCCATTATCACTCACTCCCCATTCCCTCTCCCCTGCCCCTGGCAACCTCTATTCTGCTTTCGGAGTCTATGGGTCTGACCACTCTAGGGACCTCCTATGAGAACCATCACATAGTATTTGTCTGGCTTCTTTCACTTTGCATAATGTTGTAGCGTGTATCAGAATTTCCTTTCTTTTTTTAGGCTGAACCATGTAACTTTGGAGGAGCATATAATCATAAGACACACTAGCAGAGTTCACGCCAAGTCTCAGAGGGCAGGCAGACTGGCCCTTGGGGAGCCAGGTGCTCCCAGGGGAGACGCAGCCTCGAGAGGTGAGGCGATTTCTCTGACATGACTCACAGAGCTATAGACAAGGCTTCTTATTTCACTAAGATCTCCTGTCCCATAAGGAACTTTTCCGTTTAGAATTCCTCAGGACCAGCGGAGGGGCACGTCTTTCTTTTTATAGCTGGGCAAGTTAAGGAATAACATGCGCATGTAATTAGGTAGTCGGATGAAGGGAAATATTTAAGCCGTTGGTTCAAACGGTGCCTTCAAAGGCTGACAGGCTATTTTCAAGGACTTAAAAAAAGACAACCACAGCCCGTGCAATCTAGAATTTCCTCCAAGGGTGCAATTTGAAGGCCCACAAATGTGAAGTCACTCCTGTCCCCTTTCCTTTGCTCTGGGTCACATTACAAGGTGCTGCGGGTGAAGGAACCAGGGCAGGGGTGTGCACATAGTAGGGGTCACCCACCGTGAGTACAAAGGGGTACGTGTTGGCCCCCAGCTTCTTGATCAGGCTCTCCTGCAGTTTTGTGGGGGCACTCACAGCCCCCACAGGAGGGAACACCTGGACCCGAGAGAAGTACAGGTCCCTGCGGAAGCTCAGGCCCATCACGTCGATGTCTTCCTGGCCGTAGCGGAAGGCGCACGTCACGGAGACAAACACTGGAAGGCAGGCAAGAGAAGGGTGGGATTGCCCGTCGGCTGAGTGAGCATGGGCGACCACTGACACCATCAGTAACGGCATCCAACCTTTAGCTTCTGGAGGGGATAGGGTTTGAGAACCACACCACCCAGCTGGGCCACACACCTTTCCCAGGGCGTGTGTTAATTACTGTACAGGGGCATGCCAGGAGCCTGGGGGCACCTCCCAAGAACCCTGTTACTTTGTCACCTGACCGAACTGTTTCCTCCATCTCACCACCCCCTCCTCTTGACCCCCAGCTCAGTGACCTCAGGAGGCTTTTAAACAGTGCAGGTCGCTTGGGTTCTGAGAGGAGGACATCTGGATGGAGCTGAGGGCAAAGGTAAGAAGCAGAGGGAAGCTGTGCCAGGGAGCAAACAGGTCTGTGCCAGAGCTGGATGTGGGTCTGCGAGAGGAACTAGAGAGGCTTTTGGACCAAGTGAAGAGATGGAGTCGAATGCAGGAAGAAACCCCTCTTCCCACACTGCTGGGAAACCAGCATGCTCTACTAGTAAGTCAAGCACGTCAAACTCGCAGCCCACGGGCCGCATGCCTTGTTTATTTGGTCTGTGTTAGCCTTCGAGTTTGACATGCTTGCAGTGGCCACTGCTGGAGACTCAATCTGATTGAAAGATGTAAATTGTGCCCAGTGGACCAAAGAATTACACGAACCTACACATGTTGCCACTGTCTTTAATGTGGTAAATAAAACCACACATTGTTCTAGAACATAAAGCATACAAAAGTGGTCCCCCATGGACCTAGGGAGTTAGTTGAGGATTTTGTCTCTGTCTGTCCCAAGGATAAGAGACACGGACCGCTTGACGTGGTATTACCTCGGAGCAGGAGCCCTTCCCTGGCGAGGGCAGCATGAGGAGGGAGCAGACAGCAGGGGTGGCGATGTTCAGCCCCATTTCTGCCAGGCCCCCTCAGTGCCGATGGCCCCACATCTGACATAGTCCCCGGGGCACATCCAGGGTTAGGAACAATGCCTCATGGTTGCCAGTAGCAACTACTTAAAAAGGCATCTTCAGAATGGAACTGAGTCTGTGACATTGTCACAAGGATAATTCAAATCTGTTCTAATTTAGTTTCCGAACTGTTATTAGTGCCAAATTACCTGCCACACTTCCCAACTGCCAGAATCTTCAAGGCAGCTGTGATGCTGTGGTTCAGAACCACCACCGTGAGCAGCAGGCCAACCCTGCCTTCCTGCAGCCTCCAGCTCCCCCTTTCGGAGAAACCCACCAAGGAGTCCGCCTGCGATTGGCTGTGGCATAGAACTACGTGACATGGGGACACGTGCAGAGTTGATGGAGCCGACAGACCTGGGCTCCGGCCCTGTCACCATTTACTTCTCCTGCTGCCTCAGTCACCTGGCTTCCCTGAGTCCTCAGTTTCATCTGAGAAATGGGGACAGTGAGCTCTGCTGTGTGCAGGACCGGCTCCTGAGGATGATACCAGGGAGGGCAGCACGGTGTGCAGGAGAGCCCCAGCGGCGCCCAGCCCTCCTGCCACACAAACACCCCTTCCCAGCGCCAGCCCAGCCCAGACCACTGTTCCCAGAGGACGAGAGCTTCTCACCTCTCTTTCCTTTCACAAGCTCAGGATCCACCAGCACAACACCATCTGCAGCAAAGAGAGAGAACAGTGAGGCTGGAGGAGACAAGAGAGATCAGTGGCCTTCTCTATAGACAGAGATCTTTACTTGCATTTGTAAACTATGTTCATCATAGGAAAATTAAGCAAAGAGAAAAGTCACCTAAATTTCCACTCCCCAAAGATATCCACGGTCAAGACATTGGTACAGAATTTTTTTCCAGACGTATATGCACTTACATGGATGTTTTTACTAAAGAAAAAGAGAGATCCTACTACACATACTATTCAGTAACTGCTTTCCTCACTCAACAATATTGCAAACATCTATACACATGCGCACGCATGCATACACACACACACACACACACACACTGTATACTCATCATTTCAATGGCTACACATGGCTCCAAAGACTAAATGTAGCATAAATTTTTAATTGCCCCCCTCTTGTTAGGGGAGTTAGGCTGCTTCAATGTTCCCCATTGTAAAGAATATTGTAATGAGCATCCTCATAGACACCTTTGTCGGCACCCATGGTAGACCTGGGTTAGCCTTAGATAACACACTGCCAAACCACCTTCCAGAGACATTTTGCTGAGAGACGTGCTCATCCTCAGTGCCTAAAAATGCCTGTTTTGTACACTCCTTTTTTTCTCTTTCAATAACTATTTGAGTTGAAATAATTATAGAATCACAGAAAGTAGCAAAGATAGTACAGAGAAGTCCCTGTGCATCCGCCATCCAGTTTCTCCCAGTGGTTACATCTTAGATAATTACAGCACAATATCACCACCAGGAAGCTGACATGGGTACAATGTGTGCACAGTTCTGTCATTTCATCGCCTGTGCAGAGCTGTGTGTCCACCACTGGTGCGAGGGACAGCACTGCTCCCTCGCACCAGGCTCTTCCTCAGGTGCTTCCTTTACAGCAGTGGTTCTCAACCTTCTGGCCCTTTAAATACAGTTCCTCATGTTGTGACCCAACCATAAAATTATTTTCGTTGCTACTTCATTACTGTAATGTTGCTACTGTTATGAATCGTAATGTAAATATCTGATATGCAGGATGGCCTTAGGCGACCCCTGTGAAAGGGTCTTTCGACCGCCAAAGGGGTCGCGACCCACAGGTTGAGAACTGATACTTTAGAGCCACACCCCTACCCCTTTGGCCCCTGGTAACTGCTGGTCGGTTTCCCATTTCTATAATTTTTTCTCATCTCCAGAATGTTATATAAATGGAATTTACAGTACATGGCCTTTTGAGACTGGCTTTTTCTACTCAGCAAAACACCCTGGAGATCCTTAAGCGGTTGTATGAATCAGCCATTCCTTCTTTTTTATCGCTGAGCAGAATCTCATGCTAGGATATGCCACAGATTGCTTAACCGTCTTCATCCATGGAGAAACATTTGGTTCTTTCCAGTTTGGGGCTATTACAGACAAAGCTGCTGTGAACAAATGTGTACAGGTTTCCGTGTGGACATAGTTTTCACTTCTCTGGGGTAAATCAATGTCCAGGGGTACAATTGCTGGGTCATCGGTGAGTGTATGTTTAATTTCTTAAGAAACTGCCAAGCTATTTTCTAGAGTGACTTCCATTTTGCATTCCCACCAGCCATGCGTGAATGAACCAGTGTTTCTGCATCCTCACCAACATTTGGCGGTGTCAGTATTTTTAATTGTAGCCATTCTGACAGGCATATAATGATATTTCATTGTGGTTTCAGTTGGCATTTTTTTATTGACTAAGGATGTCAAACATTTTCCCATGTGCTTATTTGACATCCATATGTCTTCTTTGATGAAATGCCTCATGTCTTTTATCTATTTTCTAATTAGATTTTATTTTCCTTTTACTGTTGAGTTTTGAGTGTTCTTTGTATAGTCTAGAGATGAGTCCTTTGTCTCCTCCATATTCTTTAAAATTATTTCCAATCAGGCAGTGGCACCTCACTGATGCTTTAATCTGCATTTCTTTGGTTAGATTATTAGCAAGCTGATTTTTATAAATACAAAACAAGTAGTTGTCTGATAACTTAAAGGAACATCAGCATGGAAATTTTACTCTAAACTCAACTTACCCACAGGCTCTACTTGGTCAACATGGTCTATATAGTCCCTCTTCCCCAGGTAGATGGTCACCTGTGGGAAGAACAGGTATGGATTCTAAATGGCCAAAGTACAGTAACCTAAGGTATTCATCTTAAAAATCAGCAACAACCAAACCTTTTAATGAGTTTTGAGAAAAGGAGTCACTTGGGTCCTCAGCCCGCTCTCCCCCTGTGTGGCCATGGACAGAGATGATGGGCTGAAGGCGAGGGGTGTGCTTGCCTCCGCCTCATAAATCTGCTCTTTCCCACCCGTTTGGATGCACCCTGTTCTCTCCACCTTTACCCATCAAGCCCAGGTCTGATATCAACCAGTTCAACTGGTTGAATTAACTGATAATACTTTAGTAGAAAGTTACATCTATGCAAATGAGGCTTCTCCCACACATTTGCATGTTAAACCTTTAATGTCTAGCTGTGAGCGAAAAGATTCCCCTCCTTGTTAAAAGAAATTCTAGTCTGAGCAAAGAGCCGGGAGTTCAGAGAAGTCTCTGAAATCCTACCAGGTGAGCTTCCTTACAGGTAAACCTGAACCTGTGCTCTGAGGGATAGGGGAGGGTGGAGCTGGGTACAAGGGAGAGGATCATTGCCTCAGCCCTCATCCTGTCCACCTCCACGCCCCTGGCAGCAAAGGTCTCTTTACCATCGCCCCCTGCGGGAGAGCACAGGTTGGTTCACCACCAGTCACCACTTTAACTTGAGGTACTGTGAGTGCCTCGATGGCAAGAATTCTGTCCTTCAGCCATCACAGTACCTACAACAGTACCTGCTACATAACAGGAATTCAATCAACATTTGCTAAGTGCACCACAGTGAATGGGTGCACCCTGGCTAACCCCCTTCTTCCCTAAGCCTCTTAAATTCATATTTTTATTTCCATAAACTCCCAAATCATTTTTGTTGGCTTTAAATCATCTCCTAGATCTACCCTCTCCCATCAGATGTCCTGGAGTGAATCCCCAAGTCTTAGGTTATTTGTGTGACGGATGTTAAAGCACCTGAGAATAGCATGGCCAGGTGACCAGATGGGGGATGAGAGGTTGGGTGGTGGGGGATGCTTTTTGGGCAAAGCAATTGTGTGTACGAAGCCCACAGCCAAAAGGATGCTTTCATCTGCAGGTGAATGGTCACCGAATGGGGATGCAGACTGATGCCAGAAAGGGTCTTAGGGGAACTGACCCTAAAGAATCTAGGAAGATAGTGAAGCATTTGTAGCTGGATGAAAAATCTGCAATTAAATAGCATTTAGAGTGTTTATCTTGTACCAGGCACCAAGCTAAGCCTTGTGGCTACATTATTTCATTTAATCCTCACAACAACTCTCTGTGAGATGGGAATTAACCCCATTTTACAGAGGAGAATACAGATTGTGATCACGTCAGCAGCAAAATGGAGAATGAACTGGTAGGTTTGGAAAGAGGGCCAGTTAGGCAGCTGAGATGGTCAGGAAGGGGAGGACTGAAGAGTGAGTGGGAGGGAAGAGGGCTGGTGACAGGAGTGGGAGTTATCTCCGTTTTCATGCTTTGGCTGTGAAGGTCAGCGAGCTAGAAAGGGAACAAGCGTCAAGGGGAGTAGGTGGTGTTTTTAAGGTGCATATGATCAATACTTGTTTCGCTGCTCAGGCAAAGTCCTGGTAGAGAAGGAGAGGCTGCAGATATAGCCCAGGAGGGAGGCTGATGATGGAGGACTCTAAGGAGGTGGTGGACCATGAGACTCAGGGTATGAGTAACGTGAACCTCAGATGGGAGCAAAGGCACCTCTTCTGTGGGAGTAGAAGGGGAAGGGAAAGGACAGGGACAGGTAGAGAAGTGGGACTGAATGTGAGACTGTAGCCAACCTGCTGCTTGCCTATCCAATAGCCACGTGCTCCTTCTTCCTGGATGAAAGTCACCAACTATGGCAGGATCCACCATCCCATCCCCAGTGTGGTCCTGTGCTAAGAGGAGACCAGCCCCAGAGAATGATTTTTTTAAAAAATATATTTTATTAATTTTTTATAGAGAGGAAGGGAGAGGGATAGAGAGTTAGAAACATCAATGAGAAACATCGATCAGCTGCCTCCTACACACCTCTCACTGGGAATTTGCCTGCAACCAAGGTACATGCCCTTGATCAGAATTGAATCCGCAGGCCGATGCTCTATCCACTGAGCCAAACCAGTTAGGGCCAGAGGATGATTTTTGATTGGCTGGATCCAATTATGATCATCCAATTCCTATGGCTCAGGATTGGCTTAAGGAGGGAATGTGACCCAGTTTTGACCAGTGATACAGGACAGAATTCTGCTGGGAAAATATTTCCTCACTTTTTTCTTCTTTTTCTAAAGAATAGTTCATTGATTTTTAAGAGAGAGAGAGAAACATGATGTGAGAACATAACATCAATCGGCTGCCTCCTGCATGCCCCTTACTGGGGATCGAGCCTGCAGCCCATGCCCTGACCTGGAATGGAACCAGCAACCTCTGGGTGCAGGGGACCATGCCCAACCGAGCCACACAGGCCCAGGGCCTATTTCCTCACTCTTAAAAAGAGACCCCGGGAAGCAATAGCCTCTTCCTTTTCTTGGAAGACAGGGAGGGAGAGACACATGGAGCTGGGGCAGCCACCAGCTGGAGGGTGAAGATGACGAAAGAGGGCCGAGTGGAGAGAGTCACAGAGAAGTGACCCCTGAGCCCTGGCACTCCGTGCCGGGACCCATATAGAGGTTGCAATTGGAATGATCCTAATCTGTGAGACATATTGACAAATTATTTTTACATTTACAAAAAATTCTAAATGTCTTGGTTCAAAGGATGCATATTTAGGTGTGAGGAACAAAAGAGTAGATAAATGATACGGCCCAGCAGGAGTGGTTTCTCTCTACTTCTGCCAGAAGTCAAGATAAAGCGTGCTGGCAAGACACAAGTTGGAAAAGAGTTTGAAGAATGAAAGGTTGAGGAGCACCCAACGTATCACCCCAAAGAATCAGAGCATTTGATGAAAATGATGGAGTTCCTCAGCAAGGAGAGGAGAGTAGAGAGAGACTGTGCAAAGCATGATTTCCTTGTGTGACACCATAAAGATCATGGAGTTTTTTGGATGGTCCAGTATAGGCTTCAGAAGTCAACTGGAAGAAGGACCTAGAGCTACACTGTCCAATACGGTAGCTACTATTTACAGGTGGTGACTTATAGGTACAATATAGCCATTCCAAATGGACATGTGCTATAAATGTAGACTGCACACCAGAAAATGCATGTAAAATATGTTTGCAATAATATTTATATCATTTACATGTTAAAATGAGTTTTTGATATATTGGGTTAATTAAACTTAATATTAAAATGAATTCCACCTGTTTCTTCTTACTTTTTCAATGCAGCTATTAGAAAATTTAAAATTACATATGCAGCATTGTATTGATGGTGCTGAGCGAGATGGTTGGCCCCTGAGAAGCCATTGAATGGAGCAAGGAGATCCCATCCACGGAGGCTTTGGGGTGGACCTTCCCCGGTCTCCCCTGCCAGGAGGTTCATAGGCACATCTAGACCAGCTAATGTGCCTCCGAGGGAGCCAACAGTGGCGTTATCTGTGTCTAGTATGCTGTTTGCCGGGATATTAGTGGCCACGCAGCCACAGGGCAGCATGGTGGAAAGGGAGCAGCCAGTCATGTTCCCTTACCCAGTGGCCCTGAAGGCCCAGCGAGATTGAGAGCATTGCAGGTGCACAGGAATAGAGAGTTGTGTCGAAGCAGCATTAGGGCTTTCCCTGGGCAGGTGATAGACAAAAGGCCAAATACAGTGATTGGCAAAACAGTGTTTGAAATGGTAAGTCATGGGATCAAGGCTGGCTACGAAGAGAAATAAAATTGGGGGTTGGGTTAGGAAAAGAAGTAAAACTGGAGGTTGGTTGGAGAATGAGTGATTAGAAAAAAATTAAGGGTCTCAGGACTAAAGTCTTGCTGCAACTGAAGAGAAGTTGTGTTTCTGCAATTCACTTATTCACTTATATCTCACTTATCGTCCATCTCAGGCAGAGATAGACAATAGACATAGAGCTTCCTTTGGCCTCACAGGGTCTTGGTGTCGATCATATCTATTCTTGAAAATGCTCCTTTAAAAAACAAATAAGCAAACAAACAAACATTTCCACAAGCCACTCACTTCTGTGCCACTTACCGATTTGTCCCGGGAGATCTTCTTGAAGATAACATGGTGTGGTGTAGACTTACTGGTCTTGACGTTGGCGGCCATATTATCTGTCTCGGGCAGCTTCTTCCACCTTGGGATGTACGTTGGGTGTTAGGGGGCTGGAGAAAGGTAAAATCAATCCTGAATATAAAGTCAAGAGCATTCTGGGTAGAAAACCTACTTGTGAGATGCAGTACATCCATCAGACCTTTCCTGCTACTGCCTCAATCTCCATGTTTGATTTATAAATAGGGTCTTTGTCTAATTTGTGTTGCCCGGCAGTGTGCTACTTTTTAAAGCTGTGTTTTTATTTTTATTGCTAAGCCTCAAACATTTCTTTTTTTAAAAAAAATATTTTTATTGATTTCAGAGAGGAAAGGAGAGAGAGAAACATCAATGATGAGAGAATCATTGATTGGCTGCCTCTTGCACACCCCACACTAAGATGGAGCTCGAAACCTGGGCATGTGTCCTTGACTGGAATCAAACCCAGGACCCTTTAGTCATTGAGCAAAACTGGCTAGGGCCAGCAGACCTCTTAGTAGACCTCTTCAGGAAGTCTAGCTGGCTTCCAACGAGAAGGTTTTCTGTCCTAAGGTTTTCCGTCTTATGGCAATTAAAATAGAAAAGTTTCCGGAAAAGCACAACAGAGCCCCTTCACAAATACCATTTTCAAATGCATTGAATCCCCCCAAAAGTTCTGTGCAGCCATTTGTAGCCGGTGGTGCTTTCCTGTTCCTCCTCCCTCCTGCCCAGCTGCACCATGAAGAGGCCGTCTTAGCTTCTGGAGCTCAATGCCCTCCAAGTCTCCCCAACAAGCAAAGTCCATGGAAGCTACACGGAACAGGCGAAATGGGGACAGACTGACTCCATGAAAACCTGACTCCTTGCCCTAACTGGTTTGGCTCAGTGGATAGAGCATCGGCCTGTGGACTCAAGGGTCCCAGGTTCGATTCCGGTCAAGGGCATGTACCTTGGTTGCAGGCACATCCCCAGTGGGGAGTGTGCAGGAGGCAGCTGATCAATGTTTCTCTCTCATCGATGTTTCTAACTCTCTATCCCTCTCCCTTCCTCTCTGTAAAAAATCAATAAAATATATTTAAAAAAAACACAAAAAAACCTGACTCCTGTCATCCTGGCCCTGGCTCTTCCCTGTGCCTGCCCCAAGTGTCTGAGAAGGCTTGTGCAAGGGCAGTCACATACCTTGTGCAACCAGTGGCTGGGCTCAGGGGAGAAGGTCTCTGTGCCCTCGGGGTGGCAGCCAGCCCTCGCTGTCTAACCAGATGACCCCAGAGAGGCCCCTGGCTGACGTGTGTGGGGAATTTGTAGGGGATCTGGAGTGGGGCCCAGCACCCAGGTCTGTGTCTCAAAGCCAAATCCCATGTAAGGAGCAGGGTGAAAATTGGATTAGTGTCCAGATGGGTGAACTGGCCGTTTCAGCAGTTCTAGGCATTAGGCCAGGGTCTCCATCCAGAGGGGCTCAGATGCAGGAGCTCCCCCCCTCCCCCAGCACTTGAGTGGGGAGGGCCTGGAGGGAGGCACAGTGGCTCAGAGAAATCGGCTTTTTATCCTAACCCTCTTTGGGTTCTGGAAATAGACTGATTATCCCTGCAAAGGACAGGGGGTTTTCGAGTGCTTAACACACTTGATTAAACTCAGCAGGCAGCTAATACAACCTTGGGGGCAGGGATATAAACAAAAAGGTCAAGGAGAAATGTCAACCTCAAGATGAACCCCTGTGCTAGGCAAGCCAAACTAGACAGGTCCCTCTCTTCCAGCCCGTTGTCCTATGGACTAGTTCCTGAGTCCCCAGTGTCTCTGGAATCTGTCCACAGCTCTCTGGGCCCAGAGCCTCCCCCAGAGTCCACAGCAGCCACCTTGCTTCCCTGCGGTGTCTGACTGCACCATCTACCTCCACCCTCCAGGCCCTTCCAAGCCCTGCTCTGGACCCCCCTGCTTACCATGTCCCATTGCTCTCAGGACACAGGCACACATCTTTAAAACTCTCCCACCTCTCTGCATGGTCCTGAACCCCAGTCCTACTGTTCTCTGTGCTGGAACAATTCTCTCCTCTCTTCACCTCCCTGACTCAGTCCCTCTTCAGATTCCAGCTCAAGAGCCCCTTCCTCAGGGGAGCCTTCCCCATCCTCCAGGACTAGGTTGGAGGCACTGCACTTGACACTTGCTCTAGGCCAGGGGTCCTCAAACTACGGCCCGCGGGCCACATGCAAATACAAATATTATATTTGTCCCCGTTTCGTTTTTTTACTTCAAAATAAGATATGTGCAGTGTGCATAGGAATGTTCATAGGTTTTTTTTTTTTTTAAACTAAAGTCCAGCCCTCCAACGGTCTGAGGGACAGTGAACTGGCCCCCTGTTTAAAAAGTAGGAGGACCCCTGCTCTAGGCTTTACCAGGGCAGGGACTCAAGCTGCTGCATTTCCCTCACCTTTGGATCCCAGTTCCCAGAACAGCTGCTCCCAAGAACACCCAGGGAGTGAATGGATGGCACGACGTGGCCACTAACCCATTTACTCACATGCTGGACGTTACCTGGTGTCTGGGAATGAAGGGAGTATATGCAGAAAGCTTGTTTGGGGTGTGAGCATCTATCAAAACATGCCAGTGGCTTCCCGCCTAAGGTGATAATTTCTGCGAGGTCCTGCAGGACCTGGCTTTCCTGCTGTCAGACATTATTTCTCACCGTCTCACCCACTCAGCTCGTCCACTGGCCTCTTTGCTTTTCTTCAAACCTGCCTCAAGGCCTTTGCACTCACGGTTCCCTCTTCTGGAACACTCACTCTTCCCACCGATAGCCCTTCATTCCTTTGGGTCTTCACTTCAATGTCACCCTATTCATCTACATCCTATTTTATACCCTTTCCCAAATCTTTTATCCTCCTTCTCTCCATATCACTCATTGTCATCTAACATACAAGAGAATTTACTTTCTTAATCTTGTTTATTGTCTGCCCCCCTACACTTCATTATTAGAATATAAGTTCCAAGGGTTTAGAGCTTTTTAAAATGTTTTTACTTATCCCATCTCCAGCATTTAGAATAGGGACCTTAATATTCTTTGAGTGAATCAATGAGCCATTGGATTGCAACAGTGTAATAGCTGGCAATAAACTTGGGGGAAACTTTTTTTTAAAAAATATATTTTATTGATTTTTTTAAAGAGAGGAAGGGAGAGGGATAGAGGGTTAGAAACACCGATCAGCTGCCTCCTGCACACCCCCTACTGGGGATGTGCCTGCAACCAAGGTACTACATGCCCCCCGGGATAGAACCTGGGACCCTTCAGTCTGCAGGCCGAAGCTCTATCCACTGAGCCAAACCGGTTAGGGCGGAACCTTTTTTTTTTTTTTAATTTCTAAGGGAGAAAACTTCTTTTTAAATAGAGGAATGTCAGCTAATAAATGTAAAACAAATGATAAAATTAGAAAAACATCATTTGACCAACTGATTATATTAATTATGACTTTTAAAAAAATATATATTTTTATTGATTTTAGAGAGAAGGAGAGGGAGATAAATATCAATGTGAGAGAGAAACATCAATCGGTTGCCTCCTGTGTGCACCCCTGACTGGTAACCAAACCTGAAATCTGGGCATATGCCCTGAGTGGAATCAAACCGGCAAACCTTCCTTGCAAGGTTATCAACTTTTTTTTTTTCTGTTAATCCTCACCTGAGAATACTTTTCTATTGATTTTTAGATTGAAAGGGGAGAGGACAGGGAGAGGGAAAGGGAGAGGGATAAGAGAGACACATTGCACATCAATTGCTTGCCTCCCAAACATGCAACCTAGGTACATGCCCTTGACCAGGAATCAAACCCGTGACCCTTCAGTGTGTGGACCGACACTCTAACCACTGAGCACATTGGCCAGGGCAGGTTCTCAATTTTTGATATTAAAATATTGTGTTTCTTCCCCCTTCTTTATTGAGGTATACTTGACATACAACAAAATTTACTCATTTTCAATATACAGTCTGATGAGTTCAACTACCACTATGATCAAGACACAGAACACTTCCATCACCCCAAAGTTCCCTGGCCCCCATTTTAGTCAACTCCTCCACCAACCTCCTCTGCCACCCCCTTCCCCACAACCCAGGAAAACACTGATTTGCCTCTGTCATTAGTTTTGCATTTTCTATTATTTATGAACTTTAAAATAGTAGAGAAGAGTTGCCAACCCGCCCTGGCCAGGTGGTTCAGTTGGATGAAGCACTGTCCAGTACACCAAGAGGTTTTGGGTTTGATTTCTGCCCAGGGCACATACCTAGGTTGCAGGTTTGATCCCTGATCAGGGTGAGTATGGGAGGCAACTGATTATCTCTCTTTCTCCCTCCTCTCTTTCTCAAATCAATAAACATCCTCAGGTGAGGATAAAAAATTTTTAAAGTCGCTATCTTTCTCCTACAATTCTTTTGGAAATTTACTGGTCTGTGAATTCTCAAAGTCTGGCCACCATGGGCTCTAACAATACTTGTTTCTCTGGAGTTGGCGTCCTGTGAGATGAAGCTAACATGCCGTGTTTCCTCTCCTGCCACCAATCCCAGCCCTGGCTTGTGGGGGTGGGGATGTTCAGCTAAGAAGCTTATGGGCTTTGGGGCAAGGTTATCATCCAGGGGTTCATTAGGGCACATGCATGAGGAAAGCTGGTACACTTTGCTGACCATCAGCTACAGAATGAAAGCCTTGTTCTTCAGGGCCTTCGTTTTACTGAAGCAGAGTGCTTGAGAAGTTTGAGGCAACTCTATTTATGAAAAGTGCCAGAGAATGGGAGCTTTTAAAAGCCACCTTAATTTCAAGATGATCTTAGTCAATGGACCTGGGGAATAGAGGGCTGTTATGGGTTGGGCTGCTTAATACCTGAAATCAGTGAGCCTCAGAACCCAGGACTCCAGTCTGGGGCTGTTTGTACAACATGCTCCTGCTGCATGGAGAACAGGAGCATCATGTACATTCTCGGCACGTTGCCTCAAGATGGACATTTGAAATCTGTCTTGGGTTAGGACCCCAGGGTGGCAAAAGGGTTTCAGTGCCCATGAAAAATAAGCACCTGTGTTCTAATTATAATAGTCACTTCTGGAGATTAGATTAACTTGGAGCAATGGAGAAAAGTAGAGTGGAGGCTGGTTTGGTTTTCTCACACTTCATGCTTTTTCAAAGAAAGGTGGTAGTGATTTCCCCATCCCTGAAAGCATTCAACAACTTCTTGTGGCTATTGTAGAAGAGATCCAAGCAAGGGATGGGGTGTAGACTAAATGCTTTTCAAGCGTCTCTGCCCACTTGAGATACCATTTATAATTTCATTTTTTAAAAATACATTTTTATTGATTTCAGAGAGGAGAGAAACATCAATGATGAGAATCATTCATGGGCTGACCTAGGTTGCAGGTTTGATCCCTGATCAGGGTGAGTATGGGAGGCAACTGATTATCTCTCTTTCTCCCTCCTCTCTTTCTCAAATCAATAAACATCCTCAGGTGAGGATAAAAAATTTTTAAAGTCGCTATCTTTCTCCTACAATTCTTTTGGAAATTTACTGGTCTGTGAATTCTCAAAGTCTGGCCACCATGGGCTCTAACAATACTTGTTTCTCTGGAGTTGGCGTCCTGTGAGATGAAGCTAACATGCCGTGTTTCCTCTCCTGCCACCAATCCCAGCCCTGGCTTGTGGGGGTGAGGATGTTCAGCTAAGAAGCTTATGGGCTTTGGGGCAAGGTTATCATCCAGGGGTTCATTAGGGCACATGCATGAGGAAAGCTGGTACACTTTGCTGACCATCAGCTACAGAATGAAAGCCTTGTTCTTCAGGGCCTTCGTTTTACTGAAGCAGAGTGCTTGAGAAGTTTGAGGCAACTCTATTTATGAAAAGTGCCAGAGAATGGGAGCTTTTAAAAGCCACCTTAATTTCAAGATGATCTTAGTCAATGGACCTGGGGAATAGAGGGCTGTTATGGGTTGGGCTGCTTATACCTGAAATCAGTGAGCCTCAGAACCCAGGACTCCAGTCTGGGGCTGTTTGTACAACATGCTCCTGCTGCATGGAGAACAGGAGCATCATGTACATTCTCGGCACGTTGCCTCAAGATGGACATTTGAAATCTGTCTTGGGTTAGGACCCCAGGGTGGCAAAAGGGTTTCAGTGCCCATGAAAAATAAGCACCTGTGTTCTAATTATAATAGTCACTTCTGGAGATTAGATTAACTTGGAGCAATGGAGAAAAGTAGAGTGGAGGCTGGTTTGGTTTTCTCACACTTCATGCTTTTTCAAAGAAAGGTGGTAGTGATTTCCCCATCCCTGAAAGCATTCAACAACTTCTTGTGGCTATTGTAGAAGAGATCCACCAAGCAAGGGGGGTGTAGACTAAATGCTTTTCAAGGATCTCTGCCCACTTGAGATACCATTTATGATTTCATTTTTTAAAATACATTTTTATTGATTTCAGAGAGGAGAGAAACATCAATGATGAGAATCATTCATGGGCTGCCTCTTGCATGCCCCTGACTGGGGATTGAAGTGCAACCTGGGCATGTGCCCTGAGCAGAATTGAACCATGACCTCCTGGTTCATAGGTCGATGCTCAACCACTGAGCTACACTGGCCAGGCCAGAAACACTTGGTTTCTGCAGCCCAGAAGTCTTGCATGGGGTGCTTTATCATGGCCACTCTCCTCTCTGGATGCCCCATAGGTGATGAGTTTCAAGACTACATTTTAAAATGTCCAGTTCCCCAAGAACACAGTTGTGAAGACACAGGCAGCTCTGCGCACCTTGGCACACTATCATCCAGGGGTTCATTAGGGCACATGCATGAGGAAAGCTGGTACACTTTGCTGACCATCAGCTACAGAATGAAAGCCTTGTTCTTCAGGGCCTTCGTTTTACTGAAGCAGAGTGCTTGAGAAGTTTGAGGCAACTCTATTTATGAAAAGTGCCAGAGAATGGGAGCTTTTAAAAGCCACCTTAATTTCAAGATGATCTTAGTCAATGGACCTGGGGAATAGAGGGCTGTTATGGGTTGGGCTGCTTATACCTGAAATCAGTGAGCCTCAGAACCCAGGACTCCAGTCTGGGGTTGTTTGTACAACATGCTCCTGCTGCATGGAGAACAGGAGCATCATGTACATTCTCGGCACGTTGCCTCAAGATGGACATTTGAAATCTGTCTTGGGTTAGGACCCCAGGGGTGGCAAAAGGTTTCAGTGCCCATGAAAAATAAGCACCTGTGTTCTAATTATAATAGTCACTTCTGGAGGAGATTAGATTAACTTGGAGCAATGGAGAAAAGTAGAGTGGAGGCTGGTTTGGTTTTCTCACACTTCATGCTTTTTCAAAGAAAGGTGGTAGTGATTTCCCCATCCCTGAAAGCATTCAACAACTTCTTGTGGCTAGTGTAGAAGAGATCCAAGCAAGGGATGGGGTGTAGACTAAATGCTTTTCAAGCGTCTCTGCCCACTTGAGATACCATTTATAATTTCATTTTTTAAAAATACATTTTTATTGATTTCAGAGAGGAGAGAAACATCAATGATGAGAATCATTCATGGGCTGCCTCTTGCATGCCCCTGACTGGGGATTGAGGTGCAACCTGGGCATGTGCCCTGAGCGGAATTGAACCATGACCTCCTGGTTCATAGGTTGATGCTCAACCACTGAGCTACACTGGCCAGGCCAGAAACACTTGGTTTCTGCAGCCCAGAAGTCTTGCATGGGGTGCTTTATCATGGCCACTCTCCTCTCTGGATGCCCCATAGGTGATGAGTTTCAAGTCTACATTTTAAAATGTCCAGTTCCCCAAGAACACAGTTGTGAAGACACAGGCAGCTCTGCGCACCTTGGCACACACCGGTGATCTGGAACTTCCCCACCCACCCACTCTGGCCCCTCTGTTTCCCCATGTCCACACAAAACGTCCCGTGTGCTATCATGTGAAGATCAGAGGGGCTTTACAAGACTCTTAGGATAAAGGCAAGTGTGCGTAGTCATCACACTTGATTTACTACACTATTGTGGGCAACAACTTAGGAAATAGTTCATTAAGATGTTTTAAAATTCTCAACTTCTGACATGTTAATGCATGCATCAAAGCTGACAACACTGACAAGGGAGCTCACTAGCTATAACCACCCAGGAGTCCTTTGCCCACCTCCCACCCTCCAACGGAACCAGTAGCACAGGTAGGGTCCCCGATAACCTCAAAGGTGGCAGGGTGAAGACCATGAGTTGGATGGAAGCCATACTCCACTGCAGTGAGTCTACACCATCAACTCAATCTTGGTGGCCAGGTGACTTGAAAAGCTTCAGTGTGGATGAACCTCAAATTGAAACTTTTTTAAAAAGCAGAGACAGCAGGAATGCTCCCCTCCAAGTTCAAAGAAAATAGGATAATCAAAGGCTACTGCAACGCTTACTTTGGGTCTCCTTTAAAAATGACTCCCTTGCCTGATTGGGGGGCTTGGTAGGTGAGCATTGATCCATGAACCAGGAGGTCATGGTCCAATTCCCAGTCAAGGCACATGCCCAGGTTTTGGGCTTGATCCCCAATAGGGGGCGGGCAGAAGGCAGCCAATTGAAGATTCTCACTCCTCCTCTCTGAAATCAGTAAAAACATTAAAAAAAAAAGAGACTCCCACTTGCAAAGGGTTTCTTCAGCTTTCTGGAGAGTGCTGCCTGAGACGTCAGATCTTGATGGAATCTTGACTCAAGCTGCTGGGCCGAGCAGATGTTTGGCCAACTCCTCAGTAAACACAGTGTTGTGATGCAACTGTCTTACGGGGGATTCCAGGGAGATCCTAATTGTTAATGCAGAAGGATGCTTGCTAGGTATCTGAGCTGCCATTTAAAAGTCACTCCTCAATGAGGTAATTCATGCCCCTTCAACAAAGAGGAGCCTGGAGACACGGAGAGTTCATGATCAATCCTGTGGACAAAGTCTCCAGTGCAGGGCCCAGGAGCTTGTCCTGCTGCCTGTGGAGCCAACTGCAGCCCGTGTGCTATCATGTGAAGATCAGAGGGGCTTTACAAGACTCTTAGGATAAAGACAAGTGTGCGTAGTCTGTGCTTTAGTAAGACATCACACTTGATTTACTACACTATTGTGGGCAACAACTTAGGAAATAGTTCATTAAGATGTTTTAAAATTCTCAACTTCTGACATGTTAATGCATGCATCAAAGCTGACAACACTGACAAGGGAGCTCACTAGCTATAACCACCCAGGAGTCCTTTGCCCACCTCCCACCCTCCAACGGAACCAGTAGCACAGGTAGGGTCCCCGATAACCTCAAAGGTGGCAGGGTGAAGACCATGAGTTGGATGGAAGCCATACTCCACTGCAGTGAGTCTACACCATCAACTCAATCTTGGTGGCCAGGTGACTTGAAAAGCTTCAGTGTGGATGAACCTCAAATTGAAACTTTTTTAAAAAGCAGAGACAGCAGGAATGCTCCCCTCCAAGTTCAAAGAAAATAGGATAATCAAAGGCTACTGCAACGCTTACTTTGGGTCTCCTTTAAAAATGACTCCCTTGCCTGATTGGGGGGCTTGGTAGGTGAGCATTGATCCATGAACCAGGAGGTCATGGTCCAATTCCCAGTCAAGGCACATGCCCGGGTTTTGGGCTTGATCCCCAATAGGGGGCGGGCAGAGGCAGCCAATTGAAGATTCTCACTCATCCTCTCTGAAATCAGTAAAAACATTAAAAACAAAAAACAACAACAAAAAAGACGACTCCCACTTGCAAAGGGTTTCTTCAGCTTTCTGGAGAGTGCTGCCTGAGACGTCAGATCTTGATGGAATCTTGACTCAAGCTGCTGGGCCGAGCAGATGTTTGGCCAACTCCTCAGTAAACACAGTGTTGTGATGCAACTGTCTTACGGGGGATTCCAGGGAGATCCTAATTGTTAATGCAGAAGGATGCTTGCTAGGTATCTGAGCTGCCATTTAAAAGTCACTCCTCAATGAGGTAATTCATGCCCCTTCAACAAAGAGGAGCCTGGAGACACGGAGAGTTCATGATCAATCCTGTGGACAAAGTCTCCAGTGCAGGGCCCAGGAGCTTGTCCTGCTGCCTGTGGAGCCAACTGCAGGGGTAACAGAAGTGCATGGGGCTCTCAGAACACAACTCCCCAAGTTCTGAAGACACCCTTTTCCTGTTTAAGAATTGCAAATGACAGGAAGCTGGGACGTTCAAATTTATAGGCAGTGACAACCTGGACTTAAATGAACAAGGAGAAAAAGACACCAGGAAAGTATTTCCATTACTTACAAATGAATAAAAGCCAGGAAAATAAATAAAAGAGCTCCCGCCCCCTCCTTAGGATAAAGGAGAATAAAAGAACCACCAAGAGACATGGAGTTTGAAAAGTATATAACAGATTTCTTTTTTATTTACAATCAAGTTCTGTTGGGCAACACAGTTAAATAAATAAAAGATGTGCCCTGGCCTGTGAATTTCAACTCCCCTCAACTCGAGCTCTCTGAACAGAAAAGAGAAGATGAAGGTGGGCAAGAGGGAAGGGGAGTTCTGCCCCGTGGGAGGAAAGGCACTCCTCATCCCCCACCCCTCACCAGGCTCCAGCACTCACACCAACATCTGTCCAGAGAGCAAGTATGGGAGGGAACAAATAAAGTGCAAATTAGAAAGTGATAAAAATATTGGTGCAGGGCCCAGGAGCTTGTCCTGCTGCCTGTGGAGCCAACTGCAGGGGTAACAGAAGTGCATGGGGCTCTCAGAACACAACTCCCCAAGTTCTGAAGACACCCTTTTCCTGTTTAAGAATTGCAAATGACAGGAAGCTGGGACGTTCATATTTATAGGCAGTGACAACCTGGACTTAAATGAACAAGGAGAAAAAGACACCAGGAAAGTATTTCCATTACTTACAAATGAATAAAAGCCAGGAAAATAAATAAAAGAGCTCCCGCCCCCTCCTTAGGATAAAGGAGAATAAAAGAACCACCAAGAGACATGGAGTTTGAAAAGTATATAACAGATTTCTTTTTTATTTACAATCAAGTTCTGTTGGGCAACACAGTTAAATAAATAAAAGATGTGCCCTGGCCTGTGAATTTCAACTCCCCTCAACTCGAGCTCTCTGAACAGAAAAGAGAAGATGAAGGTGGGCAAGAGGGAAGGGGAGTTCTGCCCCGTGGGAGGAAAGGCACTCCTCATCCCCCACCCCTCACCAGGCTCCAGCACTCACACCAACATCTGTCCAGAGAGCAAGTATGGGAGGGAACAAATAAAGTGCAAATTAGAAAGTGATAAAAATATTGGTGTTTCAGTCACTCGAGGAACCAAAATTTTATACACAAAGAAAATGGGAAAGAAATGCTTTAAAAAAAAATGCCCCAGGCCAGTTTCCCTGGCCTCAATCACAGCTCCTGAAATGGAAGGTGATATTCATTCCCCGCCTCCTGGAATGGGCTTCCTGCGCTCCAGCACTGAGGGCACTGCACATGAGCTTGGCACAGGGGCAGTGACCTGGAGCTGCTGGCTCCAGAGATACACCCGAGTCCCAGCAGCTGTACCCAAAGACCGTGGCATGCACCCACTTTCTTGGAAGGGACAGATGGGTCTAGGAAGACACCTACTCCTGCAGCACACACACACTTCTCTGGAAAAAAAGGTTTTTACACTTCCTCTCAAAAAAATATTTTGTAACCAAGTTGAGATTTATGTTTTGACCAATAAATAGATATGTAGAATCAGGAGTTTTGAAGAACAGTTACTTTCCAAGAATTGTTTAGGAGACCTAAGAAAATTCCAACCGTAATCAGGAGATCACACTAAGAGCTTCGGAATAATGATACGAACCAGCAGGGTGGATGGCAGTCCCATGTCTCCTTGGAAACCAGGGCAGTCCCTGCGGGCTACCTGAGGACAGGGGTAATCCTGTTTGGGTATCTGTTAATCCAATGATTAAAGCAAGTTCACCAGGAAAATGATCCAAGGCGACAGGATATGCGTTGGCCAGAACTGACTCTGAAGGGAGAAATAAGCGGGAGGACCCTCCCGCCACACACACGTGGGGTGCTGTTGGCACTGCCTGTGCTGCCTGCCCCGCTGAGGTATGGACGGTCAGAGCTAGTAGTGTTTCCCACAGAATGGAGGCAGCGACCCACCTCTGCTAAGTGGCTGCAGAGGCAGCGTCATTCCTCCAGGTCATTAGAGACTGCAGCCCAAATCCTCAGAAGTCCTGCTCAAGGAAAGTCGCCTGGCTGGCTCTTCTCTGGAGGTCAAAGCTACACCCCACATGCCACCTGCCAGGACAGAGCTGCGGCCCGAGTGCTTCTCCGGCTTCGGATCTGCTCTCTCCTGAGGAGACTCCGTCAGTATTCTGACCACAGCACAGCTTTGCTTCCCTTGTCCACACTGACGATGTGGGAGCCGGAGGGGGACCATGCCACCGCATTGATGGACGAGCTTCAAAGGGAGAGGTCAGAACATCTGTGAGGCCTTAGTGAGCTCGGCACCAGGCTCCCTTGCTCCTGGGGGTTGTGCTTTCTCCACAGCTGTTTTACTCACCCGGCTGCTCCCGCTCACAGGCAGGCACTTAGTAAAGAGCAGAAAAATGCAGGAGGAACCCTGCACTGTGTTTTAGGAAGCAGTTTGGGAATGAAAGGAGCAGGCCCGATCAAGTCTACCCTAAGCGAACAGCTCTGGGTGAATGAAGCAGAGAGGGACAGGACGACTGACTGAGGAGTAGAAATTGTCACTGCTTTTGAGGCACAGAGAGAGGTGGTTATGGAGGAACCCTGGGACTGTGTTCTAATTAGCAGTTGGGCCTGGGTGGATGGAGCAAAGCTAAGAAAAAAAGGAGCCTAGGGGAAGACAAGAGAATGTTTCTCTACTCTTTTCTCCAACAGCCACTATTCTGATTGCTCAAACCGGAAGATTCTGTATAAACATACCAGCAGAGCACTGCAGCAGGCTGCACTGGGGGGACTGGCTGCTTCTCTCCACTAACCTAGCTCACAGCAGAGCACATGAGTGCACACTGCCCTCGTGGGGCAGACTCAGGTCCATGCCTGAAGAGAGCATGACTCCTGGGATGAAGTCACAGGACCCGCTCACAACCTCAGAGGGGCTCCAGGGGTCATCTTACCCATGATGCTTTGAAAGGACCTTCTCCACTTTCCCAGAGAGCACACTCCAGACGTAGAGAGAGCCCTCCGCGGAGCCTGCTGCCACATAACTGCCGTCAGGGCTGGAGAACACAGAAGACAGGAAATGGTGTCAACCCCCCCGCTCCCCAGCATCCTCATGGACCTTCTGGCAAGAAGCAATGTTTAGTCTTCATTTATGAGACAAACACAGGACTGGTCCTGTATACCCAAAAAATCAGAACTTGACACTCACGACTGTTACACCAAAGCTATTTCACCCTGTTATCTTGGCCTCACCCACCCAATGAAGAATAGTGCCACTATGTTACTTCTTGAGGCCACAAGTCCCTCACTATCTCAGACTCCAACTCAGCACACACAGGGAGATCAAGTCAACCCCTGAATGGCGACGGGTTTCTTTTGTCTGGCAGACTGCCTGGTCTCGCATGGCTGTGAAAGTAGGAAAGAGAGAAGCATTAACTGTGGAGAAGTTTCTCTGTGATGCTGGAACTGTTCCATGAGACTTTCCCACACTTCCCTAAAAGCTCTCAAACAGCTCTTCTCTAAATGCATGGAGAGATGTGAACCTGCTGTGCCCAGCAAGAACCAAGTGGGCAACCAGTTCATTTTGGTACAATCACGAAGGAACAGGAGGGAGGAAGGACATGATAGTGACCTCTAGCACTGAATCTACAGGTTCACTCCTGGATGCTCGGCTGAGACACTATAAATCTGGCCCTAAAAGCTCTCAAACAGCTCTTCTCTAAATGCATGGAGAGATGTGAACCTGCTGTGCCCAGCAAGAACCAAGTGGGCAACCAGTTCATTTTGGTACAATCACGAAGGAACAGGAGGGAGGAAGGACATGATAGTGACCTCTAGCACTGAATCTACAGGTTCACTCCTGGATGCTCGGCTGAGACACTATAAATCTGGCTCACTTTCCCAGCGGGAAAATGCCCATGCTTAACCTTTGTGATGAACCAAGCTTGGGGGTGAGGTGGGGCAGAAGGAGCATCACCACTAACCTGAACACGACTCTCGTCCAGTCAGAGCCACACTTGAACCCAGGAGCACTGAAACAAACAAGAGGGCACCGTCACCCCGAGAGCTCAGAGTACACAGGGTCTGAGAGCAAACCGGGGCCTCTGGTCTTCATGCAACCCTCAGGAGCCCCAAACCAGCGTGGCTTTAGTTACCTAAATGTCTGTCTGACAGCATTTATTCGGAGATCGATAATTTTTAGCAGGTCATCACGGGAGCAGCTTAGGAGTTCAGTTCTTTCTGGGTTTAAGTCCAGGGCAGTAATCTTCCCCAACAGCTCCATCTCTCGGATGATAGTCTCTGACCTACCAAAGAGATGGAAAGTCTGAGAAAATGTACCACAGAAATGTCAGACTTCCCCATCTGAACCAGGATGGCATGCCATGGAGCAGAGAAGGGGAAAAGGCAAGTCAACCAGAATGCAAAGCTCTTCCAGGCAGTGAATGTGTTCCCAGCCTTATAAAAATAACCAGTGTTGCTTTTATTATCTTTCCATCAACAGACTCTATGGTAATAATTTTGAGAACTAGAACTCTAAATCTGGTAAGGATTCATTTCCCTGCCCACTTTTGGAACCATACGATAAATGCCAATCGGAGCTTCTGATCAGCATGTACCAACCAGGGCTCCTATCCAAATATGGAGAAAGCTGTGCTTTCTCACAGTCTCCCTGCCACACTAAGTTCAGCTCAGGGGCCCCCAACTTCTTGGTGATACTAGATGTGAAACTGGGACTCCGGAGCAGTCACCACACTCTGCAAGGCCCTCTCTCTTTCACTCTCTAGAATCTCACCTGGGCCCGTCCATAGCCAGGCCTGTGAACAGAAATCCTGGGCAGGACCCTGTTGCTGATGCAGGTGAAGGAGGTGCAGACCCTTCCGCAGGCATTTTGGTGTACTAGTAAGCGATCAAGGAGATGATTTCCTACCACAAACCATAACTAAGTAAGAGTGTTTTATCTTAGTGTTGGTAAGTATGTGGCTGGAGGCAAGACACTTCACTGCCTTGGAACTCGGGCCTGGACCCGTCCATAGCCAGGCCTGTGAACAGAAATCCTGAGCAGGACCCTGTTGCTGATGCAGGTGAAGGAGGTGCAGACCCTTCCGCAGGCATTTTGGTGTACTAGTAAGCGATCAAGGAGATGATTTCCTACCACAAACCATAACTAAGTAAGAGTGTTTTATCTTAGTGTTGGTAAGTATGTAGCTGGAGGCAAGACACTCCACTGCCTTGGAACTCGGGGTCTTCATCTCTTAAATTAGGGGCCACACCAGTAAAACTTGAAGTGATGTCTAGGAGTCAGGAGCATCATTCCAGGCCTTTCAAAGCCTCATCTATAGCCATGGCTCTTCACGCCCCATTCTGTCCACAACTGCTCAACAACTGGGCTTCTGCCCCAGTTGCCCTCCCTTCAATCGGATCACCAACCACCTCCTATCAAACCAGCCTCATCCAACTGGACTCCTCCTGCCACCTGACCCCGTTACTCCCTTAGCCGTGGCCCATCCGCAGGACTCTGGCTCTCTTGCCCTTTCTAGTTCCTCTTCCTCAGACGGATCCCTAAGTGCTATCTTCTTACTGCTTTACGTGTGTCTGAGTAATCTGTTCTCATGCCTCCAAAGTCCTCTCCTGAGGACTTCCAACCTCTTTCAAAAATTCTGCTTTTGTTTTTCCAAATGTCTATTAGAAACCACAAACTAATGTCCTTAGCTGAACACATTCTCTGCACCCTCTTCCTGAACTTGTCATTTATTGTCTTGCTTTAGTTTTCTCCTTCCTCACCTTCACATTCAACTTGTCACCAAGTCCTGCCAGAATTCTCACTCAAGTGGATGCCCACCTTCTTCCTCCACTGCTTGGAGTTCAGATCCTCATCAACTCTACTGATTTCCCTCTAAAAGTGCCACCCACACAATCTACTAGACTCCTGGGAAGCAATCCTTTGCTGAACATCCAATGGCTTCTAAGATCAAGTCTTTTACAAAATGGCATATAAAGCCCCTGGCCACCTGGTCCCAACACACAGTATCAGTCTCACCTTCCCAGAATGTCTCTCGGGGGCTTTTCTGCAATATGAAGCCTGCTCTCCTCTCAAGATGAGTCTTGAGGCATGCTCTAACATCCCTGAACAAAGGGGCTGGCTCTGAATGCCTCAGCACTCAGGGCAGACCTGTGTGTCTGTCCCACCTACTACATTTAATTACCCACCCACCCAGGTGTTCATCTCTGCTGATCATGCACCGGTAAGTACACAGTGCAAATCCATGGTTGTTGACCACAACTGTCGACTTCATGGTAAAGAATATCAAACTGTTAAAGTAAATGTGGACTGGAGCTTATCTCTGCATTTCCAGGGATTTAAAAAAACAACCCATATACAAATATTCACAGTTCTACCACGTACAGACCCTCTCACATGCCTCCCCACCGAGGGAGCTCTTGGGTATCATACCGGATGTCCCAGAAACGAATTTTCTTGTCAAAATGTCCACTCATTACACACTGCTCTGTGCAGACAATATCGTTGCAGCTGGATCCCGCAAACACTGTCTTTATGCCTGAAAGAAAGCCGAACATCAGTCATCAAGCAGAGGCTCCTCCGTGGCTGTCCACATAACCTCACTCCCTCAGACCCCAAGCCAACAGAACTCCTCATTCACATGAAGCTTCAAACATGGAAAATTGCCACCACCTCAGCACCATTCTCACTTGCATTCAAACTGTATCACACTAAATGCAGGCTTTGATGTAGAAACAAACCCCTCCGCAGTTAATGTCTAATCCCACATATAAACAGAGAGACTGAATTTCCTCACAGACTTTGCTGCGCAGATCCCAGAGTTTGAGGGTCCGGTCATGACTTCCAGAAACAATACGCGCATTGTCCAGCAGGAACTTGGCAGAGAGCACTTTGCCACTGTGTCCCGTGAGTGTGTGCTAGGAGAGAGAAAATACAGCGGGATAAGCCTGCGGGCAGCACACTGCGAGGGAGCCAGCTTCTCCAAACACCCAACCGTTGGTCAGGAACATCAGAGGCAGAAGGACCAGTAGCTGGGGAAACACTCAAAAAGCCTATCTATCTACGGGTACTGCCCAGAGGTGAGGTATATTAGAGGAATAGGATAAATCTCTGACCACAATAACATAAAAAAAAACAAACAACAACCAAAAAACAAAAACATCACCAGTACAAAGTTCACGTGTCCCATCCTCAAAACCAGCAAGGGCAACCAGAGGACTTTTTCGAAACACTGCACTGTTCTTGCACCTTTTTTATAAGACTGTATTATATCAAATCACAACATTTTAAAAGCCTTGGGTTTAGCCAGTGCCTCTAAGTCAGAATAGACACAATTTACAAAGGAAACATCAGGCCTCATTAAATAAACAATTAAAAGCCCTGGGGGTTTTTCAAAGAGAGGTCTCAGCTTAAGTCAGAATAGACACAATTTACAAAAGGAAACATCAGGCCTCATTAAATAAACAATGAAAAGCCCTGGGGGTTTTTCAAAGAGAGGTCTCAGCTTGAAAGTCAGATCAGAACCACAGGTACCGCACTCCCAGTAATCACATCCCTTCGAGACTGGCTGTGGGATGCCAACCACGTGCCCTCCCTGGGCTCGCCAAGGAACACAGACCTGGGACATCACAGAGTGTCAGCTGCCCTTTTACCCATCAAAGCACTACTGGAGCCTGATGGGAGCAAGGCGGCTGGGGATGGTGAGGATGCAGGGAGGGGACCTGGGGAGTCAGCCCTTTTACTAGTCATCATTGACCTCTTTTATATTTGCAAAACCTCAAAGGCTCAAAAGGTAGTCACTGATGTTTTCTTTCTAATAAAAACAAGCCTTTTTAAAAGACCCTAGTATACTTACTCCACTGGTAATGATGGCTTTCAACCTCACTCCCAAAGATGAGACCTCAGAGTTTCGTGTAAAGTTTTCAGTGTTGAAATTTTAGAGTCCCGTCTTTCTGCTATACTGAGTGGAGCAACTGCATTTAGTACAGGAACAGAAACTTAGGACATGCGTACTTCTCCCTTTCTAAGAAGTCTGCTCGGCTTCTCACTCACATCCCTCACCCGACACCTCTCTGAAACTGGGACTGATCTTACAAGTGTGCCAGCAGGTGGTGGCTGGGCTGCAGCAGTGTGAAAGCTACCACCAATCCTGCTGGTGAAAGCAACTCCAGCACCAAAGCTGACATTTCACACAGTATAGGAACGTGAGTCCACTCAGTACAACTCATCCAATCTGTACAAGTCAGAGGAGACAGGAATCTGGGTAGGTACTTCTCATGCATTGCAAATTAAGTCCTTAGTTCTGTGTATATGCACTGTCTGTAATCACATTTCACCAACATAGGGAGAAAACGACATCGCTCATGAATGGGCTATGCGAATGCACTCACTCTTGCACACTTTCACATTTCTGTACATTTCATGTTATTTTTAACATTACAGTATAAGCAAGTTTTCATGTGATAGCTGAAAACACATGGGCCTGGGGTCACACTGATGTGGCTCTACACAGCCTGGGCCTCTAAGTTAAACTGAGGAAGACAGATCTCTTTCTCACGCTGGTTTAGCAGTATGAAATAGGCACATGTGGACAGCACTAACTCTTTTCCTGTTTGCACCCTCACGCTTAAGTCTTCATAAATACTTTAATAGCTGAATAATCTGTATGTGGTGAGGTGACAATTTAGCTGAAATTTCCTTGGCCAGCAGACACTTAAGTTGCTTTAAAAGTTTCATGGTAACAAATAATGCTGCAATGAACACTATGAGCACACAGCTTTTTTCTTGACTTATTTCCTGGAATGAACTATTGGACTAATGCAGTGGTTCTCAACCTTCTGGCCCTTTAAAAACAGTTCCTCATGTTGTGACCCAACCATAAAATTATTTCGTTGCTACTTCTAACTGTAATGTTGAGTTTGGGATTTTGTTTCAGTGCAAACCAGACCACACCTATTCCCTGCCTAAAACCCTTCCAGCAGTTTCCCATCACACTTAGAATAAAATCCAAACTCTTTAACAAGGCTCATGAGGCTCGGCCTGCTCTAGGCCCTGCAGATTTCTCTAGCCCAGTGGTTCTCAACCTTCTGGCTCTTTAAATACAGTTTCTCATGTTGTGACCCAACCATAAAATTATTTTCGTTGCTACTTCATAACTGTAATGTTGCTACTGTTATGAATCGTAATGTAAATATCTGATATGCAGGATGGTCTTAGGCGACCCCTGTGAAAGGGTCTTTCGACCGCCAAAGGGGTCGCGACCCACAGGTTGAGAACCGCTGGACTAATGGAATAAAGAAAAGGAATGTTTTTATTGGTTGGCCCTTCATATGTATTGTTAGCTTGCTTTTTAAAGTCTGGACTTCTGCGAATCTTGTCCTTGGTGGAAACCCGGATGGATCTGCCTGAGGCTGATTAGCTCCATCTCCATGTTCTCGATGTTCTCAACGGCAAAGAATTGAGCCTCCTACAAGCAGTCACTTTTACCATTTAAAAAGTGCTTATTTTAAGTGGATCAGATTTATTAAAAATTATTTCATTCACTCAGTTTTTTGTATTCACTTATAATATTTAATTTTAATACTACTTTTAAGTTTTACCTTAGTCTTTTCAACAAGGACTCACTAGACATGCCACAGTGGGTTCGGCTGTTGCAGCAGCTCGAGCCCCACATGGGAGGGAGGTTTGGCATTCTTCTCTAGCGCTCTGCCCAGACTCGCATGTTCCGGGGCAGACCCCGAGGGCTGCCCACCATGCAAGCAGCTACTGTTAATATCAACCGAAGACCACTGATGCCAGAGAAATGCAGAACTTGATGAGGAAGTTTCTGAAATAATAACCACCACCTGAAAGCCAGTCCTGCCTCTGGCCACCTCTCCACGTCACTGTCAGAGAACTGAACAGGGTGGGTTCTTCAATCCAGTTCCTCAAGTCACAGCTCAGAGAGCGGCCGGGCCAGTTGGCACTGACTTTAGATTTTTAAGGGAGTCTAACACACCTGGTATTGAAGGAGTCCTGTCATGGGCCCCTTTCAATGCCAGGCTGTTTCTAGGGGCCCTTTACTAAAAGGGTTTTAAAGCAAGCACTCACCCAGCTGCTTCTTGCATCTAGTCTCTCCCAACACTATTCACTTATCATCAAAGTTAAAGAGATACTGACCAGGGCTTGGATCTGAGTTTTAGACCATAGGTGTCCATTCATCCTCTGTAAAGAGGGTCTAAGTGGGAGCCACAGCCCCTACAACAGGAAGCCCACTTAGTTCCGGGCCTTGGTAAGGGGGTGATGTGTGAAAAAGGCCTCCTGGATCTCTTCCTACATTTACTGAGGGACAGGACATGGCTGAGAGCAGACCTGAGGCCACAGAGCCAGCTAGTCCAGCAAAGGAGACGATGGCCCCAACACGAGCCCAGCTTGCCAGCACCCTGCAGAACCCTCTCTGATAAAACCTCTGCAAACTAGCGCACTTGAGAAAAGTTTCCCAACAGTATGACCTCTGTCTTCCAGAACTACCTCACCTCCAGATCCTCTTCCTCTTATGTCAGACCCAAAGGTGATGCCCACCTGTAAAGAACTCTACCAACGAAAAATACATCCTGCACAACTGATTCACTCAACTGCCTGCCTGGGTCCTCCCTCCAAGGGCCGCAAATGTAAGGAAAGCTGTACGTCCCTCAATTAAACACTTCAGCTGTTTCCCAGTCTAGAACAATCCAGGAAAGAGCACAGGCCTCAATTCCAATTCTCACCTGTTTGTTAACTATGTGACCTCGGGCAAATCGGAGCCTCAGCCCCCTCATCTAACCACCTTAGCTGCCTTCCTGGGGACTACAGCAGTAATGCACATAACACCCTCAGTACTGGGTCTAATACACAGAGGCCACTCAAGAAAAGCCACCTTCTTTCAGGTAAGTTAATGATTATAGACACATACAACTGTCTTACACTGCAGTTACACAGAATGAATTAAAAAACTGCTACGAGAACAGGCTAGGCATCTTTCCATGTTTAGCGTGAACTCTCACGCTTTAAGCTGAAAACTCGCTCAAATATTTGAACAGACGTGAACTGTTGCTTGAGGCGAGCCTAGCCCTGCCTGTGGGTGCCAGCAGTCCACTTCCACTCCTTCACTCAGACAAGAACCCAGGCAGGCTCTTCAGCTTTCAGAGAACATAATCTGTCATCTTCACGCCTTAGACTTTATATGTGCAGCCCTGGATCTTCTTTCAACTAAGAGTAAAGAATTACCACTGTGATCATTTTTCACAGCACCTTCAAGAAAATGTAAAGTCTAAGGGATCCATTCACTGTGTTTCTAATGATTCTTCTAGCTGCACTCTTGCGTCACCAAAACAGACCACCGTACACCACCCAGCGCAGCTCCCACCTCCCTGCATTTACCTTTAATAAGTTCATCTTGACATCATGCCCTGTTTTCTGTGTGGGCTGACACACAGAGCTGCTGTCAAAGTCTTTTGGTAAAATGCCTATCAATGTCAAGTTCGCCCTCCATCTTAGCTTTCAGTAGCCCTTATTTAACGAGCTCATGGAAAGACTCCTTCAAGCTTAAGGAGAAAAGCCAGTATCCAAATCAAATGATGTGTTTTTCATTAGAACAAAGGCAATATAACCCTCACATTTTGGTCTTTGTCTTGGAATCCACAGGACTTCTCGGCAAGTCTGGGTTCAGATACAGGCTTCCTCCACATCTGATCCCATTACACTCCCTCCCCCTGCCCCTTCCATCTGACTCCTAGCATCAGTTGTTTTCTCTCAATCACAGTGCATCCATATGTATGTCTATATCCTACTTTCCAGCTATACTCTGGGAGGTAATTACTAAGTCAGTTTATATGCCGTCATCAAGATCGCTGAAATTAAGCTAAGAACGGTATCTATGGAAGTACCTCCTCTTATGAATAGGAATGTTCCGAGTCTTTCATGGAAAAGTGAAGGTTTCCTATTGCAGATTAAATGGACCTGCTATTGCCTACCATTGTTGTGCCTTGATAACCATGAGAAGTTAGGAGATTATACTAATTTTCCTAACTGGGTCTTACCCGTAACCGATAATCATCCACGGTCCAGATTCGGCTTGCAAAATCATTTGAAGCTGCTAAGAGGTAAGATCCCTATTGAAATAAAGGGGGAGGGAGGGTGAGACACAAATTTCAGCCAAAATAGAGGAATTTAGTTCACACAATACAAACTCCCCAATAATCAAGTCCAAGAAGGTCTAGATGTCTAAAACTATACACCTGATCCAAATACCAACTATTACCACCAGTGTCTGTCAACTCACCCACCCCGTTACGTTCAGACCTTTCTATTAAGCTCGCTCAATCTTGCCTGAAGGTTGAAAACCCTCCAGCTCAAAATGGAACTTGGCCTCCTGCATTCACTTCCCTCCGCTGCCCGCCTTCAGTAACAGCAAATACTAATTCTCTACACGCTGCTCCAGCCAGAAAGCCCACAGGAACTGACTCTCCCCTTGTCTCACCTCCCAGCTACCCCCTCAGAGATCTGCTCATCTCTGGCGCAGGTCTAGCTGGATGCCCTCCTCTCCACCCACAACACCTCAGCCCAAACTGGGACTTTTATCAAGTCTGCAGAGATCAGCTGGGTTAATGCAGACCTGCCTCCTCAACCCAGTCACGATCAGCACACAATCTGTAATCTACCTGCATCTTTCTTTAATACTGATTTTACTCAACATAAGTAGCAAACCAGGTGAGTTATTTTTAAATTTTGAAAACCAGATGTCTTGTTTCTAAACACCTCTGAATGCACCTATTTCCCCGGGTGTTAGATACTTACAGCACTATCAAATTCAATGCTTGTAATTCCTGCGTTACTGCCAGAGAGGGAACCCTTGAACTCACACTTGTCTGGATAAAAAGAAAGATGGAGGAAAGGTAAGAAGGTAAAGCCATTATGTAAGTTAAAATGGGGCACCCGAAACACTGGAAGCCAACTATATTGTCAAAACAGCATTCCTGCACCATCACAGAATCAACCAGCAGGACAGACAGAATACGAGACATTTCTAAGAGCAATGAAGGTATATGTGGATGCAGAGCCTAGCATTTTGCATGTGTGTTAAGCTGTTCTTTTAGAGAAATTTAGTGTATATAGGCCATGTCAATCGACTTAGAGACTGAGTTTCATTTAGTTGTTATTTCTCATTAAAATTTTCTAACTTACATCATAAACACATCTTTGGGTTTGATCCGTGTTTGGACCAACTTAACTACCAACTCTGAACCATCAACTGTTCAGCATCCAGGTGTGATAATTTCAGGAATGTCTGAAAAGAGCTTTTGCTTTAGTTAGGTGTAAATGGCTAGTCATTAGAATTCCAGTTAGCTAGTTTGAAATTTCTGGAGTTTGTCCTTGCACTTACTCTATGTCCATGAACCCCAAGACTCTGGCAACCCAGCTGCCTGCCAGTGCTCCCTCCCTCTATCCAGCCTCCCTCACCAACAGACTCAGCTACCGCTCCTGGGTCCTGCTCTCACAGAGCTGGCCCCACACACGGAAACTTCAATTATGCAGACATAAGCTTACAGGATTACAAGTCTCGATGATGAAGTGATTACATTCCTTTTTTATAGGGTAGCTTAAGGGTGACCTATATAGACAAGCTAGGAAAACAATTAGGGACCCATTCTAAATCAAGTTCATAAAAGGGGAGCATAGGACGAGAAACATTTCAATGTTATCTCTTACTCAGCACTTCTAAATAATAGCAATATGAATACTGGTTTGGAGCTGTCAAACATATTTAGGGCTGGGATTATTAACCTGGTCTGTGAACTCCACCTCTATACTTACTTGAAAAATATAGCACATTATATGCCTCTTCCTGGATCTTAGCTTTCATTAGATTTTCCAAAGTAAAAAAGGGCCAACATCCACTAATTAAGGTCTTTATTTAGATTACACCTTTACAGACCAAATTATTACTGCAAATTCTAAGAAACAGCTCTCTGACTTATGCCCAAAATAGTCGTCTACTTGGTTGGCAGCCAAAATGCAAGAAGTGATCGATAAATGCTATTCCACATAAGAGATTTATCTCAAAAGACCAAACACCTTGTTAAAAGTCAAAAGCTCTTTTATCTAGAAGGCACCAAGGGAGGTTATGTTAACGCTGTTTATAGAAGTAATTACCAATGGAGCCTCTGCTTTGATAGAAAGAGCAAGGACGGGTGTTCCTACTGGGTGGAGAGTTCCATTCTTGTGATATTTTAAAAGAGTAAAAACAGGACACCCCAAACTATTTCATAAACAGTCTCTTGGACTTTGTACCTTCCAAGGTTCAGTAAATATTAGCCAAGAGGAACAAAACTGCAGACTGAACAGGCTGTTGTGGACTAATTCTAATGGGCTTCAACTAGTTGTAACTGCCAGGGATTTAACTACTGAGCCACTTTCCTGAAAATCAAATGCCAGGGCAGACACACTTGGGGCTTTACTGACCACCTGTTCTAACAGACAGACTGCTCTTCTGTAACCACAGTGATCTACAGTGTTCTTCAGCAACTCTACAGCTTAGGGGAGGCTGTCATGGAGAAAACAAGGGACTTGCAGTTAGAAGACCCAACTCAGCCCCTAGGTTCCACCACTCCTTTCCACGTAAATCATCTATCAGTCATGTAAATCAACTATGTAAATCTGGTAGTGCCTCCTGAGTTTTCAAATACGGGTGATACCCACCTTTCTAACTGCACAGGGCCATTGTGAGAATCAAAGAAAATAACACAGACAAAAGGCCCTCTGGAACTATTAACTGCTGGACAGGGAGCATGTATGTGCTATAACTATGGAAACTTGACAAAGTGGTTCCTACAAAAACCTTCAGCCTATTCTTTGACCTTGCTTTATTAAAAGTATATGTATATTTAACTGAATCTCAAAATGTTGAAATTGGGCTATGTTGTAGCTTCAGCATTTTAAGAGATGGGTTCATTAACTCCCATCTTTCAAAATGCCATCCCATTTCTGAGAGCTCTGAGATCAATTCTGAAACCCCGTGTCTTGATCTTAGGGTCCTTGTCTGATAAGCTGCTTTTAATTTTCCTTTAAAAACCTGCACTTTCTTGGAAGGTGTTCTGATTAGTATATATTTGTAAAACACAAACATATCCATAACTTTACAGTGTTTTCCAGTCTCTGCTTGGAAACACAGAGAAAACATCATCAGCTATAAAGTGCAACTGAGACAGTAATGATGCTCTGGTCAGGCTCCTTACACAAACTGTGCTTTGAGAAGATGAACAATTCAAAGGTTGCCTGGAACCAAGTCAAACAGATGTCACAGCTTCCTTTTGTACACTCTGAGATCTCACCTCCGGACACTTCCCAAAGCTTAACCCTCCGATCCATGCCGCCCGTGGCCAACAGCCGGGATCCGGGACTGAACTGCACAGCGTTGACTTCCCCGTCATGAGCATCCTGCAAGACAAGCACCCTTTCAGACCCAATCACTGCCATTCCCAGGAAGAAACAGCCCAATACAAGTGAGCCCTCTGAATGTCTCACGAGGTTGAACATTCATCCCTAATGAGAAGAATCTCATCATAAACTACATCGGGTTCCTAGCGCAGGCTTTCCTAAGATTCTATCATTTTATTCTTATAGCTAACAGTTCCACTTATTTAAATACAGTGCAACCTTTCAGGATTCAAAATCTGTGTAAACTGCTTCAAGTTTGTTGTCAATTAATCTTATTTCTTTTAAGAATAAGAAATTTCAATTTATATTCTTGTATGATCTTAATAGCTTTAGAGTAAGAGTGTGATTACCTGCTTCCCTTTTGGTCCAGATTGCATGAATACACATCACATTATGTATCTAATTAACGTACAGCATGACTTCTCATGATAAAGAAAGCTTTTATGGCTTTCCTAACAAGGATATTCTAACATGGAGTCCCAAAATGAGCAGATGCCAGTGCTACTGAGGCACAGCAGTGTTAGAGTGAGATTCTATGCGGGCACTAATGTGTATGAGCAGTGTGACTTCTGGCAAGTTCCTTACCTTCCTGAAGCCTCAGTTTGCTCATCTATAAAAAAGGACTTCCAGAAGTCTTGTGACCTACGACTGTGCCTGACTACAAGAACTTCAACAAAAGTTAACAGGTGTTATTTTGGGAGAATTTAAATTCATCATAGGGAAATTACTAAGACTGGCATCCACACTGGAACACATGATATGACAAAATGGCATCTGTGGTCAGGATAATAAAGGAAACCAAGCAAAAAGCATCCCATCCTAGATTGAGAGGAGAAAATGCCAGAAGTTGTTGCTATAATCTCTTCTCCATAAGACCCTGGATACTGAATAAAATTAATATATTATTGGATGTCAGCTGTAATTAAAACATAAATAACATAAAATAAAATAAAATAAAATTTTTTAAAGACCATGGCCAGGCTGGTGTGGCTTAGTTGGTTGAACATCAACCCATGCACCAAGAGGTCGCTTGATCCCCAGTAGGGGTTGTGCAGGGGGCAGCCGACTGATGTTTCTTTCTTTCCCGCTCCCTCTCTAAAAATATCAATAAAAACATATTTTTAAAAAAAGACCATGGATACTAAAATATCTATGGATAAAACAATGTCTGGGACTCTGCTCCAACAAGAATGTGCAGGGGAGAGACAGTAAGATGGAGAAACGTGGCTAAATGAAGCTGCCAGACTGGATGATGGTACCCCAACGTTCTTTTTACTCTCCACTCTGATGATTGAAAATTTCCACAATAAAATGGAAAAAAACACACCACAAGACCATGAAAAAATGGATTATAAACATTAGATCATTAGACAGGTCATCAATCATTTGCCCAAAAGGTTATTTTGGGAAGACAAAATCTGATCTTCACATTTGCCTGGGACTGAAAAAGATGCTTACTTAACATATTATTTCAAGCATAACTGGATATAAACATCACTTTATTATTTCCTTGCTTGGTGATCTGATTTCCCGTCCCTCCTGTGTCCACTGCTGAAGAGCTGTATGACAGGAGACCAAACTTTTTAGCTCCTGTAATTCCCTTCCTTGTCTTTTAAAAAGAATATGTCTTTCTATTGAAGAGGTCTCAGATTGAAAACTTGAGATCATGCACCATCACACCCATGGTTGCCCTCGTCACGCTCCTGAAGGCTGGTTCTGTTGGATAGTTGTCAGCTGTGAACTGACCACTCTCAGAAACACACACTGACAGAATCCCAATTATCAGCTGCTCCATTATCCCATGCACATGACTTAAATGTGATAGGAGGAAAAAATGGGCTGCTGGGAGCTGAGGGCAAGGAAGGGACTGTGACATTAAGTGCAATCAGACCTTTTACCAATCATCATTGACCTCTGTGAGGTGCCAGGCCTGCCAGGGAACCACAGGAGTACAGTGGGACTTTCTTTACATCTAAGGTAGTTCACTGTGTGCAAATATCCAATTACTAAAGTTTCTCCTGATGCCTAGAACGGAAAGCTCCCCTATATAAATCCCATCTCATTTTTATAACAAGTCTTTCTCTCCCCAGAAAGCTGGCTCCTCTAACTCACTGCAAGAGTCAGCCCAACTGTCTGGGATCTGCTCTTCCTGTCTGCCTTTCCCCCGCTTCACTTGAGCCCTGAGCCAGGCACTCTCCTGTTTCCACACTGGTTCAGTGTCTGCTCAGCCTCTCCAGCAGGGACCACACTATCCTTTTGTACTAGGACCCAGCTCTGAACTCCAGCTGACAGTACCTGATACCATAATGGCTTCTGCCAAGAACTGCTTCCAACCATGTGCTCCTAATGGTCAGAAGTCCCACAGATAGAGGTGTGAGTCATGAAGCCAATAGTCACCCTACTGACCCTTCCAAACAGACCATGGACTAGACCAGTGATGGCGAACCTTTTGAGCTCAGCATGTCAGCGTTTTGAAAAACCCTAACTTAACTCTGGTGCCGTGTCACATATAGAAATTTTTTGATATTTGCAACCATAGTAAAACAAAGATTTATATTTTTGATATTTATTTTATATATTTAAATGCCATTTAACAAGAAAAATCAACCAAAAAAATGAGTTCGCGTGTCACCTCTGACACGCGTGTCATAGGTTCGCCATCACTGGACTAGACTCTTACTCTAAATTGGAGCCAACTGGTGACAGCGATTGCATGAATTACTAATTTCTCACATCTCTAATTATTTTCCCTTGCTCCATCCCTCATGCTTCCAATCCTCTCTTAGCCAGTCCTGTATTACGGAGGGTGACTGTAATAAATTCTATCCTCTGAAGCTAAGCAAAATGTATTAATCCCTTTCATCAGACAGAGACAGGTGCAAAGGCCTGATATAAATAAAGCAAGAAAGAGCTTATTAGCTGCAGCAGGAGAAAGGACCCTTTAATTGTCACACTGTTACCATACTAGGCTTGGTGTGGGTTTGGGGAGAAACCATACTTACAAAGACACACACTGCAGTTGTTGGGACCCTCACTTCTTTACTAGAACCAGGATGAGTATCCGCACTGTCATGAGGAACCGGAAAGGAAGAGACAGAGCGCCTCCTAAGAAGTAACACAAAGGAGAACATTAGAAAAGACCGCACAAGGCTACTTGTCCATCAACCTCAGAAGGGAGTCAAAGACCTTTTTATCAATAACTTTTTTCCCTTTTAGACCCTTCAAACTACAAAATGATTGGCCAAATCAGAAACATCCTCACTCAAGGACAACTGGGAAGATAGGCAGCACATACTTGTACTCCCTTGTTTGCTAACTCATGGACTCCAAAACTCAACATTGAGAAGAGTCCTGAACTACTGCTTCCCAGTCCATAAACTACTGAAGACTTTCTGAACATAATCTAAGTGCTAGCTCAGAAAGAGCTCGGTATTTTTGTAAAACAATTTAAAGACGTTTCTATGCCTAGTCAGTCATCCTCAGCATACACTGTGGTCAAGGCAAGTTGAACACATGCCAAGAAAGAGCGGCGAGAGCGTGGCTGCTGTACAGAGCTCAACCTAATCGCCCCCACTCAGAGGGCTGCCGGCATTCCTAGGAACATGCAAAGCGTCTTGGTTAGAACATGGACATAGATGATGGAGGGCAGTGAAGCGGTGATCAGCTCAATTATCAATGACCCACACCCACATGCTGGGATAAGAGTAGATAATATTTTCACCTGGCAGCATCAGAAGAAGAGTGATGTCCCAAAATGGGAGACTCGGACAGACTAAAGGATAAGGCCAGAGATCAGCACGCAGCAAGATTAAGAGAAAGGAAGTTGAGGAAAAAGAAAGAAGCTAAATGAAAAGCTGAAATTAAGGCATCTGTATATTCTGTACCACTGACATTCTGGTGTACATTAAAAAAAAAAAAGATAATAAATCATGTACATATACTTAGGTATATTTACATACATATCAACAAGGAAAGGTGAAGGTTTCTAACCTACCCAAAGATATTAGTGATAGAATCCAGAAGGCCTCCAGCAGGCTGCGAGAGTCGCTTACTAAAGAGGAGGGGAGGATAGGTTTAAACCTTAGGAACATTTTGCCCAAATAATCAATCAATAAAACAGTCCACAAAAATAGGTTACCTGGGAGTATGTTTCCCACGAGTTCCCAAACCCCAGCCGAGAAACCCATCGCGGTACAAACCACCAGACAACAGTGGGAAGGTCGGAGGGAAACCCAGCCTCAAAGTTTTAAAAGAAACAAGGCTCCCTAGAATTAAATTAACTTCCTTGGCAATAATGCTTTTGACAATGAAACTGTCTAACTGACCTAATAATTTCTGGCTATTAATATCCAATCCCCATTCTTTCAGTCCTGCTTAACCAAATAAAAGGAATCCTGGATCCCAATAAGAATTAAAAAGTATGATCTAAACCAGCAGTCACCAACCTTTCCGACCTCACGGACCACTGGTTGGTGACCGCTGCTCCAAAGGTTTCCTTAAACCAGCGGTCGCCAACCTTTCGGATCTCACGGACCACCAATGGTCCGAGGACCACCGGTTGGCGACCGCTGATCTAAACAATCACCCTGCCTAATAAGGTTGAACTGTCATTTTTTAGGAACCATTGAACTTTTTCTGCTTCCCTTCACAGCAGGTGGCAACATTAGGGGACGGCTTGCCTCCCTTTAAGTAGACTGCAAGATGGGGTCACTGAGGAGCCTACTGATCTCTGTGGTTGTGCAAGAGGACCGGTGCCCTAGCACAGAGGCTTGGGTGCATCAGATTGCTGTCGTGGCCACAAATGTGCTCTGTGAAACTGCACCCGCATTCTCCTTTCCTGGCCAAACCCGTCTACTTACGTGGCTGCTCTGCTGATGGCTCGCATGGGAGAGGTCTCTTCAGTGTGATCAGAGGTCTCATCCACAATGACTTCAATGTCATCATCCCTGGAAAGAAGGGCAAGAGGTAGAGTCTTTGATTCTGCTCAATCTGGACCAACAGGATTTTTGTTTTTTAATGTTTTTACTGACTTCAGAGAGAGGAAGGGAGAGAGAGGAATAGAAACATTAATGATGAGAGAGAATCATTGATCACTGCCTCCTGCATGCCCCCTACTGGGAATCGAGCCAGAAATCAGGGCATGTGCCCTGACCAAGAATCAAACTGTGACCTCCTGGTTCATGGGTTGACACTCAACCACTGAGCCACACCGGCTGGGCTCAACAGGATTTTTATGATGAGTCTGTTGTGCAAATGCCAACAGCATTTCCCAGTAACATACCACTTATGTGACTTCGCTACGACATCAATGTTTAAGGGTTCTCTGGAGAAAAAGGAGCTGTCATGCTCTGAACAATACTAAAAGAAACATTCAACCTGTCTAAATCATATCCAGAATTCAGCTGAGGACAACCTTAAAAGTGAGCTTTTGATCTTTTCAGATCCCACTTAGAAAGCAAATAATGGTTTATTAAGCCCAGAACCACATAACCAGCACATAACTTCTTGCCATCAGAAGTCTGGCGAGCAGCTGAAGGCCTCCTGCCCTTGAACAACTGGACCGTACTCACCAATAAATAGTTCCCTGAGACAGGGAAGGGACACAGATAGGGGCAGCTACAAAGTATAAGAAAACAAGTAAAGGGAGAAGGTCCTGTTGAATAAGCAAAGGGACCCATAAAAGGGCAATGAAATCAATAGTTGCCTTAACAACTGTTTTAAATATTACTTTAATAATATAAAAAACAGGAAAGCAAAATCTAAACATAATTCACTTACACTCTGGGTAGTTTATGTTTAAACTACTCAGTGATCCTGCCCCGGCCGGGTGTCGGTTGGAGTGTCATCCAGTACACCAAAAGGTTTCAGGTTCAATTCCTGATTTCTCTTTCACATGGATGTTCCCCCCCTCCCCCACAACTCAAATCAATCAAAATATTTTCTGGTGAGGATTAAGAAGAAAAAAAAAATTAAGTCCTTGGTGCTCCTGACATTTGGAGAGTCCAATGCATTTCACACAAAGCCATCAAGTCATAGGAACACACTCCTTTGCTATTGCTCATCCTATGGATGCAAGAGCGCCTCTGGAATCCACCGCCCTCCCCCCCATTTTCCTGGTAGGGGGAAGTCAAGTAATTATTTTGGTCTTAATGACCTCCTACCGAGTTTCAATCTTCATGGAGAAGTAAAATAATAAAATGTAATAACCCAAGACTATATCAACTAACTTTTGGATTCATAGAAGCTTGAAAGCAAGATTTTTTCCATGATTATCTGGATTAGGTAAGTATATACGTAAGGACCTGTTATCAAGCAAGTTAAACCAAGTCAAAGTAAACTTGTTTTCCTTGGCTATTGTATCTAGGGTTCCGTGTAACTGAACCCAGTCTGGGCCAGGATGTACAGGGAAACAAAGGTAGGTCTGAAGAAAGAGAACAAGGCTGGGCTTTCTTTTCTTCTAGGTTGTGGTTCTGGAAGTCACTTGTGTTCACACAAGGGTGACAACAGACCAGCAGAGATGGCAAGAGTAGCAAAAATGAGTTGAGATCATGTAAATGCTTTAAAGTAGAATTTTAAAGCCATAAAGGTACTCTGAACTCTACAAAGGCCCAGGGCCATCAGAAAATACAAGGGTTTGGCAATCGGTTATCAAAACCCTTCAAAGATATAAATGTCCTTTCCTTCAGAAACTCCTCTCTTAGGGAAGCACAGAGACTAAGAACAGGCCTTGACAGACACCCCTGGCTTTGCATCCCAGCTCAGCCCCTTTCTGGGTGATCTTGGGCAGGATGCTCCACTTGTCTAAATCATGTCACACCTAGTCACCCACTTAGGCTGGCAAATAGGTGGACAATCAATGCTTTGGTGGACAAAAATAACAAAGCTGTAATTTTTAAGAAATCAAACCTCATTTCCAGGTCAATTAATTTATTTACATTGCAGTTTTGTCAGGTTCATTTTCCACCTCTACAATTACAGAAGAAATGTCCATTCTGCATCTACAGCCAAGGCTTGGTATGAGAACCTTTTTGTTTCCCTATAAAATAAGACCTTTGTCTGCTAGGTGACTCCTAAATGAATTTCAACCACCCCCCTTCATTTATATGCAAGCAACTTTTTAAAAACCAGATAATTCTAATGCCATACTCCAGAATATAATTCAACAGGAAAAGAACACATTCTGAATTAGAGACAAAAGGAATTCAGTCATGAAAGCTCCCACCACCTCAAAACAAAGCTTTGGGTCTCAGGGAAGATTCTCCACCCTGTCTCCAGATTAGGAAAAGCTCCAACTGATTCAATTCCTTTTGTTCCAACAGATCCTAGTCTTCACTTATGCTTCAAGGATTTGCCCAAACATCCATTTAAAGCCACAAACCAAGAGCAAAAGAACCCTTCCCAGCATAACACTGCCCCAAGCAGGGGGAGAAAGTGGGTCGGTAGCAACAGGAAAACAGGGAGGTTGTCACGAGTTAGGGGTGCAGGTAGTTAGAACTCACAGCACATGAGGGGTGTAAAGAGGAACAACTTTCTGGAAGGTAATGAGGGTTCTTTCCTTGCTTAAATCTTTTACATTTCTTTCAGCAATCCATAAAATGGTTTTATAGAAATTAAAAATATATTAAAAAGAGAGAATCAAATTATTCAGAGCACAGTTTTGATTGCATATCTCTACTTACTGTTCAACTGGTAGAGGTTCTTTCGCTGCTTCTGCAAGCTCTTTTTGCAGTCGGGCTTGCCGCCGCCTATTAAAAAAGAAAAGAAAGCCCACTACTTATGTTTGCTTAAAAAATGCATGGGGCTTTGGCTCTCAATAAACTAGCTCTAATAATGTATCTAAATATTCAGTGCATTCAAAATAACAACTGCCCTGAGCAAAGACTCCAAAGTCCCAAATCCATACTGGTAACATTGGTAAAGGTGCTGTTATAAAGGATGTCAGAGCAAAGCCTGGAGGGAGGATTATCCTATCTAATAATAGACAAACATGGTAATTGAACGTACCTTCGCTATGCCTCCCATGGGCTAATCAGCGCGATATGCAAATTAACCGCCAAGAAAGATGGCGGTTAACTTGCATACACCGGCTGGGAGCGAGGCAAGCCAGGCGGCCGAAAACAAGCCGGGAGGCGGAGACGGGAGCGAAACAAGCCAGGCCGGGCGCGAAACAAGCCGAGCGGCGGAGACGGGAGCGAAGCCCGCTTCGCTCCCTTCTCTGCTTCGCTCCAGCCGTAGGAAGCCCTATTCTTGCAGGACTCTTCCTGCAACGGGCCTCTAGTGTTATTAGAAAAAGCAGTGAGCCAGCAAGGGAGAAGCCTGTTGGGACCCAGGGCCTCTCAGGACAGAAAGGTGTATACAGGGTTAGTCATGGCTGCAACTTAGTTTCTACAGCAAACAGCCTCACACCGACATACCAAGAGCATGAATAATAATAGTTAAGCTTCACTTACAATTTACTTGTTCCTAGCTGAGTTTTATTACTTTACAGTTTTTAACTCATTTAATCCTCATAACAATGCTTTGAGGTTAAGTGCCATTATTCCCATTTTACAAATGAGATTAGGGCTGAACACAGAAGCCTCGTCTGTGGCAAAATCTTAATGCTGTCAACAGTTGCATCCACTCTCAAAATTATTTTTATTAATGTTTTCTGGTTTTCCCCCACCCTGTGGTAGGAGCTGCCAGGTTTGTTTCCTTCTTTTCAAAGACCTAGGTTTCACTTTAGCAAAAAAGAAACCTACTAACTGTGGATACATCTCCTACCTTGAATCCTTTTCATTCTCTGCATTGAGGCGATTGGCTTCCTGCGCTTTCTCGGCCATCCACCTGGTGACCAGCTCCTGGTTCTCCTCCGAAGTTTTCCTCAGTTTCTCCTCCAAGGCAGTAAAAGTGATCTGCAGGGCATCATATTCATCCTTCAGGGTCTGGTTGGCTCTCTCCAGGTCCTGCAGTTTACTGCGTAGTTCTTGGCACTCTGTCTCCAGATCAGAGATAGTCTGCAAGCATTCTGCAATTCTGAAAGCACAACACAGGGAAGAAATGGCACTTTGCAGGAGCCCCGCTGGGGGCCAGAGGACCTGGCCAGGTGCTTGAGCTGTATGAGCTCGGGCACCAGCAGTGACCTCAGCCATCACACCAGGCACCATGCAGGAGACTTCATTGTTATTACACCTCACTTAGAGTCCAGTCCCAATGGTTTACAGGACAACCCCATTAGGAGAGGAAGCATCTGGGGTCAAATTCATCCAGACAATGAATGACTATTACAGCATTTTTCAGAAAAGCAAAATTTGAAGAGAGGAAGCTTCTGGTGCTTAATGTGAGTGGTCAACAGGGACTTAAGAGGCTGGAAATCCTGTGTATTCCATCAGCTCTATCATTCACTTACTGAGAATGCCTGAGGAAGTCCCCCATTTTTCTAAGCCTCTAGATATCCCTCTCTGCACGTTAAGGAAAAAGGCACAATGACTCAGGCTTGAGTCTCTGTTTATCTTATCTGCCAGGCTTCTCTCCAATCAAGAATAATCCTGCCCACAAACTCATCCCTGCTCTCAAGGACCACACACTCTTTATCTTGGGCCATTTCCACCACAGAAGACACCAGCTCCCATACCCAGCGGCCACGGGGAGAACTGTGAATGCCCCAAGGACATTTGCAAGGGCCAAAGGTACTTCCCAGGAGTATGCTGGGAACCTGGAAGACTGAGGGCACTGTCCTGGCCTTTTCCATCCTTAGAGCAGGAAAAAAGATACCAAGCTATACATGCACAAAAATGAAACTCTTGCTGAGTCCAACGTGGCTACCATTTGCCACTGATCACCACTGGCCCTGCTCACAAGAGTACAGTAGATAAAACAGGGGCACGATCCCACGACCAGTCCCAAAGTAGGTGTTGTCTCTACTCACTTTGCTTCATTCATCTGCATCTCCCTGTCCTTCTGCTGCATTTGGTTATTCAGGTCAATCACCAACTGAGCTAACTGGGGGGTAAAGAAGAATACTTTAATAAATAAGAGATTTTAGAGCCTCAGTTGAAAACTAAGTAACAGTGGGTTAAATTATTTTTAAGAAAGAAAAGGTGCCTGTGGGTTGAGCCAAGGCAGGAAGAAACGAGCTGGGTGGCGGAGAGGAGCCGAAGGGCCCATAGGGATGCTCATGGGAATGGTGGGGGCTGGTCCCTGTTGAAGGCAGGCTCGGATGGGAGAAGAGCTCTAGGTGACTGACAGGTTCCTGCTGAGGACTCTGTCAACCCCTGAACCCCAGCTATCTTTTCAGACTCTTCAGCTGATAAAATGATCAATTCAGCTGATTTGTAAATTTTATTGTACTTTTTCATAATGTGTCATCACAATACCATTGAGAGTTAACATAGCTCAGGATTTAATTCTAACGATTCTTTCTGAAATTTCAGGATTCATTCTCAAAAGATTTTTTAAAAAATTATTTTCTTTATTGACATAACACTGGTTTATAACATTATAGAAGTTTTAGGTGTGCAACATTACATATCAGTGATGGCGAACCTATGACACGCGTGTCAGAGGTGACATGCGAACTCATTTTTTTGGTTGATTTTTCTTTGTTAAATGGCACTTAAATATATAAAATAAATATCAAAAATATAAATCTTTGTTTTACTATGGTTGCAAATATCAAAAAATTTCTATATGTGACACGGCACCAGAGTTAAGTTAGGGTTTTTCAAAATGCTGACACGCTGAGCTCAAAAGGTTTGCCATCACTGTTATATATATCGACCGAAAGTCTAGTTTCCATCCATCACCATATAAGCGACCCCTTTACCTGTTTCACCCTCACCCCCCTCCCTTTGTGTCTGGTAACTACCCATCTGCTATCTGCTTCTAAAAAGCTTTAGATCTTCAGTGGACCAAGCAGAAAACTTCTTTCCTTTCAAATTTCTCCACTTGTACCTTCCATGCTATCTTAGAGCATGACAACTGGGCAGTTATCTCAATGGCTTGCCCTCTTGCTGATGGAAACAAGGCCCTCACACCTTTCCTGTTGTTTCATTCCCACAGATAGAGCTGGTGATGCCACACGAAGCCAGCCTGCCCATCCTCCCACTAAAAGACCCACAGAGAGCAGAAAACAGACAAGGAGAGCAGCTATCTTTACCTCCCCACGTTTCTTGTGCAACTCAGTCAGTTCTTCCTGGTGTTTCATCTTCAGGTGGGCCATTTCCTGTAGCTGGCCATCATTCCATGCACCATCATGTCCGGGACTGAATTCCCAAACCAGGCAGATGAAGAGAATGTGCAAAAAAGAGGGGGGGAAAAATCAGACCCCTTTCAATCAGGTAGTGGAACAATAACTCCAGAATTTCAACCATGAACATGACAACAAAGCCAATAAAGCGGGCCAGTCTCTCCAGGCCAGTGTAGTTATACGCCACATAAACCTGATGGAGAAAGTAGGAGACCAACCACTACCCAAACCACCACGTGCTTTAGGAATAAAGGGTAGGTTCCAGAATAAAGGTTAGGTAACTATGGAAGAGACAAGCAGGCTGCTCACCAGGCAAGTATGTGAGCACCAACTCTGTGCCAGGCACTGCTCCTGCAGCTTAGGGAAAGCAGTGCACAGAGCTCTGCTCTCATACAACTGACAAGAAGTTAAGAGCAATCAGACAATAAGTAACTACATAAAGGCAGGTGGTCAGATGTACTGAGAAAAACTTAGTCGGGTACAGAGTGACAGGGGTCCTGCTCTATGCAGGGTGATTAAAGAAGGCTTCTCTGAGAGGTCATAACAAGAATGGAGACGGGAAAGAGGTAAGGTACAAGCCTTGTGGTCCGTGGGGGCCCTTCTAAGCAGAGGGAACAGCAAGTGTTGGAAAGGCCTGGAGGAGGGACACAGATGGTGTTCTCCAGGGATAGTGTGACTAGAGCCAGTTGGGGAGGAGCGGGGAGGTCAGGCAGAGCCTCACAGGCCGGAGGACTGTGGCTTTTACTGGGTATGACTGCAAGCCATTGGAGGGTTTTGAGCAGAGGAGAGACTTTGGTTTTAAAAGGATGACTATGGTTGCTGGGTGGAGAGCAGAATGCAGGGGACAAGGGTAAAAACAGAGTGACCAGTTAGAGCTATTATACAGCCCACAGTCTGGGTTTAAGATAGTGCAGCTCAGATGAAGGTGGTAGCAGTGAGAGGGTGAGATGTGGTCAGATCCCAGCTAGATCCATTCTGAAGAGAGATGACAGTATGTGCCCTTAAATTGGATGTGGGGTATCAGAGATAGGAATAAAGAATGACTCCCAGGGTTTTGGACTGAGCAACAGATAGAATGTAGGCGTCACCTACTAAGATGGGAGGGACAATGGGAGAAGTAGGTTTGGGGGAGGGCTGAAGAGTTCAGTGGGGATAACCAAGTAGGTATGTCCACCAAGCAAGTGGAAACTGGAGTCTGAACCTCAAGTAAAGAGGTTCTAGCGGGAGGCTGACATGTAGCAACTGAGTTCAGGTTGCCTCAAGGACCAATGCAGTTTTGGGAACTCTGCAGGTGTTTGCACAGTATCTCAGAAACAGCAGCAGGCAAGGGGTCTCAGCTGGAGCTACAGATGTGAATTATCAGACCATCGCCCAGGGAATGTACATGGATGGCGGAAAGGAAGAAAGCTGGGATACCACCACCTGAAAGGAGGGGAGAACTGCCTCCTCCACCACTGATAAGGAAATAGAAAGAGGGGAAAGTGGGAGGGGGGAGAGCACAGTGCTCCCTCCAATTCCACCCTCCATCTCTAAAGTTTTATCACAAGTTCAAGCACACAATGCCTCATCTTCTGAGGCGACCTAGTGCTTCCCCAATCTCATGAGAAATCATCAACAGGCCTGGGTGATTAACTGCATATGTGGATTAGAAATTATCTTTATCAAATCTCCTTATTTTAATGCAGAGCAATGGGGAATATGCAAAATGTAAAAGCCCTCTTAAAAGGAGTTGGCATTCTAAAGAAGAGCTAGAGACTAGGGCAAGGATACAGGTCACTAATGCCACTTCAAAGCCTCCTACTACTTCCAATTTTACTCAAAATAAAAGTCAAACTCCTAACAATAGTCCATCGACAGTGCTTCACTAGGTAGGTAAGAGTCACCTAGAAGGCAGGTTTAAACACTCCCGGGCCCCACCCCAGACTGATACAGGTCTGAGATAGAGCTGATAATCCGTACGTCCACCGGCTGATTTATAAGGACTCCTGAGTAGCCATGGACTAACACAGTGGTTCTCAACAGTTAGAGGTTATCAGGATCACCTAAAGGGCTTCTTAAAACAGATTAATGGGGCCCCGCTCTCAGAGTTTCTGAAAGAATAGGTTTGGGGAAGGACCCAAGGCTTTCCATTTCTAACTATTTCCCAGATGCTGCTGTTCAGGAAGCATACTTGGAAAATTACTGGAATCCACGATATTCAGGCTGAAGAGTTTAATTTTAATCTATTTAGTAAGCAAGGGGATTAAAACACTGAAGAGGGAAGTCAGATAATTGATAGTATTTTTTAATTTTATTAAATTTATTGGAGTGACCCAGGTTAATAAAATTAAATAGGTTTCAATTGTACAATTCTTTTAAGATTAATAAGGACAAGATGCACAGGATTTAAGGAGACAGGAGGGAGAAAGGAAACTTAAAAAACAAAAGGCCCAAAATGGGGTCACCTGTGCTAAAAGCCTATAATCCCAAACCTACATTTAATGTCTGATCTAACTGCAGTTTCAATCTCTCCCATATTAGTCAGCCAGTTTAGAAGTTTTTGATCAACACCTAGAGGTAATCTGTCAGGTGGACCCTTTCCATTTCCTCCCTCCTCAAAGAAAGAGGCTATCTGCATGATGAAAATCCTTGGAATAATAATTCTTTCTTTTCTTTTGTTAGTAATCCCTTGCCCCACCCTTCCTATAAAAACTTCCTATTTTATACAACTTCCAGTTGCTAGATGGGATGTTGCCAGATTCACAAATTGTTTAATAAATTCCATTAGTTCTCCAAATTTACTATTGAATTTTTTTAAAAACATAATCACCCAGGTAGCCATATTCTGTGCATAACTTATCACACTAGCAAACACCCCTTGAACTGGTCACCCCCATTATACCCACTTCCTTAAAAATGGGCACTGACTTATTCGCCTCTATATCCCTAATACCTGGCTCACACTACAGTCACACAATGTCTGAGTGCAGAAGGTGTCACAGTGCAGGAATGAAAGGGCAGGTAACAAATGAAGGGGAAAGGGGCACAGCAAAAAAAATAAAAATAAAAAATAAAGGACAGATGCACTCAGGACTGTGGGAGGAACCAATAGGCCCAGGCAACTGACTATATGTGGAGGGGCAGGTCAGTGAAGGAAAAAGGAACCATAGATGACTCATGGAAAATAAAGAACCAGGCAGTCAGGAGAAGCCTGATTATGGACACACGTTTGTGGGGAAGGAAAGACCCCCAATCAAATTACCACCCCTGTGATATTCAGCCAAAATAATTGTTTTTACATTTACTTATAGTACCTTTCCAAGCAAATGAGTTTGTCAGAAAAAAAAATATATGCAGAAATATAGTCACCAAGAGTCTAGCCTGGTAGAAATAAAATGCTTCAAGTTTTCAATCGATTGATTTTAGATGAAAAGGTGAAATGGTATTCTCTATACCTGAAATTGACTAGAAGACTGAACCGAGTATTTTCAATGCTACAGAAGACCCCCAATAGGGTCCAGCCAGGCACACTCTGCTGAACTGTTGTTAGCAAGGATGGAACCTGGGCCAGCCCATTTGTTCATCTTTCCCATCTGGCCAGATGTGGAAATATGCATGGCAGTTACACAGCCCATTCAGCTACAGCAGTAAAGATACGTATTAAGCTACACCTAGCATTTGTGGGATTTTTAAAAACCCCAAATTACCATTAACCTTGTTCTTAAAACTGTTAACTAATATGCAAATAAGAATGGAATTTTAGAGCAATGATGGCTACCGTTCTCATACAAACCATCAAATTTAATATGGCAACATGAGCATATGGAAAAAGACAGTAAGACTCTAGAATGATTCCAATTACCCTGCTTTGAAGACTGGTTTTCAGGTTTTTGGACCGTCACCCTCAGAAAGAAATATAGTTTACATAAATGACCCAAGTAAACACATCAGACCCTCATCATGAACTCATATATGCATATTTAACAAGACAATACTCATCCTTCCTATAGAAACGCAGACCTTTCCCCTAATCTTTCTTAAAAGAAAAAAAGGCTTTTTGCAACCTGTTAGTTTAATTTCACAATCTACTAAAATATGTTGAAAAAACACTGAATAAAAAGGATCAAATAGACCTGTTTTGTAGAAAAAGCAACTTATGGCAATCTGTATTAAACAAGATCTATGTAAATCTGCTCAGGAATGCTTACTTGTCTGATTATTTAGAAAATGTGAACCCTGACTGGCTGGAGAAGGAACTGGCCTAGTTACCGCCTTAAGCAATTTCTCTAGCTAACATCTTACCAATAACCCTTAAAGGTGGGTAGGTGTGAGAACCTCTAAAAAATATTTTAGTTATCTGGCTTCAGAATCTTATCTAAAAAGAGCTGACAAAAACTAGAGCGCAGAAACAGTACTTGGTTTGCTTCTAAATTAGAGAAATGAACTGAGACTAATTTCAATTCATGAGAGGTACAAATTACACAGGATAGTTTCAAAATACCTTATCTCATGCCTGTTGGGTATGTCCGGCTTTTCTGCTTGTAGCTTCTGGGTCAGCACTGAATGAAAATCTGACTTTTCCAGCAACTTGTTATCTACCCCCCAAAAGAGAGAAAATCAAGTTATTTATTATAACCTACATACGTGTGTTTACCACTTAATGTCATATAAAGACTTGGACCACACACACACACACAAAGACTTGGACCTAAATAAATAAATGGTTTCACTTTTATTAAGTATCAAAGTACTAGGTACTGTACTTTGTCACCAACTAGAGCAATTATCCAAAATTCAGGAACATACACTCCTTAGATGCTGCTTGGCCTAAGCAAGGGCAACCCAGTCAAGGGACCCATGTTCCCCCTATTAAAGGCAATGGAAAATGCTTTCTACTCCCACAGTTACCTTCTACCCTGGAGTAAAAACTAAGAAGTCAAGCCCTGACTGGTTTGGCTCAGTGGATAGAGCGTCGGCCTGCAGACTGAAGGGTCCCAGGTTCGATTCCGGTCAAGGGCACCAAAAAAAACCCTAAGAAGTCAAAGATCATTTTGAGATTCCTTGCTCAGGAAACTGGGTGGAAGATGCTATTGTATCAGAGAATACATGAGTGGAGAGCTTAAGGGAGAAAATGAGTTCCCTATCTGAACTTAGCAAATGTGACAAGCAACACAGTGCAGGAATTCAAAAGAAAGGTCAGAGCTAGAAACGGACTTGTAGTTAGTAATGACAGGCACATGGGGCCCAGCAAGATCAGATTTGGGGGTGGGGGTGGGGGGCGGTGTTTAACCAGAACAAGAGAGTGACCATGGGGAATTTGCAGAATAGCTACATTTGATGGGGGTTGTTGCATATCCTAAAAGTCTAAGATTATAACTGCTTAAGAACAAAATTTTGATAGGGTTTATGCTAGTGACCATTCCTGTTAGAAGAGCTTCTTTATTTTCTTAAAGGTTCTTAAGCCCTTGAGTTCAGCCCTGGCCGGTGTGGCTCAGTTGGTTGGAGCATCGAACCCTGCATCTGAAAGGTCCCAGGTCCGATTCCTGGTCAGGGCACATACCTAGATTGTGGGTTCCATCCCCAGGATGCATACGATTGATGTTTCTCTCTCTTCCTTCCTCTCACTCCAAAATCAATAAGCACATCCTCCAATGAGGATAAATAAATGAATAAATAAGAGTCTTGAGTTCTATTTCTCCTTGATATCTGAAAATGGAATTACTGGCAGAAAAAGAAACACTCTCTTCATCTACATTAATTTAATGAACTAGTCAGAACAGGGAAGTGGCTCCAACTTCGGATATTCACCAGTGTCAAAGGGCTCTAAGAAGATCTTCCAAATGTTACAGCAGAGCTGGGTGCCCTGTGATAATATTAGGTCTTTCAAAGGACATGCGGTATTGAGGCATCCTTCCTAAAGTTCCTCTCACTAAAGTGAAGGAAGGCCCAGCCTGAGTGGCTCAGTAGTTGAGCGCTGACCTATGAACCAGGAGGTCACAGTTTGATTCCCAGTCAGGGCACATGCCCAGGTTGTGGACTTGCTCTCCAGTGCAGGGCCTGCAGGAGGCAGCCAATCAATGACTCATCACTGATGTTTCTATCTCTCTCTCCCTCTCCATTCCTCTCTGAAATCAATAAAAACCCCCACACCAATTATTAAAAAAATAAAAAGAGAGAGAAGGATGAAGATGCCCACTGCTCCCACAGCCTCTTTTCTCTTCAGGCTCAGAGGCAGGAACTGAACATGAGATTCTGGGCTGATGGACAGTCAGAACTTGACTGGGAAGGCTGGAAGGAGGAGTGGGGCTGTTTCAAGGTCAAACTAGAAGTGATCTCCCCAATGACAATCCTCAGCGTAAAGAAAGGTGGTCTTGCTCTCCTACCCGCTTCTAGCCCCTCAGATATTCTCTGCCCACCACAGCTCATTAAAAGATATGTTCCCTTTCCAGGACTGATCTCTCCTGACTTTTCTACATCCTCACACCCCATCAAGATGCCCATTTTTAAAGTGCAGAAAAACATTCAAATTGTGCCAATGTGATTACAAGCATCTTTCATTTATAGACTTACGGACATGGCTTCCAAAGCACTTAAGTGCACAGCCTTGTTTTTATGAAGCAGGCAGAGCAAGAGTCACCGCCATTTTATAGATGCAGCAAACCAGACTCAGAAAGGCAAGTGTAAAAAAATGGTTAGTAAGGAGTGGAGTCTGATCTCCAACCCAATTTGACTTACAATGTGCATTAGCTCTTGAAGAACAAGCATTCAATAAATACCTGATGACCTGCTAAGGAATCACATTTGAGTAAGAGGGTTGCCTGTGCCTCTGGCTGTTTGAAATGATACTGGTCTGCCAGGGCCTTTGAGTACAAGCCATAACAGGGGTCCACCATCTCCCTTTCTTTCCCATCTAAGGGCCATTTCTTGGGGGACCAAGGGAGAACAGCAAATCCAAGTTGGGAGCCATCAAGTCTACCTTCAATTGTAGGCCCCCACTGTTAACCTGCTGTACCTTTCCAGACAGATTACTTAACCTCTCTCCGCCTTGTGTAAAATGGACACCAGGACCTCCTTCGTAGGGTTTTCAGGAAGATTAAGTGAAATAATAAATGCCAAATGTTGACTACAGCACTCAAACTTCTCGGCACATTTTATAAGATCCCCAGGTGATTCTAATGTACAGGTAGGTTTGGGAACCATTGATTTAGTGCAATCAGAACTCAACACAGGTCAACTACTAGTATTACAAATCTCATCAATCAATATAAATGGAGAGACTTGTCAGGCTTACTTCAAGGGGTAGATGAAACCACAGGACTGAACACTGCCCATTTCTTACCCTAAATGTGTCATCAGTTATGGTAAAATTGAAGAAGGGGGGAGCTAGGAAGTGCTCATTAGAACGCATTTAAGGGTACATTTTTCTACTCATATTGCACCGGTGGTGGAAGGAAACTACCTTTCTTTTTAAAAAAAAATATATTTTTATTGATTTTAGAAAGGAAGGGAGAGGGATAGAGAGATAGAAACATCAATGATGAGAGAGAATCATTGATCAGCTGCCTCCTGCATGTCCCCCATTGGGGATCCAGCCCGCAACTCAGGCATGTGCCCTTGGCCAGAATCGAACCTGGGACCCTTCAGCCCGCAGGCGGACGCTCTATCCACTGAGTCAAACCGGCTAGGGCGAAACTACCTTTCTTATATTGAAGTTTTCAGTAACAGCAAAAACTATGTTGCCCCAAATTTCAAGTATATTAAGCCTCAAAATATTCAATCGTCAAAGCATATCAAGTTGGAATAAGGACAGAGGTCTAAAGGATGAAAGGCCAAACATTTCATGACACTCAGAAGATGTTAATTGCGCGAGTTAATGCTTAAAGTCAGTGCCCGTTTCAAAAACACGGATGCCCGAGAAACAGGACGTTTCTGGAGCAAGCGCTGTGTGAGCTGCGGGGATTTACAAACGCCAGCGTGCACGGTGCCTGCCTCCGAAGAGCGCACGATTTAGTAAAGGAACCCCTCCAGTCACACCCAAGGGTAAAATGAAAGAG
>NW_005370965.1:288087-315480 GCF_000412655.1 Myotis brandtii
ACCTCCACCAGCAGGCCGCCCCCGGCGCCATCCGGGATGGTCTTCCGGCTCCTGTCGGAAATAGTTTGGGCCAGGACCGGAAGGCCCGCCTCCCCGCCGACGTCTTACGCCACACGCACACACGTGGTCTGCGCCGACGCAGTCGCGCTCGTCAATGACACCCTCCCGTGGCCGGAAGCACTGCTGGGAGAGAGGCGGCCGCTGGGAGGCGTTGGGGCATCGTGCTGGCTCAGCCCTGGCTGGAAAGGAGACCGGAAAGAGGCTGCATCCGCTCGCCTGCCTACGTTTCCTCTGCTTCTTACTCCGTTTTATATTTTACTTCTTGCCCTGCCTCCCTTTTCTTCATCTCCTTAGTTTACAAGCTAAAGTGGGGTCCGCATAGTAGCTGTGAACTGTGGATGAATGGGGATCGTAATGATACCTACTTCACAGGGTTGTCTTGAGGTTTAAAAGGAAGAACCTATATAATGCAGTTAGCACTGTGCCTGGCCCATGGTAAGCCTAACTTTCCCTAGACACCCAGCATCCTTCCTAGGTCTGCCCAAAGTCTGGCTGCTTTAGAGAGAGCATCCCCCTGACCTTGTAAACAGGTTTGTTTGTTTTTTTTTACAAAGAAGAAAAATGCAAAGAATAGTTAAAGGTGTGAATAGATTGGCTACGTTAATCATTAGAAACCTAGAAATTATGGCCTAACCGTAAATGGGTCCTTGGGTTGGAAGGTAATCTGAGGGTCCAGATGAGACAGGCCAGTAAGCCAGGACAAGTGGAATAGGGAAGCTGAGACAGGTAAACGTCCAAGCAGTGTTCAGCCATCAGTAAGTGGTGAAGTCCTATCTTCCCTACCAAGGGCACTTAAGAGTAAGTGGTTTACACTTCTCCCCAATCAGAGGGTAAATAGCTTAAATACTCTACTTGGGGAAATAGGTAGCAGAAATCCAACTAGTGCCATTTGCCAACCACACCCAAGGACAAATGAAGTTAAGGGAATAAATCTCATTTGGCACATCAGCATAAAACTGATAAATATTCTATTTAGATCCTTTTCTAAGACCTCCCCCAAAGCCCAGTCTTTAAATTCCTCCTGGGAGTAGTGTCAGGCCTTTCCTTCCCCTTTCCATCCCCCACAGGAGTGCATCTCCTAAACTCTAAGGATCCCCATGAGATTTGCAGCGGCAGCTCCGCCTGGGCTAACTTCCTGAACCTGTCTTCAAGGCCCCCTTGTCTCTGACTTCTCAGTGAGCCAAAGCAGCCCCGCCTAGGCTCTCTCCCATTGCTTCTTCTGTCCTTATTTCACTTTATCCAGCTTTAATTTTTTGTTTTGTTAATCCTCACCTTAAGATATTTTTTCCATTGATTTTTTTTTTAGAGGGTGGAAAGGAGGGAAGGACAGAGAGAGAGAAACATCATATAAGAAAGGCACATTGATTGGTTGCCTCCAGCATGCGCCCTGACTGGTGCCAGGGATCAAACCTGCAACCCAGTTACATGCCCTTGACTGGGAATCAAATCTCAGACCCTTCAGTGGTCAGGCTGACGCTCTAACCACTTAACCACATTCACCAGGGCCCTGTCCCCAGGTTTCATAAACGTGCTCTCAAAATCATCCGGACTCATGTTGTAAAATCTTTCCTGCACGAAGTTAAGAACCCCCACACTACAGGCCTGCCCGAGGCAGAGCCGCTCTGGGCCTGGTCCCTTTCTGGTAACAAAAGATATGAACAGGACTTTGAAAGAGAAAAAGGACCGTTTGCTAGATACTGAAAGGGGAGGTGGGAGAGACAGACTAAGGAGGAGATGGCATCTATCAACTCTGTAGAATAGAAAACCTCAGTCTGTAATCAAATCATCTGAACTTCACCTGCCTTTCACAAGTTGGTGAATTTAGTACATGAACATGGAACTGGACAAAGTAAGGGACCAGAGGAGAGGAAAGGAATATCAGAAACTGGCTTCTCTTCTAGTGTGTCTTAGTCCAGAGAAAGATCCTTCAGCAGCAGATATGGAAGCCCTTCCTCTTCTATGGAGCCCAGGACTAGGACAGTCATGCTTCTAGAGTTGTCGAAAAGGATATTTTGTTGACCGCCAGTACGGAGTGATCTGAACTTGAAGGAAGGACCCATGGAGATCAGAAACAGAAGTGACTTCCTCACACACTGAAGAAAATTAAGAAGCAGGTTCTGAAAGTCTCCAAGAATGCCTTCAAATGTAACAGCCATACCAACCTCAAAAGATCATAGCATCACATAGCATCAGATCTTGACAGTTGAATATACTAATTTTCCAGACAATGTTATGATGAAAATATGTTAACAAATTTGCAGAACCAGCAATTCTACTTGTAGAAATTGATGCCAAGAAATATTTGGACTAATGTCCATATATAGAGAACCTTGGGAGAAAAAATGGAGATGTTGAAAACAATCTATATTTTCAACAATAAGAGGTAAATGACTATTATATATTGTTAAAAATGTTTATAATAAAAGCAGTATGTGGTATAAATCCAATTTATGTAAAATAAATGTGTCCCTGGCTCCTCATCGGGAACATTTTTTGAATGAATAGAGAATATAATTTCTAAACCAAGCCAATGACAGTTGGGAGTGGGCAAAGGTACCCTGTGCCCTTGCCTCTGCAGGGGACACTCTCTGTTATGTAGAGTATGTCTGGAGGTCCCCACGGGGCAGGCTGAGGTGAGATTTCTCCTAAAACTACAGTTCTGCCTAACTTCCTCCCCTGGCCTATTCTGCCTCCTCTGAGATTGAGAGTATTTCTCCAACAAATCTCTTGTACAAGAACCCCAGTCTCAGGCTCAGCTTTTAGGGAACCCAGCCTAAGGCAGCCCTAAGGCCAGAGCTTACCTGATTTGCCCAAAACCCAGCAGGGAAGCCATTGACTAAAGCATGCCTGCCAGGAAGTGTTCACCTATGGATTGATTTGCATATAATTCTGTTTAAGACATTGGGGAGCCAGAGTCAGCAGCCACAGCATCTTCTGGGGTGCCCATGTAAGGACTGGTAATGCCACATGTTGACTTCTTGATCCACCGGCCATTTCGCCACAAAAGTGTTGAAAGGCTACTTTCTCAGACAGAACTTTCTGTCTTTGGTAGGAAAGCTGTCCATTCGCATCTTTCCTGGAAAATTACTTAACTCCATCTGCTACGGCCTGTATTGTGTCACACCCCTCTCCCCCTGCCCCCACTGTCCCCAAATCCATGTGTTGAATCCCTAAACCCCAATGTGACTGTATTTGGAAATAGGGATTTTAGGAGATAAAGTTCAATGAGGTCATAAGGGTGGGGCCCTAATCTGATAGGATGCTTGGTATCCCTTCCTAAGAGGAGCAAGAGAGACCCTCTTTCCCTGCCTTGTGAAGACCCCCAGAAAATGGTCATCTGTGAACCAGGAAGTGGGCTCTCACCGGAAACTGAGCTCTGAGCAGACCATCAAGACTACAAAACAATCCAAACTACAAATGTCAGTTTAGAAAGTTCTACACAGTTAGGTTTGTGAAGATCATGTTTCTGATCCCATGGGGGAAACAGTTTCCGAAATGCCCGGCTCAGCTCCAGGGAGCCAAGTCAGCATGTCCTTGGGCAGTGCCAAAGGACTAGAAAACCAAGGGCAAATCAGGATTCAACTTATTTTTCTATTTCATACCTACCCGTAATAGGTATGAAAGCATTGTAAAAGGTCTGAAAATAGAGACTGAGGGAGACTTCTCTTAGAGTTTTAATCATTTTCTTTGCAGAAGAATACATAAGTAATTTTCTCTTACATGTAAATTAATTCCAAGAAGTAATTCCCCCCCCCCCCCATTTTTAATGTAAAATGCTTAACCCACCTTCAAATATCCTGGCAATGTAACCAAACTCTTTTTTTTTTTTTAAATTTTGTTTTTGTTAATCCTCACTTGAGGATATTTTTCCCATTGATTTTTAGATAGAGTGGAAGGAAGTGGGGAGGGCAACGGAGAGAGTGTGAGGAGAGAGAGAAACATCAGTATGAGAGAGACACATCAATTGGTTGCCTCCTGCACGTGCCCCAACAGTGGCTGAGGATCAAATCTGCAACCCAGTCATGTGCCTTTGACCGGGAATTGAACTCTTGACCCTTTGGTGTGCGGGCCGACACTCTAACCACTTAGCAACACCAGCCAGGGCTGTAACCAAACTCATAACATGCTGTTAGAAAGAATAGCTTTGGAGATTGGAGGCACGGTTAGGAGACGTGGTTCTCCGCCTTTCTTGTGTGACTTTTGCCAAGTGCCTCAACCTCCCTGAACCTTAGTTTCTTCCTCTATAAAATACACTTAAGACCCAGCCTATGGAGTAGTGAGGATCGAGTACAGAACACATATGACAACGAACTTCCATTTGGCACAAAAGCATTCGGTATTAGTCCTTCTCCGAACAATCCCTGAGATAGGTAACCTGCTGGATTTTCAAGAATTTACCTTGTTTGTGATTAATTGTCATGATCAGGTCAAGAGAAGTTGAATATTCCTTAATCTTAGATATATACCTGCTTCCCGGCCAGTGCTGAAGAGGTTGCCTGGGTCAGGAATCTGCTCACAGGTAAGGGGATGGGCAGGTACATATAAGAGAGAAGGAACACCTCCAGGAAATATGGACTAGTTGGTCCCCAGCTAGCTACATCAGCATCACCTGCATAGTTCTTTAACACGCTTGTTCCAAGTTTCACCTCACCCCGCCCTCAGAACTACTGAATCAGAAACTCTGTGGGTGGCCCCAGAACCTGCATTGCCAAGGGGGCCCCTTGGGTGAGTCTGTGGATACCCAAGTTTGAGAAGCATGGATCTAGAGCTTGTTCAGATTTTGTAGCCACTAACAGGCTACTAGACTTTGTACCTAAGTTTTAAGTAAATGTTTTGAACGGCTTGCTTGGAACAGCTTGCAGTTCAAATTTATTTCCCATAACAAGCAGAATTCGTAGGCTATTTATTGGCAGAAAAAATGGAAGCTTATTATGTATCATCTAGGATTAGTAATTATATTATGTAAAATATTCCTCAAGTCACATATTATCACCTACTCATGTCCAATTAGGGTGATTTAAGATGAACAATTAGAAACTCTTTGTACATGTATTCACTGAAGGTCAGTTAAGTAGATTAGGAAAGACCCACAGTGGTAGTTAGATTCTGGGCGTAATCAAGGCTGTTGCATTATGAAGTCTGATTTTTGCTTTGCTGCTCGGGGGTCTGATGCTAAGATGCACAGACAATTAAATGTAACAAATGCCTTTTGCAATGAACAGAGAGCAAAGGTTCACTTACATTTAGCATTCTGGCTTCATTAAAAATCTGTATTCCAGCACACAGAACACACTGTGAAAAAGAAATCACAGAATGACATAAAACAGTCCCTCTGTCTTGGGAGTCTATATTTAGAATAATTTCTTAACATTTCTGCACCACTAGGGCTGTGCAAAAGATTTTCCTTCTCATCATGCTACAAGATGAACCAGAACCAAAAATTTAACACGGCTAGTTTTAATATTTTTTGTTAACACCATATTGTCGAATGATATGATGCCAACAGCAAGAGAGAATGGGTAGGAAACCTGTTATCCATATGCTGCAGGATGAACAGTAATTTCCTGAGTGTAACAAGGAAAGAGTGAGCCTCAAAAACTCTGAAATGCATGAAATACAGCAGTGATGGCGAACCTTTTGAGCTCAGTGTGTCAGCATTTTGAAAAACCCTAACTTAACTCTGGTGCCGCGTCACATATAGAAATTTTTTGATCTTTGCAACCATAGTAAAACAAAGACTTATATTTTTGATATTTATTTTATATATTTAAGTGCCATTTAACAAAGAAATATCAACCAAAAAAAAGAGTTCACGTGTCACCTCTGACACGCGTGTCATAGGTTCGCCATCACTGAAATACAGTATCTCAGGATGGTTCTCATGGGTCTTCAAGGTAGGACTCCCAGAGCCCTATCACCCTGAGAAAGGCTTGCTCAAGAAGCTTCTGGGTACAAACAGTGAGTGCCACTGTGTATTAATCATGGTTTTCGATCTTCAGTTATTACCTCCAAGTGTACATGCATTGTGACCTTCTTGCAGATGACAGAAGATAAGTGGCCTCAACTCACCAGTGGTGAAGTTGGCATTTGAACCCAGCTCTGACCCCAAATCATTTCCCCACTCCATCTATCATACCACTTTGCCTCCTCTGTGTATGAATCGTGTGGCCAGCCTTTGAACAGCATTCCCCCAAATGTAATGCACTGACCTCCAGCAGAATGAGCTGGAATGCTTGTTGAAATTCAGATTCCTGGGCCCTGCCCAGACCAAGGGAATCCACCACACTGGTGGGCCTGGGAACCGGCACTCCCACAAGTTCTCTGGGAGATACTCACACACGGTAAAGTCTGAGTGTTATTATTTCAGAGGGATCCAGAAGAAGCAAGAGATACAGCAGTGGCCCTTCATGCCTTTACAAACTAGTTGCAGAGAGCAGGCCCCATGAAGCCAAAGCAAAAACTTCCATTTACTTTTGCACGGTGTGCAGCGAAGGGCAAACCCCAGTCTGGCTCCCACCTGGTGCTCAGTGTACTTTCAAGCCATCTTGCTTTGTGGTATTTATTCGAGGAATCAAAGCCTCGTATTAACATAAGTGAAACATAATTAGAGAAAAATCTGTTATAAAAACCATTTGCTTTCTAAGCCAAGTATAAATTACTCTGGAGTAAGTCATGCCAGGGATCCCACTTCATTAGCTCATGCAATTAAGAATGGCTGTCATGCCAATTGCTGTCAATGTCTGTTTTTCTTAATTGTTTAGACATGTGGTCCTCCCAACATCTTTTCCTCCCAATGTATGTGTAGTTTGAAAGCGTTGCCATCAAAAGGTGATCTTACTCATTTCTGCAATGAGCTGCCTTGGGTTTTCTCCTTTTGCACTGTCCTCCCCATCCATTCTCGGCTCTTCTCAGTCTGGAGGCTAACCCCTATGACAGTACCACCACCAGGGCTCCCTTGCCCTCTGGCCTCTGGTTGGGTTTGGCCAATAGGAATAAAAGGTCAGGAGAAGACGGAGGTCAAGGTATCTTTAACTCACACCTTTTCTGTCTCCCTACTATTCTTGGTTTCTTTTATGGCTCCAGCTCTTCACTGCCTTTGGTAATACCACCCTTGGACCCTTCAGATCTAAGGGAGATGATGGCTCCCTGCGATTGCTAGTCCCTGGATGCCTCAGCATCCTTGGGTAATTCTCACGTGTCTGCCAGCATCTCTGTAAATAGCCTTCTAATTAAGGTCTCCCTTGAATGTGCCCTGTTTCCTATACATTCAGGCGCATCTATTTATATTCATGGGTTATGTGCATAGAAAGATCTCTATCTCAAGTACTGGATTAATACTAGTATGAAACTATATACATACACAAATGCATACACATATACATACACATATACATACACATATACATACATGAAAATATTAAAGAACAACAACCTATCCCTCCTATCTTCCTTAGAAGGAAAGACTTATTGCAGGTTCCATTGAGGAAATTGATAAAACGGACCATGGGGAAAGGGAAAATGTGAAAGTCTAAATTTAACAATAAAAAAGGGGGGTGGAGATTGCATGAGCTAGGATAGAGAGAGGACAGTAGAGCTGGATGGAGAGGGGAGGGAGGGAGACTGAGAAAGTAGAAGAGCTGAGGGCTGCCACGCAGTGTGGACACATGGTTCCTTGGGAGAGAGATGATAAGGAGAATTTTAAAGAAGTTTCCTGTGTATCATATAGTGCAGTGATGGCGAACCTATGACACGTGTGTCAGAGGTGACACGCAAACTCATTTTTTTGGTTGATTTTTCTTTGTTAAATGGCATTTAAATATATAAAATAAATATCAAAAATATAAGTCTTTGTTTTACTATGGTTGCAAATATCAAAAAATTTTTATATGTGACACGGCACCAGAGTTAAGTTAGGGTTTTTCAAAATGCTGACACGCCGAGCTCAAAAGGTTCGCCATCACTGATATAGTGTGACTCCTCTCCTGGCTGCCCATCAGTTAAGATCAGCATTTCTCTTCAAGGATGTGGGGTTTAAAACATGTCTTCAGGTTTTTTGACCCATTTCCCATCAAAAGGTGAACTCTACTTCTCTTTCCCTGGAATGTGGGCTTTCTTTAAGTAAGAGACAGCAGAAGTGATTCTGCGTGACTTCAGTGGTGAGACCACAGGTGTTCCCATTGACAGCCAACATCCACCATCAGACCTGTGAATGAATGAACCTTCAGATGGTTCGAGCCCACGCAGTGATCGTGAGTGGAGCTGGGCCAAACCTTGCCCAAATTGCAGATTTGTGAGCAAAGAAAGTGTCGCTGTTGTTTTAAGCCACCAAGTTTTGGGGTGGTTTGTTATGTAACAATAGATGACTGCAAAAATGCTTTAAATTCAGACTTGGGTTTCTTTTTCTTTTCTTTTATTTTTCAGTTATTATAATATTCTTGACTATATTCTCTATGCTGTATTTTACAACCCCATGACTATTTTGTAACTACCAATTTGTACTTCGTAATCCCTTTACCTTTTTTACCCATGCCCCAGTCCCTTTCTCATCTGGCAACCATCAGTTTGTTCTCTGTATCTAAGAGTTTGTTTCTGTTTTATTTATTCATTTATTTTTATTTTCAAATTCAACACATAAGTGAAATCATATGATATTTGCCTTTCTCTGTCTGACTTATTTCACTTAGCACAATACCCTTTAGGTCCATCCATGTTGCTGCAAATGGTAAAATTTCATTATTTTTTCTGACTGAGTAATAGTCCATTGTATATATGTACCACATTTTCTTTATCTAGTTGTCTATCAGGGGACACTTAGAATGCTTCCATATCTTGGCTATTGTAAACAATGCTGCAATGAACATAGGGGAGCATATATTCTTTCAAATTAGTGTTTGGGGTTTCTTTGGATATATTTCCAGAAGTGGAATTACTGGGTCTTAAGGCAGTTCCATTTTTAATTTTTTGAGGAAACTCCATAGTGCTTTCCACAGTGGCTGCACCAATCTGCATTCCCACCAATAGTACACAAGGGGTCCCTTTTCTCCACATCCTCATGAGCACTTGTTTGTTGTTTTATTGATAATAGCCATTCTGACACGGTTGAGGTGATATCTCATTGTGGTTTTAATTTGCATTTCTCTAATTAGTGACATTTAACATCTTTTCATATCAGAAAATACGGGTTTCTTAAGCCGGCCTTAGGGTGGGCCAGTGTTTATTAGTAATAAGATGATCTGGAGAGAATACTTTTTATTGTCTGAAAAAAACCTTGTCAGGGTATTATATATATAATATTATGACAAGCACACAGAAGGGCTTAATATATTTATATTTTGGATGAGCAAATAATAAGCCACATTGGGGGGTGGGTGTGGGGAGACAACAGGTGGGTGAGACAGTATAATAGCCACTGGTGTGGCTCAGTTGTTGATCGTCCACCCATGCACCAGGAGATTGTGGTTCAATTCCTGGTCAGGGCACATGCCCAGATTACAGGTTCCAGAGTCTGGGCTGTTGGTCACTACCTAACCTGAAGGCTCTTTTAAAATAACTGAAGCAAGACAATTTCTGGGGATATGCTCAAAATTGGGCATGAAAATTCAGTTTATATCCGATGCACAAAAACAGGATTCTACATAATGCAAAGGAGGGCTCTCCCATATGCCCCTTTGCCCCTCCCCCTCCTTCCCGGGGCCCTGCCAGTGCTGCAGAGCCTGCGCCCTGTCATTTCACAGCAATTCAGCTCCTCCAGGAATCCAGTGCTCCCTCCTCCCACCTTCTCTGCAGGCCAGGGCTGGGGTGAAGCAAGTGAGGCATCGGGCACTACATTTAAGACAGTGCAAGCTCAGGTGGGCACCTGAGAGTGAGTGCCACTTACCTTTTGCATCTGGCACCTCACTCACCTCCTGTCACTGTCTGCTCGAGTCTCTGCAGGATGAAGCATGGGCCAGGGGTCACTTATGTGGTAAGGGAAGGAGGAAGAAGCCCGAGGAGGGAGAAACAGGAGTGCTGGAGCTGAGTCTCACAGGAACAGGCTGATCCAGAACTGCCAAGGGCACAGAACTGCTGTGTGGTGACTGGAACTGCCAACACGTCCAAACGGCAAGGAGCACTGGTCAGCTCTGCCCCGAGAAGCATGGCTGGGCACCTGCACAAGGACTTCCTATGTGTCCTCAAGGTGCACTCCCTTTGGCTCAGGCAATCTGAGCAGCTCTGATATGTGTAGCTATCCAATTGGCCCCTCACCCCTGCCCTACCTCAGCTATCCCCTACTCAAGCCTAACCTAGTCCCCCTGGTCTTAACCAGTCTCCCTGACCTAAACTAGTTCCTCTGGCCTCAACTAGCTTCTTCTTGGCTTCAACTAGCACACCTGGCCTCAATTAACTCCTCCTTGGCCTCAATTAGCCTCTCATTGCCCTTTGTCTTCAAGGCTTTCCCAGTCTCAACCCTCCCTTTGATTTCTTGCCTGACTTGTTTCATGCTCTCGCCTACACCTACCTCTCACCTTTACCTACCTCTTCCAGGACATTCCTACAGTGCCTGCTCAGCTGCCTCCCTCCTGGCTGCCTGGATCTTTTCCCTCCCAATCTTGTCTTCGGGGGGAGAGGGAGGGGCTAGAGTTAATGTGTGTCAATGAATGTCTAAAAAGGCAGGCTGAGTTTCCCCAGAGCTCAGGAATCCACACAACCACACCATGCACTAGGCACCCTTCTCCCCATTTTAAAGAGGAGGAGACTGAGACTCAGAAGACCTAAGTGCCCAGTATGAGATCATACTTTTAGGAAATGAAAAATAAGATATTTAAACTCCATTATGTCTGACCCCACAGCCCAGGATGTACCACCCTTTCCCCCACCACCCGTGGTCCCCTTAATAAATGTGTTGACTCCCAAGGCCAATCACATTCCATCAACATGTATGTGGTTGAGGGAATGAAGACTGCCAGCTGTACATGGCGGGGATAAAAGTGCTCACAGAGAAGCCCAGACTATGACCTGAGAGAGAACTGACCAGTGAAGATTAGTTACTCAAACAGAAAATAACAGGCATGAAAATCTGTTCATATAATAATGTGTGTGTTGGAGGGGGCCCCAATAGATGGTGACAACCAGAACTCAGGGACAAAGGTGGTCAGGGACCTTGAGGAGTGGTTGAGCGGTTAAAAGGACAAGGATGAAAGTTCTTCAACTGTCCTGGACTTTACCTGCCAGTGTTGTTCTGACATAGTGCAGGTTTCCCAGAAAGGGACCTTGGAGTGTGTGTGTGTGCGTGCTTGCGTGTGTGTGTGTGTGTGTGTGTGCGCGCGCGCACATTGGGGGGTGGGGGAGTGTCTGTGCGGGTGAGACCAGGCATTTGTATTACTAAGGGTCTCTTTCTGTTGGAGTGAAGGCTGAGAGCTGGGTTTGCTGCCTTGCAGAAAGCTTCTAGGCCCCCAGATAGCTGGATCTCCATGGAAATTAGCTTGCGTAGAGAAGGCAGCTATTTTAAGGACAGGAGAAGAGAGAACCTATAGGCTAGAGTTAGGGGAGGTAGCTGTGGGAGAGAGCTTTTCTGAAAGACTAATTTCCTCCTATCAGGATGGAAGAGAACCAAAACCCAGGAAGGAGGAGGAGTCCGAAGGTTGTCAGTCCCTAGGAAACGGGGCAGCTGCTGGCCTCCAGGCCGAGCAGGGTGCCCGGTGCCCATCCAGGGGCTATTAGAGAATATCCACTATATAACAACACCTTTCTGTTGGCACAAAATCTGCTGATTTCAACCAGCATTCATATAATCATGCAAAGAAGGAAAAATTTGCTTCTTTAAAAAAAAAAGTGACTGTAGCAGCCTCCGCAATCTCAAAAGACTGCAGAATTTATCTGGGTGTGGGGCACTTTGGTGAGGAAGCTTTCTCATGAACCCGCCTGCTTGGTTTGGGAACTTGGTGAAGAAAAGCTTACATAAAATACAGATTCTCCTCCACCTATGATGGGGTTACAACCCCATGAACCCTTTGCAAATGGGAAATATCGTAATTTGAAAATGCATTTAATACCCCTCACCTACTAAACATCATAGCTTCACCCAACCTACCTTAAAGGTGCTCAGAAAACTATATCCAAAAGCCACTAACAACACAATATTGACTGCTTACCCTGGAGATGGAGTGCCTGGCTGGGAGCTATGGCTAGCAGCCACATCGCGAGAGAGTATGGTACTGCATATCACTGGCCTGGGAAAAGATCAAAATTCAGAATTCGAAGTCCAGTTTCTACTGAATGTGTATCATTTCCACACCTTTGTAAAGTCAAAAAATCATAAGTCGAACCACCAAACCACCGAACCACCCCAAATCAGGGACTGTCTATAAATTACTTAGGTGATTAAGTGGTAGGAATTTATGGGGTCCCTTCTCATCCTGCTGTAGGAGTGTTTGGGAGGCCTAGGATTGGGAGCAAAGCAGAGATGACAGAGAAATCTGGCTATAGGGGCCCCCAATAGATGGTGATGACCAGAACTCAGGGACATAGGTGGTGAGGGATCTCGAGGATTGGGTGTGGGGCTGAGCGGTTAAAGGCACAAGGATAAAAGTTTTTCAATTTCACGGTGTTTCAGTTCCAGTCATTGCAGCGGGCTCTGCTGTCCACCAGCTTATAGACAAAGCCTGGTTGGTGCTCACACAGCCTGTGTTACCCAAAAGAAAGGGTCTGTTTGCCTGCATGCATCAATGCCCAATAAGGTATGAACAGGAGTTTGCAGCCAAGAAAGTAAGGATTTATTAAGGAAATGGCACCATGCCCGGAGTCGCAGATAGCTCATGCTCAAAGACTGGGGCATGGATTATAGAGGGGAAAAAAATCATTAATCATGGCAACTAAAGGAGTTAGGGTCCTGGTCTCTAGTAATTGGTTGGCGCTAGGGTAGGGGGTAATGGATTACTGCATCTGTCCTGATTTCAGCCTTGGAGTTGGTCTGTCCAGCTTCACAAAAATTTGTTCTGTGAGATTGTTCCGCTTTCCTGGGTCAAGAGCTAAAACACAACTGAGGCCAAGATATTGTCTTCAATTTGATTGAAAACTGTCTCTATGATCAACAGATCCAGGACCTTGTTCCTAAGACCACTGGATGCTGACCAGAACCTTGCTTAATGATTAAGCAAGGGAGAGGGAGGTGGGTGAGTCAAGGTGCTGAGTAAAGCCAATTTGAGTCAAAGGCAAAAGAAAATCAAAATAAAGGCTAAAGAAAATAAGGTTCCTGCACAGTTACGTCTGTGTTGGAGCTTTGGCGAGAGGCATAACGGGCTCTGGGCTTGCTCAGGCCACCAGAACTCAGAGTAAAAGATGACCAGGAGTCCAAGGTGCACCCCACACTGCTGCTCAACTTGCTTCTCCTGGGAACCTTTAAAAATGGTGGTGAGGGTGGGGATGTTCATTCTCAGTGAAGGTGGGAGCTCAAGCTCTTTGTTCTCACTCCCAGCATGCCAGTGCACCCTGGCAGCCTCCACAGGCCATTGCTGAAGGCCAGTGAATGGTTTGCTCCGTGGCTGCCAAGAACACCACTCCCTTACAGTCTGAAACAGAGCAGAGGCTGAGTAGCCAGAGGTGGTGGGAACAGCAGCCCAGGCCAAAGTACCCTGGAGGTGAGGCCAAGCAGCACCCGTTCTGGCTCTCTGCACGGGGGCCACTCCCTGACCCGTGGGCAGTGCACGCTGTCCCCAAATTCAGGGAGCTGAAGGCCCACGACCTGGGGAGTGTCTATTGTCTCTGGAGCTTAGCAATGAACACTTACAAAAGCCAGGAGGAACTTGTGAGTGCAGGACAGCAGGTGGTGGTTGTGGGGATGACTCTGGTGGAAGTTGGGCAGCTGCAGGTGCCTGGAATTCCTCGAAGATGTGTGACATCTACTGCTGTTCCTGGTCCAGGCCCAACTTCAAACTGGTTCTAGCCAGATTGCCCATCACCACTGTTAACCTCAACATCCTCCCCTCCCCTTGCTGCTGCTCTACATCCCCAACAGCCTAGAAGCATTGTTTGTGGCTGAATGTTAGGAAAAAAGGCCACACGGATGAGAGCTGAGTGAGAGAGGCACAATTTATTGATCACACAGACTGCACACAAGGGGATGTGGGTGCATATCCAGTCTCAGGCACTCACACACTTTTCTGGATTTGGTTTCTTGCATTAATTCTGTTATGTGAAAAAGCAAAACAAGGAAAGACGTCACCGATCTATGCTAGTAACCAAGGAAGCAGGGCCAAAAGCCGTGAGAGTTCAAAGAAAAGGCTGCACAGTTTTGAGAGCTGGGCACCAAGAGGCCTACCCTCCAGGCAGCCAGGTATTAGCATGATGGGAGGAGTGTTGGGGGCTGGCCTGGTGGTGGCTGCCCACATCAGGGAGGGCATGGGGGATCTGGCTCAGGCCTGGGCATCTCTAGCCCAGGCTGAAGCTGCACTTCCCACGGAGAGAAAGCGCTGATTGTCCTTTTTCAGAATAAAGAACTGAGAGGACCCAGAGAGACCCCTGATCTCGGCACCAGCTCTGCCCAAATTCCTGGGGGCTTTAGCTAAGGCAGTTTGTGTCCAGGTCAGGTTTCTTGTACCCTAAATTAATACTGACTCTCCAGCTCCCTGCAGGCCAAGCCCTGTCTCACTCCAGGAGGGCACTGGCCTTAATGTTTAATGCTTTGTCCAAACCACTCAGAACATACTGTGTTGAACTGGGGGATCTGGGAACGTGGTTTTGCTGGGCTGAAGAAGACTCAACTCATAATGTTTGTAAATCACTTAGCAGGTACCTGGCACGTGGTACATGCAGCCATTATTATTATTGATATTATTATTATTTATATTTCCACCTGGAAATCAGTGCTTTAGTTCCTTTCTTCAAAATGATAATCGGAACAAGGTTCTTGGGTCCCAAGTACCAAGATCAAGCTGGGGGCCCAGGTGCCCGAGTTGTTTGTTGCCCTTCGGGTGTGCTTTTCCTTCCAACCTCAGCACTTGGGGCCAAGTTTCGAAGCCAACACACTCTGCCGACCATGCAGAAGCTGGCCTCTCCTGAAAAGTCCGAAGCCCTGCACAGGAAGCTGGGTAGGAGAGGCCAACAGGAAGTCCCAGGAGAGGGTCCGAGTGGCTTTGTGCTGCTCCTCTGGGCTCACATCTCACCGAAGCTCACCAGGGCCTTCACTGTGGGCCAAGGACAGAAGACTGTCAGCATTGCATTCTCACCAGGCCAGATTTAACCAAAGGCCCCATGTCCCCGCACGCTGTGGTCTAGATCAGGATTCCTTTAACAGAGTGCTGAAAAGAGCCAACACTTAGTAAAGGCCTAAGTACCTTAAATATATGTTATATAGTTCTATGCATATGTTATAGGACTATATAGCATGTAAATACATAATTTAGATGTACACGATTACATATAGCAATAATCTATATATATAAAAGCTTAAGTGACTGGCCGACCAGCCAGTAGCTATGATGTGCACTGACCACCAGGGGTCAGACGCTCAGCGCGGGAGCAGAAACCACAGGCATGGAAAAGATTGATGAATCTCAGAGAGAAGGGGGGAGGGGGAAGGGCAGAAAAAGATTAACCAGAGATCTTATATGCATACCAGAGGCCCAGTGCACGGATTCGTGCACCGGTGGAGTCCCTCGGCCTGGCCTGTGGGGATCGGGCCAAAACCAGCTCTCAGTCATCCCCTGAGGGGTCCCGGATTGTGAGAGGGAGCAGGCCAGGCCGAGGGACTCCACCAGTGCATGAATCCATGCACCAGGCCTCTAGTATATAATAAAATTTAAGCCTCCTTATAAGCCTATGAGGCAGGTTCCACTAATAGCCCCCTTTTTACAGATGAGTCAACTGAGGCTCAAGGCACAGAGCCAGGAAGCTGGAGAACAGGGATTCAAACCTAAGACACTCTGGCCCCACAATCTGTTCTAAGCATTATTAGTTCTGCTAAAAAAGAAATCTATTTTATGAAAAGGAAGGGGACTGGGAAATTTTTAAGTACTAATACTAATGATGATAAGAATGAAATGTACATGATCTGGGCTCTTTGTTTTTGTTTGTTTTTAATTATTTTCTTAATCAGAGAGGAAGGGAGAGGGAGCGAGAGATAGAAACATCAATGATGAGAGAATCATTGATCAGCTGCCTCCTGGAGAGAAAAACATCTATGAGAGAGATAAACTTCTATTGGCTGCCTCCTGCATGCCCCCCACTGATCAAGCCCACAACCTGGGCATGTGCCCTTGACTGGAATTGAACCTGGGACCTTTCAGTCTGCAGGCCGGTGCTCTATCCACTGAGCCAATCCAGCTAGGGCTAGGCTCTTCGTATGTCTAGAACCTTATTCCTATGGGCCTGACACAGGAGGCCCGGGTTCAAATCCCGTCTCCACCCCTTCCTCACAGAACAGCTCCCAGAGCCACTGTTTATTAGAACCCACTCCTAGGCTGGATGGTCGGATCATGCACATTCATACTCACATGCACACATGCCAGCCCATGTGCACCTGAGCATACTCCTGGTCATGACAGGTTATATCACATGCAGGTACATGCACATGAGCTCACAGGCACACTACTCCTAGGCACAGTAGTTGTATCATGTGCACATGCACACCACTCGCTTGTGCATCCGAACACACTCCTGGGCATGGTGGTTGTGCCACATATGTGCACATGGCTCACGTGCATGCACTCCTTAGCATGGCTATTGTGTCACACACACGCGCACACACATGAACCCCCACAGGCAGCCCAGGGCACCTGCATGGCAGTCCTGCTGAGCGGTGTGTCGTCGGGCCGGTGCTTGCCGTGGTGGGGGAGCTCGGCATTCTCACGGTAGTCTCGGCCTTTGGAGTGCTGCAGGTGTAGGACGGCTGGGCTCTTGAGTGGGAGGGGAGGACGCTGGGCCGGGGTTGGCGGGGCCTGCTGGCTCAGCTCTGACCTGGAAGGCTTGATGGGCCTCTTGGCTGGCACTGGGACTGGGGAGCTGGCAGGGGCCTTGGGCTTCCCCTGGCTCTTGTCCCCTGTGGCCGGCCGGCCCTCGGCAGGAGACGAGCAAGTGAAGGAGCGGAGCCGAGGCGCAGGACTGATGAAGGGTGTGGGTGCAGGTGTAGGCACCGGCTTGCCTGTCCCCTTGTTGCCCTCGGGCTCCTGGGCTTTGGAGAGCAGGATATTGGGAGACAAGCTTCCTGGGTCTGGGCAGGGTGGGAGCTCCTTCTTCAGCATTTTGGGAGACTCCTGCTCTTTCCTGGGAACCAGCTTAGAGAAAGCACACACAGATCCATAGAGTGGGTTCTCAAACATCTCAGGCTTGGTCAGCTTGGGGTCCTCCTGAGGCAAAGGCTCCACTGCGTTCTTCCCCAAGTCACTGGGCCTGGAACGTGAGAAGAGGACACATGGGGAAAACACATGGGGAATGACTGCCTGAAGCCTATGGGTTTTCCTTGGGGAGTGATAAAAATGTTTGGAACTAGATGGAGGCGATGGTGGCACAACATTATGAAATACTGAATGCCACTGAATTGTTCACTTTCAAATGGGTAATTTATGTTACGTGAGTTTTACCTCAATTAAAAACAAAATTAAAAATGAAAGGAACCTGGCCGGTGTGGTTCAGTGGTTGAGTATCGACCTATGAACCAGGAGGTCATGGTGTGATTCCCTGTCAGGGCACCTGCCTGGGTTGCAGGCTCGATCCCCAGTAGGGGGCGTGCAGGAGGCAGTCAATCAATGATTTTCTGTCATCATTGATGTTTCCATTCCTCTCTCCTTCTATCTTTCTCTCTCTGAAATAAATTAAAATATTAAAAATGAAAGGAAAAGGAACTGTGTTAGTCATATGTTGATGGTCACATAGGTAATCTCAGTTGTCGCCTGGACATTTGCCACCAGAGCCTTGGTGAGCAAGGGGAGTTTGCTGAAGGATTTGTAGGAAGAGGAAGAGGGCTTACATGGCACTGCCAGTATCAAAACCGGCCCCTCAGTCCTCATCAGAGAGGCCTGCCTTCCACAGCCTGCCCCTCACTACTGCTAACAGATCCATCTTCCTGGCTCCCCGCAAGGATCCCACAGCCTCTCTGCTGTCTCTAGCAAATTCTGCTCTGACCCTCAGGGGAATGAAAGCCTTGCAGGTGACTAGACACCCTCAGCCACCATCTGTGCTACCTGAGAGTCCCAGGTCAAGGAGTGCCATTTAACAGATATGAATGAGCCACTGTGTGCCCCAGGCCCAGGAGTCAGCAGTGAACAGGACAAAATCTGGGCTCAGGGGCCGATGTTCCCAATTAACATAGTTCTCTTCCTAAGGCACAGTCTCTGCCTGGAGAGCTCCTAGTGACCTCAGTCTCCTTCATGGCCTCACGTAGGGTGGGAAGGAAAGCACAGTGGTCACACTGGAAATCAGAGGGAACCTGGAGAGATGGGGAAACAGGCCAGCAGCAAGCAAGTGGGCCTGCTGACTTGCGGCCAGAGAGGGAGCGCCTATCATAGGCCAAAGCAGGGAAGCGCTGCCTCCGTCTGTTTCCTGGCTTCTATGGCTCTTACTTGAGGTGATTTCCTGCAGAGCAAATTATGAGAACCAGGAATGGGACCACATGTTACTTTCTGGCCAATGGCATAATCTGGAGAGTCTCTGGTATCTACTTTCTGCAAAAAGGAGGCTGTCGTGAAGAAAATGTGGGTCCCTGGGAACCCACGGACTGTTCAGCCATGGCACTTCTCACTGATGGGATGGGCTGAAACGCTGCTCAGAAGCCATGGCGAACAGACTCTTTGGGGAGTAAGGTGTGGGCTCAGGGGGCGGGCGAGATGTCATCCTTGCCCAGGTGCCAATGAGACAAGATGACAGGGGGTGTCGGGGAGACTAGCCTCGGGGACATGCCAATGGGGGCTTGACTGTCAACTCAGTTTTTGGCTCATTCCTCTTTGGAAAGACCTGGAAGCAGTTGTATAACTAGGAATGTTGGAGCCTTGAAGGAAGTCTTTGGAAAGCTGCCTCTCCACCACAGGCCACCCTCTGTCCCCGTCTGGAACCTCGAAGACCTTTGCTATGAGTTAGCCCCAGGAAGGAAGGTGTGGGAAGGTACCAGGGGCACTGACCATCAGCTTCTAATAAAAAGGCAAGAAGGAGAAGAGAAAAACTCAACATCTGACACCTTACAGCCCACTCTCTGTGACTGAGCAGGAGGAGAGACTTGCCTCCGAGAATCAGGGGCAGGGCCCTGGATGTGAGCCTTTTTTTAATTCCAAAGCTCACTCCCCAACGACAAGAGCAGAGATGGTGCAACTCAACTTCTGCCTCTGGGAGGGGCTGCTGTCATTCTTGCAGAGGGGAAAGCTTGGTTGGGGCAGGGGAGACTGGGAAAATCACAACAGAAATGTAAAAGTCTTATTTCCATGACCAAAGGTGATAGGAAACCAATTCCCATAGTAGGCCACGGTTGTGGAGTAAGCAAACCAACCAATATCCATGGCACAGAGTTAATTCCTGTGGCTAAAGGACTCCACTTCACAGATTGATTCTGGAGTCCATTCTTTTCTAAAGTAGTGAAGCACCGAGCAGGGGCTGAGAAGAGCCATCTTTCTTTTTTTTTTTTTTAATTGTTTTATTGCTTAAAGTATTACAAAGAGTATTACATATGTCTCCTTTTTTTCCTGCCCTTGACAATCCCCTGGCCTCCCCTACCCACAAGAGCCATCTTTCTAACCACATGACTTCGGTGGGTGACCAGCTGTTCAGGTTTGCCCAGGATTCAAGGGGCTCACAGGATGTGGGATTCTTAGTGCAAAAAAGGGACAGTCTTGGGCAAACTGGGATGGCTGGTCATCCTACTTTGGGTGTAGAGCAATGGTGAGGTGACATGGAGGATGCCGGTGACACCCCCTTTTCCACAGCTTTGCTCACGCTGAGCCAGGGATTGAGAGCAGTTAAGAGGGCTCCAGGCAGGGGTGGGAGCTGCTGGCTTCTTGCCTCTAATCACCTCCTTGGTGAGCAGTGAGCTCAGACTGCAACCCTGGGGGCCCCTTGCCTACAGATGTCCCTGTTCCGAAGCTGTCACTGTCCATGAAACTGGAGGGAACACATTTCCCACACACTTATCCTGTCCTGTCCTCTCCTGTCCCACCTGCTACATCCTCTATTCCTTCCTTCCTTCCTTCCATTCATTTATCCATTAAAAATTTTTTTTAGCCCTAACCGGTTTGGCTCAGTAGATAGAGTGTTGGCCTGTGGACTGAAAGGTCCCAGGTTCGATTCCGGTCAAGGGCATGTACCTTGGTTGCGGGCACATCCCCAGTGGGAGGTGTGCAGGAGGCAGCTGATCGATGTTTCTCTCTCATCGATTTTTCTAACTCTCTATCCCTCTCCCTTCCCTCTCTGAAAAAGCAATAAAATATATTGAAAAACTTTTTTAGATAAAAAGCTTAAAGAATAAAACTGTAAACTGCCCCTCAAAAAGGTGGGAAAGTGGTGAGATGAGGGAGAATACTGTTAGACAACACTCCCTTCCCTGGCTACTAGGAAGTGACAGAAAATACCACTAAGAAACGTAAGTGCTCACAAAAGAGAGCAGCCCCCAGAAGTCATTATAAACAAGAAAGACAGCCACCAAGGAAAGATGATGTTAATGATAATCTGTGTATCTTTGATCATTGTTAATTGGGCTCTGCACTTTCCATTTCCATCTGTCATCCATGGTTACTAGAAACTTGCACGGCTCCCTATCTTATGTTTCCATGAGATGCTTATGAATGGTTTGCTTGGTTACAGTGGCACGTATAAGAGGTGGCTATGGCTTTGGCTACCTGGCCTGGGCTTGTCCCTGGCTCCCTCCTCCTGACACACGCTGTCTGAGCCATCTTTCTCTAACCTCCTGGCCTTTGCTGAAGTTTCACGGCCAAAGCCCCTCCCTCTGCAGGCTAGCTGCTCTCTCCCTTTGGCATTCCCAGGCTCAGCTGTGGCTTTTGCTGACTATCCTTAACAGGAGGGACGGGAAAGCTGCACCTGGGGACAGACACCTCGTGGCTAAGAAGAGAGAAGGGAACTTGGTGTTGGAGAGGAACTTCTACATGGAAATTCCCAGCTCTGTGCCCCAGGGGCCTCGAGGGAGTGAGAGATTGCCTAAAGGGTTCACTGGTTATAGAAATGTATTTTTCAATAAATGTAGTTTTTATAGGAGGGTATTTTTCTTGACCGTATCTTTAAAATTTTCTATTTAAAAAAATCAAGTTTACACTAATAGGGTAGGACTTGGAGATTCCACAAGTATTTCTTGAGTGTCTACTGTGCTCCAGGTCCCAAGGATGAGTCAGAGACTAAAGTGGACCCACACCCCTGCCCTCATGCAGCTTCTGTTCTAGGGCTGGGTTTCCCCGCAGTGAAAACGTAGGGAAGGGAGAGGTCTTGGTGAAGAGAACACTCACCTTGACTCCTGTGTCCTGGGGCAGGGGCCCCGGGTTGCTGTGGAGGATGAAAATTTCTTGGGTGATATGGGCGGTTGGGAGGGTGGTGTTGGAGGGGTCTCTCCCCTTCCAGATCCCAGGGAGGAGTCCTTGAGTGGCTGGTCATAGCTCCAGGCTGTGGGTTGCTGGTCAGGGGACAGGGTCTGTTTTATGTACCCAAAGGATCCCACCCCCATGTAATTGGGGTTGATGATTTCTGTGACGCTGGAGCCACTGCAGAGAGGGACCCTGTGGGGGAGACATACAAAGTCACAAGTCAGTCCCAGCCTGAGGACGGTGCTTTCTGCTGTTCTGCAGGACCCCTCAGGATCTCCTCAACTCCTTCACTTTTTGGGCAGTGGATTTGTTCATTCGTTCGTTCATTCATTCATTCATTCATTCATTCATACAACAAAGTAGTTTCTGAGTGCCTAGTGTGCATTAGACCCTGGGCCAGGCAGAGGGAATATGGCTGTGAGTAAGGCAGCCATAGTCTCTGTTCTCATGGATCTCAGATCTGGTCGGGGAGACAAACAAAACTCAGTGACTGAGACGCATGGGGTTTATACAGTGCCGAAGTCTGAATGAGAGCCACAAAAGGGGCAGGGATAGACTGCAGGAGCCTTGGGACCCACTGGGCATAGGGTAGCCAGGGAAGGCCTATCTGAGGAGGCAGGTAAGAAGGAAGCGGGGGAGACAGTGGTAAGAGCAATTGCAATGGCCCTTAACTGTTCCAGGAACCATCGGAGGGCCTATGAGCAAGTGGGGAGAACAGAATGAGAAGCTGTTGAGGCTGGTGGGGCGAGTGACCGTGGGGGAAGGCAGGCTGGGGTGGGGGAAATGGAGAGCTCCACCTGATACACATCAGCGTTTGTGTGTGAGGCGTGAGAATGGAAGTGGCCATGTGGGCATTTGAAGATGAGAGGACAAAGGTCAAGGCTGGAGTCTCAAACATGGGAAGTCAGCTGAAAGCTGCCAAGGGGATGGCCCAGGTGAGGAGACCTGAGACACCAACACTGTGCTGCCTCTTGGTGACAGAAGTGCTATCCTTGTAAGACAGGGCTGCCATGAGAACGAACAGGCAGAGTTCTGAGTATTCAGTTTATAACGAAGCCTCCCAGCTCCCTTCTGCTCAGCCAGTCTGGTTCTGTGCACAGCTCACTCTCAGCCGTCAGTGCCTGCTTAACAAATATTAATTCTAATACTAGTCAAAAGGAAAATAATTTGTAGACCTACACTGACCCTGACTCTGGAGCAGAGCAGACATGTGAGAGCTGTGATGCTTTCATTGATGGGTAACAGTGGGAGAAAAAGATGGAGTGGGAATACTTTAGCATCCATGGCTACAGCCCTCAGAGGTTGGACATAGACGAAGGAACGGGCTGGAGACGTGAGCTCCCATGTTCTGAGTGGGTGGGTGGCGTGTGCGAGGGCTGGCTGGGAGGACAGGCAGTGTGGGGACCAGCAGGGGCAGAGCGCAGGGGGCTCTGCAGAGGCTTTGGATTTTCGCTCAGCAAACAGCACAACTTTGCTCCCTCGGGAGGTAAGAGACCATGACAGCCTTGGGCTTCTTTCTGGGACTTGAGACCACGTCAGAGCTGGGGTGACTCTGTTATTGGGGACTTTTCTAAATTCCGGGTTATTGCCAGCCCAGTCTCTGCCAAGAGCAGCCTGCGTTCATTTCCCCCAGTGGCCTCTCCCCTAGGAACAGGATGGGGTTTGTGGCCACGGAGCCAAGACTGCTGTCCCCAGGACGCACGGCAACCATTCCACGTAGCCATCTCCGCAGATGCTTTTTCCTGGGTGGGGCTATGAGTCCCTAAGTCAGGGATGGCACCTAATCTGCCTTGGTTTCTCTAGAACCTTCATATAGTAGGTGCTCAGCCCATGTTTGTTGAACAGAACTGAAGTTTCCAACACAGAGAAGTCACCAGGCCTGGTGCAGTCATACTAACCCCTAGAGACATGGGTTTGTGGTCAGGACAGCGCCTCTCCTGGCTGAGCTCAGTTTCTCTGTGCTCCACTTACCCTCTCTGGTGCTGGGTCTGCGAGGCCAGCTAGTCTGTGAAGCCCTGGCAACCCCCCTGCCCTACCTGGAGGCAGGTTCCCACTGCTTCATGGGGTCGTGGCTGGTGAGGCTCTTCAGACTCTTGGGCCCGCTGGACTCATCCCGCTCAGTCTTCACAAAGTCTGCAAGGAAAGGGCCAGGAAGAAGCATGTGAGGGCCCAGCGTGCAGGTCTGGGCCAGGATGGCAGAGGTTTCCATTGACATGCCAGAGCCGGACGGTGAATACTGCTGCCTGGGGAGGCAGGCTAAGCAAGATTCTGACACTTCCTGCGAGTTCAGTGATTGATTAGTTATGCCTGTCAGCTTCAGAGGGAGGAGAATTGACACGTGTGACCCAGAGGGGTCATTTCATGTGACATTTCCCACCTGTTGGTGTTGGCAAAGGACAAAACAAGCCAGTTGTTCTGGGCAGATCCAAATAAAACAAATAGAAGAAGGCGGCTCCAGCAGAGCTTCCAGTACCAAAGCCAACCTCTTTGTGGGCAGCTGGGACCCTGTCTTCATTTCTGACTGACGTGTGGTTGCAGAGGTGCTGACACCTCCTCATTCCAACCCACAGTCCTGCTAGAGAAAGGAGCTCCCACAGGGCGGAAGGGGGGCCACATCCATGGGAGGCAGCACCACTGATGGCCCAGCGCCCTCTGAGGAGCCGAGGGTGCCAGAGGGTCCACATGTAGTGAGCCCTGCTGTCTCACTGTCCACGTGAGGCAGAACCCCATCTCATTTACAATCTCAGCTTGGCACTGGGTGAACCTGCACTTCACCTTGGGCTGGCTGCTTTCTTGGTATATGACCTTCAGTCAATTACTTAAACTCTCTGTGCCTTATTTTCCCCATCTACCAAACAAGGATGATGCCCGGCTCTCAGAGAGAATATTCAACAGCTTTGCCGAGAGAACCCTCACTCCTGTCTAACCCCGCAGTGCTGACGAGGGCTGGGGGTGGGGGGTCATGGCCACTTACCATACAGCTTCTCCCTCATCTTGCCCTGGGAGGTTTGCAGCTTGATCTCCCCCCGGAAGTGACCTGTCATCTCTCCGTGGTGGGTGAGAGGCGTGTAGATGGGGAGCTGTGTTTCCGTGGCCTCTAACCGCAGAGCAATGCAGCCCTCGCCTGGGGACACGGAGGTGACAACAGTAATGTCAAGACCCTGCCATTTTGCAGGAGAAACACCATGAATTTGGCCTGGAGAGTTAGTTCTACCACCAAAGACAGTCATTCAAGATGATGGCTAAGGCAGGGATCATCAAATAAACATTTTAGAACAACCCCTCAGCAATCTGGGAAAACATCTCAAAATTTATAGCAAATGAACTCCATGTAGATGAGTTGCTGTGAAAAAAAGTTAAATCATAGGTAATCCAGCAGAAAAACAGAATTAAACACTAATCTCCTGGCTGGAGGGAATGACAACTTTCTAAGGCTTGAAGCTATGTCAGAAATGACAAAATAAGATTGGCAGGTAAGAGAATATAAAAGTTTAAAACTTCTACACAGAGGGGAAAAAAACCATAGGAAATTGAGATGATTGACTGGGACCATTCTCTGCAGTCAGCTTCACAAAGCAGGGATTTTATCTGAACTCAGGAGGAACTCCTCAAAATTAAATCCCCAGCAGATAAAGAGGCAGATCACCCAAACAGTCATTTCACACAAAAGAGAACTGTAGCTGGTTAATTTCAATAAATGGAAATTCATTCAGCCTCGAAAGCCATCACAAATGCAAATGAAGCAGCACAAAGAGACTCTCTCACAGACATGAACTTAGCACAAAACAGAAGGAAGAAAAATACCCAGCGCCAGCGAGGCTCAGGGAAACCTGGACCTTGGGACGTGGCAAGGTCCACATGGCAAGACAGCCTTTCCGGCAACCGGTTCGATAACAAGGGCCAAGAATCATGGGCATATGTATACCCTTTGACCAGCAAATATGGAACTCATCCTAAGAAGATGAAGATGATCCAAAAGAATAAAAAAATGTAGCTTCAGGAGAACATAAAAATGTCCCCAAAGAGATTATCTCAGCATTATTGGTAACACTAATAAAAGTAACTGGCAGAGCCTCAATAACAGTAATAAAGATGACTGTGAAAAATGAGGCTACAGCAAATCCATGGAATACTATGAAGCCATGAAAAGCCACAATCACAAAGACCATGTAGGAGGGTTGTGGAAAATGGGTCTTATCTAATATGAGGCGAGGAAAGCAGAATAGAAATGGTATCTTTGTGATGATTAGAAATCTAGAAATCTAGGACCTATGCCTATGGATGAGGATAGAAGTGTGAAACCAAAATAAAAATGATTTCTGTAGAGGGGAATGAGACTGCTGGTCGATTTTTTTCCTTGTTATTCTTATGATTTGCTGTTTGTGAGTATGAATATCAAAAAGAGCAAACAAAGGAAGAATACAGTATTTGATCAAGGAAATGGAACCATCAGACCTGAGTTCCTGTTTCCTGACACTGAACCTTCAAACATTCCGGCATCCACATGGATCCTTTTTCTCTTTGCCCCGTTGAGAAGGACAGGAGATTCAGATCTGGAGCCAGAACACTCCCCAGGCTCTGCCCGCCCCTGCTTTGGCTCAGGGACCCTCTTTCTAGTGCTACACTAGGAAGGGGTAAAAGGAATGATTCTGGAGCTGGGCTGCCTAGGTTCAAGTCAAGGTCACACAGTAGCTTGTCAAAGTCACGCAGTAGCTACATGACCTTGAACAAGTCACTTCATGTCCTCACCTCTGCAAACAAGGGCAGTGACTGTACCTAAGTCCCAGGGCTTTGGCAGAGCCTGCACAGGGGCGACCAACACCCACAGGCACCCTTCGTGTCTCTGCCTGTTTCTGTTTCCTGACTTCCACCATCAGCACTGAGCACCTTCAAATTCCTCCACAGAAAACAAACCCCCTTCCTGGACCAGGTTCACTTTCTCGCCTGCCTCACACCCTCTGCTTCCTCACCGCCATTCTCGCCTAACTGCCTGTGAACACTGCCTCTCCAAGTACGCGGATGGTCCCCGAGTCACTCTGTCTAAGGACCGCTGTTTGGTTTTTATTTTGTTGGGTCTCTCGGCACATCTGCTATCATTACCTTGCCTTCTTTGCAAACCAACTCTGACAGTGTCCCCAACGCCACAGCCTGACCTCCCACTTCTCTGGCTGTGCCTTGTCATCCTCCTGTGCCCGTTCCTCACCACAGCTGACCCAGATCAGGAAACAAGACGTTAACCCAGTTGCTCAAACCAGAAGTGTGGGGTCATCCTCAACAACCCACTTGCCTCAGTTCCCAAGGCCAAACCATTTCCCTTCTTTTCTTTATTTTTTTTTAAATTTTTAAAATTGATTTCAGAGAGGAAAGGAGAGGGAGCCTTTTTAAAAAAATTTTTAAAATTGATTTCAGAGAGGAAGGGAGAGGGAGAGAGAGATAGAAACATCAATGATGAGAGAGAAGCATTGATTGGCTGCCTCCTGCACTCCCCGCACTGGGGATGGAGCCCATAGCCAGGGCAAGAATTGAACCGTGACCTCCTGGTTCATAGGTTAATGCTAGGGCAGGAGTTGAACTGTGACTTCCTGGTTCTTAGGTTAATGCTCAACCATTGAGCCATGCCAGCTGGGCAACCATTTCCCTTCTTAACACCTCTCAAATTTATCCTGTCCTCTCCATTTTTACTGTCACTGCTTTCACTCTGGCCTCCTCATCTCTCATCTTTTTGTGATTTTGTTGTTGCTAATCTGCACTGGAGGATATTTTCCCCATTGCTTTCAGAGTGGAAAGCAGGGCGGGAGGGGGAAAGAGTCAGGAGAGAGAGAGAGAGAGAGGGAGAGAGGGAGAGAGG
>NW_005370965.1:315625-330004 GCF_000412655.1 Myotis brandtii
AGAGAAACATCGATGTGAGAGAGACATTAATTGGTTGCCTCCTGCACGTTCCCTGACTAGGGCCAGGGATCGAACCTGCAACCCAGGTATGTGCCCTTGACCAGGAATCGAATCCATGACCCTTCGGTGCATGGGCCGACACTCTAACCGCTGAGTCACATCGGCCAGGGTTCGTCTCTCATCTTGATCACTGCAAACACATACTTGTAAGATGGAAAGCTGATCACATTACTGAGTTGTTTGACTCTCTGATGGCTTCCTACTGCTCCCAGGATAAAGTGTTTGACACTCTAACTGCTGAGTCACATCGGCCAGGGCTCGTTTCTCATCTTGATCACTGCAAACACATACTTGTAAGATGGAAAGCTGATCACATTACTGAGTTGTTTGACTCTCTGATGGCTTCCTACTGCTCCCAGGATAAAGTGTTTGCCGCTAGCCTGGCTTGTAGGGAGCTGCTTGATCTGGCTCCTGCCTTTCTCTCTCTGGCCATTACCCCTCTCACTCCATGCTGTAGCCACCCTGAATGTACCAAGTGTAAGGGCGAACCTGACATTGGGCGGGAGCCATGGACAGGCTGAAGACGTTACAGAAGACAGAGTCTCTCCAGTAGGACAGTTGGTGGGGCCACCAGCCTGAGCACTGAGCAATGCTGGGCAGACCTGGGTTCCAATAAGGGCTCAGCCAGTTCCTACCTGTGTGATGTGGGCAAGTCACTTAACCTCTCTGAGCCTCAGTTTTCTCATCGACTAATTGGGAGAATAGTGTCTGCTTCATAAGGTCTTGTCAGAATTAAATTTTAAAATTCCTGCAAAGCCCTGGGCATAGACTCTGACACAGGAAAGTCTCAGTAAATGGGAGGGGCTGTGGCTACTAGTTGTTACTCCCAAAAGCCCAAAGGGGCAAGAAGGATGACTTAGGAGTTATTGTCCGCCTGCAGCCCTGAGATGGAGGAAGGATCAGCAGGAGAGTAGGATGGGGAAAGGCAGGTGGGCTTTCTGTGATGGAGATGCCCCGTTACATCAGAGGCCACCAGCCAACAGCAGGTGTGGCACCTATGGCACCTGTGGGATCCTTACCATAGGATTCGTCGCTGTCGGAGGATTTAATGCTAATCAGGATGTGCTGGTCCAGCAGGTACTCGGGGTCAGAGATAATGGGCTTCAGCTGCAAAGAGAAGGGCATGGGATTAGAGGTGACAAGTTGGGGACAGGCGGGTGAGGGTCGCCAGCCCAGAGGAGGGGATGCTGGAGAAAACAGGCCTGTAGATGTTGTCATTAAACAAATTTGAATCTCTGCTTTTCATGCCCAGAGAGCAGGAAGGAGCCCATGGGTACCCCCTACACAGCCAGGAGGGATTAGCTTCCATTCCTGTCCCCTTCCATCACACTACACTCCGGGCCCCAGGGACAGGGCCTGACCCCAAGAATGCCCCACCTTCTGTCTCCCTTCCCTCCTTTGCAGTCCCCAGGATCCTGGGAGTGGGGCCAGGCTGATGAGCAAATGGGATAGGACCAGAAACCAAGTCTGAATGCACCCACTCCCACTGCAGGCTCCTCAGCAGGGCGCAATTCTCCCTCAGCCCCTCCCAGGACAAAGGCTGCAGGGAAGGTGGCACCACAAGGCTGTGCCCATCTGGGCAGAAGGGGCCTCTGTGTCCACCCACGCAGAGCCCCCGGGTGGGTCTGGAGTGTCCTGTAGCTAGTTGAAGGATGACAGGCACAGGTCCCCAGTCCCCGAATATCTTGCTCCAGGCTGTCCCCTTCCTTTCCACCCACAGATACACAGAGACCCCTGGTGCAGGCCTGGTGCCATGTTGATGACAGAAAGTTCCAAAGCAAATGCCGCAGTGGGGTTCTGAGACATTCTGGGGCTCCAGAGCCACACCAACCACTCCGTTCACTGACTTGTCATGATGGCCAGCTCGAAGTTTGACCCTGGGCCAGTGCAGCAGATGCAGGAAGACCCTGCCCCCTCAGGCAGCAGCGGGAGCAAGGGGCTGGTGTCTGAGGAATGTCTGTGGGTACACACTCACCATGGTGGGGGCGGGGAGGGGGGCAGGAGAGAGTGTCAAGGTGTCCTGAGGGGTTTTAGAGGATGAAGAGAGAGGAGGTGAGAGAGGTGGGTGGCAGGGTTCAGGGAGCAGGAGGGAGTGAGGCCCCAAGGTGCTGGGGGAGCAGATGAGGCTGGAGATGGCGGAGGGACTGGGAGACAGGCCGAGGAGCTTGGGCTCATCCCATGCGACAGCAGAGAATAGACAGGATAAAGAAGGGTACGCCAGGCTGAGGTGGGCATTCCAGAAAGATTCATCAGGAATCAGGATGCTTTAGCAAGAAGAAAGGAGGGATGGAGACCCTGGGGAGGTGGCGGTGGGTAGAGAGGAAGGGATAGAGACAGGAGGAGCATCAGGTCTCGGAATTGGACAGTGTGCTGCAGGGACTGGGATGCTGATATCCTTCCTGATAAACAAAGGCGAAAAGAAGCCATTTGGATGTTTTAGGTTAAAAAAAAAAATAGAAGCAGGGGCATTGTGCTGCAGGGACTGGGATGCTGATATCCTTCCCGATAAACAAAGGCGAAAAGAAGCCGTTTGGGTGCTGCCTGGGAGCAACTGGGAGAAGACGCAGGAGGGTGGGGAGGGTGGATAAGGCAGGATGTCACCGTGGAGCCAAGAGCACCAGGACTCAGTACCTGAAAACAGCCCAGGACCCTGACAGTTCACTCCCGCCTCATAGAGGACCCCGATCAGAGGGTACCTGAATTAGGAGACTGTGATTCGGGCGAAGCCATTTGGGTGCTGCCTGGGAGCAACTGGGAGAAGACGCAGGAGGGTGGGGAGGGTGGATAAGGCAGGATGTCACCGTGGAGCCAAGAGCACCAGGACTCAGTACCTGAAAACAGCCCAGGACCCTGACAGTTCACTCCCGCCTCATAGAGGACCCCGATCAGAGGGTACCTGAATTAGGAGACTGTGATTCGGGCATTGGCCTCTGCTCCTGAGATGATATGGCCTTTGTGTGTGTGGCCCAAAAGTTGGTTCCAATCAACAGTTAATGCCAGTGTGGGCAGCCCAGCCCTTGAAACCTGAGCCTTGGGAGAGGATGGCTCCCTTTACCTGTTAAAGGCCATCCTTCAAACCTCATCTCGGGTGACACCTCTGAGGAACTTCCAGGGGAAGCCTGAGACTCCCACCCACATGATAGATTTCCCCAGCCTTGTACCTTCCCTCGATGTACCCCTCCCTGGTTATGGGACAAAGAAGCAGGTCCTTCTCCATTGTGCACCCAGCATGAACATCCAGATGTGTCCACCATAAATTTCGCATCAGAAAAACAGTCCTGGGTTTCAGGTAGAAAACCATTTTTTTCTGCAATAAACATGAATGTGTTCCCACTAAGTTTTCCCTACATGTTTTTAATTATAACCCTCCGCTCACACGGGTCATAGTCGTAGCAAGTTCTCTCTGCATTCAGTGTTTGTGTAGGAGCCAATGGACTCCTTTCTACACCTTCACTTGACCCTCCGAGCTGGGGCTGACCAGGCGAAGGAGTATTGCAGGGGAGTTTGGGCCTCAGGGGTCTGTCGCTGAAATCATGTGACCGTGAACAAACCTCTCTGGGATCTGCTTCACTTTCCTTCTTTGTAAAGCCAAGGTGACCTCTAGATCTCTTCCACGATCCATTATGGGAATTGAAATCCATTCAGAAATATTGGGGCCACTAGACACAGGCTCATGTTTAACCATCGCTGAAAGCGAGCCACAAACCACCTTAAAAGGGAGCTAGCCCAGAGGTGGGTAGGTCTGTGGAGCCTCTTCCACATTTGGCCCCTGGGAGATGCCCATTCCCTCTGGTCATCCCCCAGAGCAATACCCAGCAAATACCCTGCTGGCTGGGTAATTGCAAAATCCTTCCTAGGAATGTGCTCTCCTTGAATTACCTTTGGAAGGGTCTCACCAAACTTCACCACCAACTCCCCTTCGCTTCCTTCTTCATTTTCTCCTTCCTGACTCTTGACGAAACCTGTTGGAGGACAAGACGGCTGGTTCTCAGAGGACAAAATAAGAACCAGACAGAACAGACTCCCAGGGCCGGCCCACTGGATCAATGCAGATACTGTCTGCCTCTTATCTCTGTAGGGGCCACAGCATCGTTTAGGAGTCGGGCTTGTTGGGGATTCTGTTGTGGTGTAGGGAATGGTCATTTGCCAACAGGCTCTAGTTATTTTTAGGACAATCAGATTTCCCTCCGTTTTGGCTCCTCTGTGCAACAAACCAGGCAACTAGAAATCATCGCTTCTCAGACAAGGAGGTTAGGAAACATGACAGCTCTCCCACGCCACTCAAGATAGCAGCCTTTTGAAAAGCTAATTTAAGCTTCTTCGAATATGCTGTTTCCATAGAAATGCATGCAAATGTCTCAATAGTTTATTAAAAACACCCACATGAAAATCCTCATAATTTTTGGAAGAGCTTTGGCCCTGCTGGGTGAACTGGGACCTAGAGAGTTTGTGGAGAAGGTGGGCCTTTCACCAGGACTGGGCCCAGGTGAGTCGGGGGTGGGACAGCCTGCAGCTGGGGGCTCAGGTCTTCTTCCCGATTTCTGGAAGCTTCCATCATCCTGTCACCTCTTCTGATGGAGTTGATTCTACCCCTGCTACCACCACCACTACCCGGACCATCTCAGCGAGGAGAGCTAGACTCCACATGGGTCTTCTCACACAGAACAGCTTTAGATGACATGCCTAGAAGTGCCACCTGGAAAGAGTGTTTTGTGCTAACTGCTGGCAGAGAGGAGGCCGGTCATGTCCAGCTTGCTCTCAGATGCTGCAGATCACCTGGGAAAGTGCCCGTGGTATAGGACAGAGAATAGGCAGCTCAGGGTCTGGTGCTGGCCTCCAGTACCTCTGGACCTTCACTCAGGATCCTCTGGTTGAGTCAGAACCTGGATTGGGGGACCCTCAAGTGGGCTATTCTTTGCCCTGAGGGGCAAAGGAAGAATCCAGCTGCCCAGTTGCCTACAAGGCTGAGGGATCAGTGTATCCGTGACTGCCCTGTCCCTGGAGCAGCAGTGGTCTGCTTCAGTTTCCTTCTTTGTAAAGCCAAGGTGACCTCTAGATCTCTTCCACGATCCATTATGGGAATTGAAATCCATTCAGAAATATTGGGGCCACTAGACACAGGCTACATAATAGGGGTCCCCTTGTATCCTCCATCTACAGCCTTGCTTCTCGGATCCCCCTTGAGTCCATCCCAGAGGGAAGAAACGGGGCAAAGCATCATTATGACTCAGAGTCGTGCCTGCCACAACCAAAGGAAGCCCAACGACCCCTTACTCTCTAAACAGCTTGAGTGGAACTCCAGGTAGAATTTGGTCTGGGACTTGGTCTTCAGGGTGGCGAAGCATCTGAGAAACTCGATCTGCCCTTGGCTGTCGACAGTCCCGGGGCCTGGAACAGGTGAGAACAGAGATTGGGTTCCACAGTGTGCCTGGAGATGGAGCATATCAAATCAGCCCCAGCCCCCCAACACGTTCTTTCTTGGGGTCCAGGAAGGTGAGAGTCCAGGGGGAAGAGAGGTTTTCCCCGAAGTCCCACCACCCACACTGAGTATCCCCATGGTGGTAACAGCCTCTGTGACGAATCACAAACTGGTGGGGACAGAGTGAGAACCGCCAAGAATTCCAGGATCAGAGCTGCTCTCAGCTTTGCTACTGGAGCTGCGTGGCCTCAGGCAATGCCCTGAAGCTCATTGCCTCAGTCTCCCTATTTGTTCCAACAAAGGGAGCTTGTCTGATGGCTCAGCGGCTGAATACCCAAATCCATCTCGTTTCTAAGTTCAGGTTGTGAGGGATCCCTGCTCTTCCTTCCTCAGGCACCGTGACCTCCGAGCTCTTCCACTCACTCATGCTGAGAACTTGCTCTCAAAGCTATTCATTTAGAAGATGCGCTTGCAAACATCCTTAGGCTGGTTTTGAACATCTGTTCTCTCCTTCCATATAAATTCTGAGCCACCTGAGAGCAAGGACAGACATTCCCTTCCTCTGTCTTTCCCATCCTTCCTTCTTTTCTGTTTATTTTTCTTTTCCTCAGCTTTATTGAGGAGTTACTGACAAACATAATTGTGCATATTTAAAATGTACGACATGATGATTTTATACACATACACATTGTGAAATGATTGCCAAGACCAAGATAATGAACACCTCCATCACCACATACAGTTACCTGTTTTGTGAGTGTTCTGGTGAGAACACTCAAGATCTCTCAGTAAATTTCAAGTATACAATACTGTCATACTGTATTATTACCTATAGTCACCAGGCTGAATAGGGCCCCAGAACTTGTTTATCTTATAACTGGAAGTTTGTACCCTTTGACCTACATCTCCCCATTTCCCTCACCCCCCACCCCCCAGCAACCACCATCCTGTTCTGTTTCCATGATCTATGAAATCTGCTTTCTAAACAAGTTTCCACACATAAGTGATTCCATGCAGTACTTGTGTTTTTGTCTGGCTTATTTTGCTTAGCTTTCCTTTCTTTTTTTAAGCCCACAGCATCTAGGCCAGGCCCTGCTTAGGTAGATGTTCAACCAACACTCAATGCAGGTCATGGGGGCTTATGAGCATGTATAGTGGCTGAGTCCCAGTGGAGGGCAAGCCTGACGCTGAGGATGCGATGAGGGTCCTCATCGAGGGTGCAATGGCAGAGGCCACCCATCAATGCTGCAGGAACTCAGAGAAAGGGGAGATGGGTGGGAGGTGGGGAAAGGTGGAAGGTTCTGGAAAGCCACAGTGGCCAGAGCTAGGAGGGAGACAGGATGGTGGGTCATGGTTGCATGGAGAGGGGAGGCCACATCGCTGGGGCCAGGAATGTTAGACCCAAAAGCATGGAGAAGCGTCCCAGGAAGACTACTGCAGCCTCATCTACACCCATCACAGTGCAAAGGACACAGTGATACAGGCTTTTCCAACCTGTGTTGAGCCACCTGCTCAGCCTTCATAAATGAGTCTGGATTGTCTGCTGCCCACAGAAGTGGGGGTTGGCAGAGAACATGATAACATGGCTCCATAGTCACCTAGGCCCAGGGCTTGACATGCCAGAGAGAACACCAGCCTCTGTTAGGATGAGGTTGGCCCGGTGACCAGGGCTAAGCTGGTTTTTTGAAAACTTACCTGTAAATCTAAGTATTATTTATTCAGTCATTGCATCCCATCTACACATTTTTATTATCTCTGCCTACCATTAAGCTGCACCAATATCGACTTAAATTTTCTTTAGACTCACTTTTTAAAATTTCATAAATGTATTTAAGAATATCGATCACAAGACTAAATGGAAAATCAGAGTTGCTTGCCTTACACCGAAGAGATAAACCTAAAATGTATTAAGATAAATGCATTACTAATAAATGGTGTCAAGGACCCATCTAGGATTGTCTTTGATGGTAGACATGCCACAACTTAGAAAACACTCATTTACCCAATTTTAAAGACTGTGTTAGACCCAAGACTTAAAAGGCTGATGTATTTGCCACAGAGAGCAAGAAAATGCTTTGGGCTGAAATCATGATGTGGCTTGGACATGAAGAAACCAGATAAACAGACCGTGGATTTGCTGGAAGAAGGGGCCTTCATCTAACGCAGACAATTGACTCTTGCTACCAGAAGATGAGTGCCCAAGGCCTCTGTCTTTGTGGAATATGAAGGGATGGACACTGCCCACCACTTACCATTTTTGGAGACAAACTGGGAGGTGACTCCTGCCTCAAATGTGGCAAAAACAGGGCTGTGGTCACTTGTCATGATGTCACTGGTGCTGCCTGCAGGGGAGGGAAGGCATTTCTGAGCAGGGAAAGAGAAACCCTTCTGGTCAAACCAAGGATGGCAAACCCATAGCAGAAATCAACTCACACTGATGGAAGCCTCCAGAAGTTTTGCACCTGTCATTTCACTGACCTTCCACAACTACACTCAAAAGTCTCAGTAACTGTGTGTGACACTGTCTCTTCCATAGCTAAAATGTGCCTATGCTACGTTTTCATGGTCTAAGCACTCTGTTGTATTGGTGAGAAGCTCATGGCCCAGAATGGGATGGGGGTTTAAGGTCACTGAGCTCATTGGTAAAAGAGATGACACCTCCCCCCATCCCACAATGACTGGCAGGATCAGGAGAGGGTGGAGGTGATGAAGTGTAGACACAGAGGGTAGACAACTCTTTTAAGGAGCCAGGGGAAAGGCAGTAGAGCAGTTTGGAGTGGGCAAGAGAGAGAACACAGTTCTAGAAATACTGAGGATACACCCACTTCTTCAGGTGAGCAACCTGACTAGGGCTGCAGGGAGCTCTCCCATTTTACAGATGGACAGATCCCAGCATGCCACTCACCATAGGACTGACACACCACGTGCACCAGGGGGTACGACTTCCAGAGGACTCGGTCACACCAGGAGGGCAAGTTGTATTTCATCTGCAAATCAAAGTCACAAGCTATGCAAAATGCCCGCAACTTTAAAAGAACTTGTGGCCTTCATAACCCTTGGCTTCATCTGCTGTTGGTTCTTTATGGAATTACCCGTAGGTGGCTTTAAACCCTTTTTGCTTGCTGCAAGTCCCAATTCCACTGCCAAGCCCCACACTTTCAGACTCCCTGGACTCCAGCTTTAGAACAAAGATTGATTCACCTGGCTGTGCTCCCTTACTTATCCTCCTCATTATTTCAGAATCTCATGTATTTTTATATTTTCTTATTTTTTCTAACTCAGATAAACCTCTCTACCAGTATTTTCAACCTAGTCTCTGCTTATCTTCTCCAGCTACTTCCTTTAATAACATACTCCGGCCAGCACACCTGATCCACCCATTCACACATCCATCCACCTATCTACTTATTCATCCATCCTACCACCCATCTACTTATTCATTAATCCATCCATCCATCCACCCACCCACCCACCCATCCAAACAATGTGTACAAGCACTCTTAAGACTATACTGGTGAGCAAGACTACTATTGGGTATGGTAAACAAGGCAACCTGGCAATGATAATAATCCTCTTTAATCAATATCCTTATCTCCTTAAGTTCCAGCTCTTTCTCCTCTGCCTAAGAATGTAAAGGTACTCATCCTAAAAGAACCTACCCTTGCCACGTCCTTCAATATTTTTCTTTTCTTATTTTTACCAATTTTCTTTCAAGAATGTTCTCTTTTTGCCTCTACATTTGGACTGTCCATTTGTGGGTGTTTTTTTAAAACTTGAGGTACAACTTACATACAGTAAAGTGTACTAATCTTAAATGTATAGCTTGAGGAATTTTTACATTAGCATACATCCATTTTATCACTACCCAGATCAAGGTTTAGAAAATTTCCGTCATCACAAAAGGTTCCCTGTCCCTTCCTTGTCAATACTATCACCTCCTTGAGGTGAACACTATTATGAATAATGTCTCCACTGATTAATTTTGCCTACTCTTGAACTTATACATGGACTCATCCAATATACAGTCAACCCTCAAAGAACACAGATTGACTGCGCAGGTCCCTTATACGTGGATTTTTTTCAATAAATACGTACAGTACTATAAATCTATTTTCTTTTCCTTTCAATTTTCTTGATAACATTTTCTTTTCTCCAGTTTACTTTATTGTAAGAATATAATATATAACACATATAACATACAAAATATATGTTAATCGACTGTTTATGTTATGGGTAAGGATTCTGGTCAATAGTAGGCTATTAGTAGTTAGGTTTTTGGGGAGTTAAAAGTTATATATGGATTTCCTATTGAATGGGGGTCAGCGCCCTAACCCCTGTGTTGTTCAAGGGGCAATTACGTACTCTTTTTGTCTGGCTTCTTTCACTCATGTTGTTGCATTTAGATATTCTTTCACATAATTACTGTGGTTTTATTGCATTGTATGTATACACCAAATTTTCCATTCTACTGTTAATGGAAGTAGGGTTGTTTTCAGTTTTCGGACATTATAAACAAAGCTGTTATAACCATTCTTGTATTTGTCTTTCAGTGAACAAATGTACTGATCTCTCTTGTGTATAAGCCAAAGTGGAACAACTGAATCATGGGGTAGATGCATATGTAGTTTCATAGATTCTGCCAAACTGTCATTTCTTTAACCTTACAGTTCTCAGCATTGGCCACCCAGCGAATTACTGGTGGAGCTTCACAAAGACATGGAAAGTGGGGCCCCACTCCAGATCTACTGCATCACAACCTGTGGGGATGAGTCCCAGACAACTGCGTTTCTGAAAAACTCCACCAGTGACTCATCTGCACAGCCTTGGTGAAGAGCTACCCTGTCCTCCTGCAGCCTGGATTTCATCTCTAAGACTCTGCGCACACCGTTCTTTTAACGTCTACCGAAAACTCTGAGCCACAAGTCCTGCTCTTCAGGCAGGGTCATGTGAATGGCACACATTCTCGACTCACATTTCATACTGGTTACCACTAAGTCTGTGAGGCTGAGCTGTGCGGTCGGTCTTCCCACCACCTACCAAGCATACTTTTTCCATCTCCTTTGTTGTCTGCTTCTTTCTCTCATCTCTGAAGATAGATGGCCTTCAGATCTGTCCCTAGCTCTTCCGTACTAATTTCTGCTCACTCCTTGTCTTCTCTGCCAACAACTCTCAAATCTATGACCCAGCCCTGGCATCTCTCTTTAGCATCAATCTAGTATTTTAACTGCCTTCTGGATGTTTTCTGAGATTTTCCACAAATATTGTACAATAAGTCTAAAAAATAAGCTCTATTTTATCCCTCTAAGCCAGCTCTGCCTTCTGATTTTCTGGTTTTTAATACATGGCAATCTGATCTGCATCCATCATTGTCACAGTCATATAGTATATTTATCTTGTTTTGTTTTTCTCACTCTAAACTCTTGGGGGACAGACACCCCACTCCTCTTTGGTCTCCCATCACCTAGCAGAGTACCAGTCCATTACAGGTCATCAGTAAATATCTGTCAAACAAAAATAAATAAATGCTTTATTGTAGCTTTCCCCAAACACAGTTATTTGGAACACAAGTGGCCTCATATGATGTTAACTGGTATTCCATAACCAATCAAGTTTGGCACCTGAATTTCCTCATGGAGAAATACAATGTTCATAAGTCCACAAAGGCTCCGATAAGTCCCACAGCAAGAAGCTTGTTTAATGATGAATCACTTGGCAGATTAGCATATATATTTGCTAAGTGAGCTTCAGAACCCAGTTAAAGAAATAACACTTTAAGTCCTCTCAGAATCTTCAAGTACCTGGATAAAAGGTAAATACTGTAGGATTTATGAGTCTAACTCCTCACAGTGTCTAAATCTGGCTGCCCAGCCTCTCCTTAGAGGTTTTTGCTCTGTGACACAATCTACATGAGATTTCCAATTTTCTTCTTTTTCTTGTTGCCTAATGGAAAAGGACATTCATCCGTCTGTTCACCTTTATAGGAACAGACACAAGAGCGGTGAGATGTACAAAAAGTGTGGAGGTGGAGGGCAGGGGAGGGGTCTATGAGGACTCACCCCCGTGGCTTTCTGCTTAGTGTAGGCATATTTGTCCCGAGTCATTCTTTCAAAACGGTAGGTGGGCGCGAATGTGATTTCTTCCTCCTCTGAAACCAAACAAAACCCTGGTTTCAGCTTTCATTTCCACGTTTCACATCTGGCCTAGTTTCCTTCTCCTCCAGGCATAATCCTCCCCTTCCCTTCCCCGCCCCGTGAGGATATTTGGGGAGAAGGGGAGACAGAACGATGGCTGAGAGGGTCCCGGGGAGGATGGCAGTTCTTACCGAAGTGCAGGAAAACCTTCTGCTCCTTCCTCTCCATGAGCAGCTGGTCGTGGCACAGGAGGTCTGCGTACTGCTGCTGCTTGATCTTCTGGATCATGGGTTCTGCCTCCTGGAGCAAGGACATGGCCACTGTGAGACACCCCTCTTCACCAACATGCTCAGGAGGCACGCCATCGCCCGCTGCCCACTGCACCAGGCCCCAGAGCCCTGGTGCTGCACCAGACCCTAGCCCCCACCTGGGGTTGCTGGGTTGGTGCTTCTTAGCTCAACCATTTTTACAGGGAAAATCCTGCAATAGTGAAATATCAACCTGATAACATAAGTTCCTGGTTATTCCAAATTTGCTGAGGGGCATTTTATTTTTTCATACTGTCTCTTAATATCATCTTATTAACACTTCATTAGGTAGGTAGGTATGTCTCTATTGCTCTCTCTTTGGGAACTGAGCCAGCCTGTTGTAAGGCCATGAAAGGATGTGAAATCCCATTGGGCCTCTGTGATCTGGGCTGGGACCCCAGGGAGTCGGTGTGACATCCAGGGGATGTGTTGGCCTTGGACAGCTTCGATTCTCTGAAGCATCCCAATGAGTCCCACCATCATGTATTGGATGAGTCGGTGTGACATCCAGGGGATGTGTTGGCCTTGGAAACCAGCAGTCCTCTCTCCCAAGACTTGTTACCTCTGCTCTGGCCAATGCACTTGGTCCTCTCCTGGCGAGTGAATGGCTGTGACAGCCACTTAGACTGTGATATCCACCCCTCTCCCACCTGCCTGCTCAGTAGGAGGAAAGGGGCCATGGGAAGCACCTTGAGAGGGGAGAGGGAGTGGTCAGGGAATCATGATGGACCCCAAGCTGCCCAGTCTCTGCAGAGCCACTGTGGCAGTGGGAGGCAGAGGCGGCTGAGGGATGTGGGACAGTGGGAAGGTCCAGGTTCAATTCCAGCTTTGTCAGTGATCGGTAACAGGCCCAAGGCCTTTTCCTTGGCCTGTCTGTGCCCCAGGGCTCTCTCTGCTCTGTAAAAGTAGGTCACTTTCGGCCACCACTGCCACCCCTAAAAGGATGGCAGCTAGACGCGGATACAACAGGCAGTTAACCAAGATCTCTGGGCAGATGGGCTTGGGTCTGCTCCTAGGTCTGGCTCCTGATCCATCTTCCTTCCAGGAACATGGAAACAACCTCATCTGGTTCTAGATGCAGCCAGTGGCCATGCCTGTCCACCCGCTTCCCTCCCCGAGGGTGCAAGGTTGCATCTGTGCCATGTGGCCCTCTGACCACTGCTCACTGGACCAGGGGTGGGCATATAACTTAGAGAATGGCTTCCCTAGGCTGGACAGTGACCTGTGATTTGGGGAGAAAACTGAGCTGATCGAATCAGACTTTAGCCTCTCCTGGAGACCTGGGACTCGCAGGCTGAGGGGTGCGGCCCACCAACAGGAGGACAGAGTAGCAGAGTGGTGGTGAGGAGGAGCAGCAGGGACAGGCATGTGGGAACTAGGCATGAGCACAGGCAACCCATAAGAAAGGCGGACACTCCGCCATGGGAACAGCTTTGAGTCCCAGAGGTGGAGTAGCTGCCTTGGCCCAGCTCAGTCTGTGTGTCTCCGTGGTCCTCTGCCCCGAGACAATGCAAGGGAGCCTCTGTCCCATGCAGGCCAGCCCGTCAGACACTGGTCACCCAGGTGGAAGCCCCTCACCCAATGGAAAGCTCCCCGCCCAGGTGGGCAGCCCCAGGCCCAGGCAGACAGCTCCTCACCCAGATGCGCAGCCCCAGCCCCAGTGGGTAAGGAGCTCCTTACCCAGGTGGGCAGCTCCACACGGTAGTTGAGGTCCCCGAGCCAGAAGAGGTGGGTGAAGCGGTGAGTGATGTTAAAGGGACTCAGTTTCTTGTCTCCCAGAGCCAGAAACCGGAGAATGTTCGTATAGTTTTGGTTTCGCCTGATTAAATGACAAAACAGCCATCTTAGCACAGGGCTCCCTACTCCACCCTGGTGGGACATCAGAGGGGCGTGGAGAGGGGGGACCGAGACTTGAATTTCTGGCCCTGTTGCAGGAGACCACGGCCCGGGCCCCGGGAGCATGTGCTCAATGGGAATGTTCTAGATGGCTGTCTTCACGACCCACTGGCATCTGTCAGTGTGCCCCAGGTGAGGTTCTCCCCTTTAGAAAGAAGTGGTATTTGGGTGTCTATTCGGTTAATGACACAGGAAATGTCTGCTCTGCCCTCCTCCACACGGGGGGTCACTACTGAGCTGCAGTTGCCTCTGAAGAGACCACAGGGAAAGCCATTATCAGAGGCGTGAGGTCTGTCTGGGCAGAAAACCTGACACAGGCTCTCGGGAACAAATGCTATTTATTACCTGAGTTTCTTCTCGCTTCCAGAAGTCAAGTGGCTGTTGACAAACCCCAAGGAGGTTCCATTGAACATGAATGACACCCCCACGGCTCCCTTGTTCCCTGAAGAGAGGGAGAAAGAAGTCAGAATGTCAAACAGGCAAACCTGCCGCTTACCAGGACATCAAGGTAAGAAAGAGGGGCGGAAGCAGGTGTGGGAAAGTGGAAGAGAAGGAAGCAAAACAG
>NW_005370965.1:330312-330808 GCF_000412655.1 Myotis brandtii
AGGCAAGCTGAGCCTTTATTTTATAGTGAGAGGTAAACAAGGTAGTGGTTTCCATAGTTACATAGTTATTGTGAGTTTCACTTGTTTACACTGTTCTTGTGAGTTTCACTTGTTTTTGTTCTTGTTGCACTTCCCTCAGCCCATTAACTTCCCAAGTAAGATCTAGGGAGCGTCATAAGGTCAAGCCTAATTATGCTTAAGAGGACTGTGCCCTCTAAGCTGGGAATTGTTTGTGACTTTACCAACAGGTCAGTCCGAGGCTTAACCCTATATCAGCTCCCCACATGAGACTCCGCCAGGGGAGTAAGAAAGCAAGAGGATGGTCAGCAGCCTTGGGTTCTCTGAAGGGCCGAGGGAGGAGGTTGCCAGTGTAACCCATCCTGGCATCTCCCCGGAAGGGGCTCTCAGTCACCACACAGGCCACGGACGTAGGCAGGACATGGAAAGCAGACAGAAGCTGTGGGAAGAAGACTCAGGAGGAGGAGGAGCCAGGGGT
>NW_005370965.1:330928-340040 GCF_000412655.1 Myotis brandtii
TCTTCTTCCACCCAGCTAACTCCAGGTTCCTGTGAGACCAAAACCTGCACCTAAACCACCTCTTTTTCTATCAGTTTTACTCTCTTCTAGACCAGCGGTTCTCAAAGTGTGTTCCCTGGCCCCACAGCATCAGCATCACCCGGGAATGTGTGGGAAGTACACATTCTCAGGCCCTGCCCTGGACCTGCTGGATCTGGGGTGGGGCGCAGTGCTCTGGGTTTGCCGAGTCCGCTAGGTCAGGGGTAGATAAACACTGGTCCACCACCAGCTAAAAATGGTTTTTACATTTTTAGAGAGTTGGAAAAAATCAAAAGAAGAATATTTTGTGACACATTAAAATGATATGAAATTTAAATTTCAGAATCCATAAACAACATTTTATTGGAACACGGCCACACCCATAGACAGAGCTGAGTGGGTGCAACGGAGACCTGCAGAGCCTAAAATATTCACGATCTGACCTTTTAGAGAAAGTCTGCCGACCTCTGTTCTAGGTGATTTTGATACATGAAGTCTGAGAACCTGGTCTGCCCAATATAGCAGCTATGAGCCTACGTACAGAGCCCTTGAAACATGGCTGATCCAAACTGAGATGAGCCCTGAGTGCCAATGACACATCGGAATTAACAGCCTTGGTAAGAAAAACAGAGTGGAAACTCTAATAATTTTCTTTATTGAGTGCCTATTGAAATGGCAATCTTTTGAATGTATGAGGCTTGATAAACTTTATTATTAAAATTGTCTTTGACCCTAGCTGGTTTGGCTCAGTGGATAGAGCGTCGGCCTGTGGACTGATGGGTCCGGGTTCGATTCTGGTCAAGGGCACATGCCCAGGGTGTGGGCTTGATCCCCAGTAAGGGGCGTGCAGGAGGCAGCTGATCAATGATTCTCTCTTATCATTGAAATGATATGAACTTTAAGTTTCGGAATCCATAAACAACATTTCATTGGAACATGGCCACACCTATAGACAGAGCTGAGTGGGTGCAACAGACATTGCATGACCTGCAGAGCCTAAAATATCTCTTTCTATCTCTCGCTCCCATTTCCTTCCTCTCTGAAATGAATGAAAATATATACTTTTAAAAAATTGATTTTGCCTGTTTTCTTTAATGTGGCTAAGAGAAAATTTAAACCCCCCACATGGCTCCCCTTCTGTCTGGGCTGGACAGCCCTGGGCAGAGCATGAGCTTTGAAAGGGCCTTGGGGATAAGCCAGGACCATCCCTTTGGGAAGAGGCAGGTGGGGGAGGGAGGTGGCCCAGCAGAGACGAGCAAGCACTAGAAAGAGGTTCCTGGGCAGTGGAAGGGCGTGGGCTTCACGACAGGGCAGCTACTGAGACAGGAAGGAAGGAGGCACGAGGGGGTGTGGACCCAGGCAGGTGCAGTTTGTCAGCAGAAAACTTGAGAGAGCTTGTCAAGATGGATTGCAACAAGTCTTCTATTTCCTGTTCTCTCTGAGACTGTCCTGTTCCTGACTCCAACCCCAGAAACCGCTGGCCTCGCCCTCACCTCTGCCCTCACCCACGTGGGGCACCTGCCACACACACTCACAGACAGAATCACACAGAAAGATTCATGTGTACACTCACTTATACACCCACAGACTCACACTCATGGGGTCCTCTGCTCTTATTTCGATTCTCTGAAGCATCCCAATGAGTCCCACCAGCTCAGAGTCACATCTCACCCGAGTCAGTCTAGATCCAGATTGGGGTCGGCAACCTACACCTGTGGCCAACTCCAGCCCACAGCCTGTGTTATGAATAAAGTTTATAGAACAGCTCCTCCCATTCATTTCATGCATCTGTGTTTGTTTTTGTGTGACAGCAGTGGGGACGAGGAGTGACATATGGCCCACAAATCTTCAATTATTTACTCTCTGGTCCTTCACAGTAAATGTGCTGACCCCCTCCTAGGTCCCTGACACTCAAGGTGGGGCCTATGGATCAGCACTGACACTACCTGGTTGGAAACATAGGAAGTCAGGCCCCACCTGACCTGCTAAGTCAGAACCTGCATGTCAGCCAGATCCCTGGAGTGCTGGTGTCGACCCAGATGAGTTTGCCCAGGACCAGGGGGTCTCAGGATCTGAGACTCCGTTTTTAATCGGGGGACGTCCCAGTGGGGCCAGACAGGATGGATGGGCATGTTGGCAGGAGCCTGCTATGAATAAGGTGGCCCTCTCTGCTCACCCAGAGTGTTGGCGATGCCCGTCTTCACGTTGTCGGTGCAGATGTGGCTGATCCGGTTCTCATGCTCGGGCTTGGCCAGCACCACAATGCGAATGTTCCAGAGGGTGTGGATGGCGATCTGGTGGGGAGGACAATGGTGTGACTCTCGGCCAGGGCGTACTGCTTGACCCCGGAGCAAGAGATTCACACCTAGTCCTCACCTCCCAGGTGTGGAGTTCCCTGTCTCTAAGCCCTAAACTTTGGGAGACTCCTAAGGATGTCGCACAGGTGACACAAAGTATCTTAAAGATGAGAGCCGGGACTGACGAAGTTTCAATGAAGTAAAGCACAGGTAGGGCAGAGGAAGGAACCTGTCACTTTCAGCAACACCCTTGGGCCCCAGCAATTTCTGAATACAGGTTCCCTTCTCTGGCCCTGGAAGGTAGGGGAGAACCACTGAGCACCCGGGCAACTTTGTAAGCTGAGAGTTGACATGCTGAGCCCACCATTGCCTCTAAGATGTCCTGGCCGGCCTTGCAAAGCCCGCTTCCCTGGAGTCCCAGCTGGGGCCGTGGCCAGCTGCTCACCATTTTAAAAGTAATGCTGGTGATTTCTTGCAGGGAGTTTTTGAGTATCTCTAGCCACTCCTTCTCCCCCAGGGGGTCCTCCTGGGTGCCAATCACGTAGATGTCGTGGGGGATGTAATCAGCAGAGTCATCCCGCGTCTTCCCCTGCCCCTTGGAGAGAAACCAGGACGTGATCTTCTTGGGAGGGGGGGCGTTACCTTCAACAGCAAAACCCAACACCAAGTGAGTCACAGGTACATCAGAAGAATTCAAACAGAGGTGGGGGAAGGATTGGGGTGGGGGAGTCATACAGACACGAAAACCATTCAGGCCACCCAACAAAATACCTTAGATGGAGAACTAGGTACTATCATCCCCAGATACATTTCTTTTTAAAGATAATGTGAAGTTTCAAGGACTAGAAACATAGAAGATTCCACATGGTGTCTTGAACTAGTTGCACATGAGGTCAAACACCAGCTGGTCTTTGAAGCCACATTGGGAACTGAGACACAGTCCTTGAGGAATATACATTCTGTTGTCAAGATGACCCCGAAGGCTGACAGGTTTGGGATGGGGCTTCTAGCCCACGGTTGGGAGACAACAATGGCTTCCTTGCAAAAGAGAGATCTCAGCCAAGGTCTGATGTGAGGGTGTTAGCCAGAGAATCGGGAGGAGTGTGTAGACGCCCCTTCACTCCCTCCTGTCCCGATGCTGCTGGGCGACTATCCACTGCTTCAGGACGGGGTGGGCCTGACTCTGTTCCAGACCAGGTTGGGGAGATAGACACCCAGTTAAGTTAGAATTTCAGATAAACAACAGATAATCTTCAGAATAAGTATATCCTGTGCAATATCTGTTTGTCTGAAATTCAAATTTAATTGGACATCCTATATCTACTTATTTTTCATTTTGAGCTGAATACTCACATTAAATATATAATTTACAGTTAGTATATGAATATATATTAGTATATAAGTATATAGTACATAGCTAGTATACATCTAGAACTTATTTCTAGCTGCAGAGTTATACTAAATATTTAGTAAAATGTACATTCAGCATATAATATTTATATATTTGGTATAAAATATATATTTATATGTAAATATATACATTTAGTGAAATATATAGTTAGTATATATAGGGGGTCCCAAAAAATGTATACATACTAGGTCTGTAGATTCTATTACATTTTGAAAATGAAATATGTTTTAATAAATACTCCCTTTATAATTATTCAAAGTGTGTATACATTTTTTCTGGGACACCCTGTACTAGTATGTATGCATTTCTAGGTACTATACCAAAAAATTATTTGTTATTTACATGAAATTCAAATTTAATTGGGCATCATCTCTCTCTTCTCTCGCTGTCTCTCTCTCTCTCTGGCAATGCTACTCAAGGAAGTTCTTTCTTTCTTCAGGTCTGGGGCCCCTTGGCGGGCTGCCTAAGACTGGCAGGTGTCCAAAAGCCCCTTCACCTACACATGCAGATTCTTTACCTAATATTCTCCAACTTAGATACACAATGTAACCCACTGCAGTGGCTCTTGGGGTGTAAGTCCCAGGACTCGCCCCCTTACCTATTGTCTCAGGAAAATGCTAGAAGGGAGGCTGTGCAGGTGGGCTGGAGTGGGGGAGACAGGTTCCCCACCCCCCCCTTTTGAGGATACTGGATGCAGGAAGCAGAACCCAAGGGAAGGCGACAGGAGGGAGGGGAGGCAGCTGGACCTACCCATGTTCCAGGTGCCGATGAAGATGGTGATCATGTCGGGTTCCGGCTGCTCTGAGTGCTTGTTTTTCATCTGCTGCAGGAGCTGGCAGAAGCCTTCTCTCTTCTAGGGATTGAAGGGCAGACAGACTCAGAAAGGCCTCTGCACCCGCACATTACACTCTCACAGTGCTTGGCCAGCTTCAGGAAAACTGAGAGGCACACAAATCAATCCGCACTTCCAGGAGGGCAATGGGAAAATGGATCCCAAGACTAAGAAAGTGGCTGTTCTGTGACCAGCCGCACCGCGGCAGGGACCAGACTCCAGGAGAATATTCAGGAACTGGACAAGGGCCCCACCATGTCGAGGAACCATAGCATGTGTTTCAATATGGAAAAAATGAGAAACAACCTTAATGTCCAATCTTAGGAAATGAATTCATAATGGTATTCTGGGTCATCCATACACTAGAATACTATAAGGTTCAAAAATTGTGGTGCAGAAATACTTTGTCAAGAAGGATAGATGGGCAAATATATTGTTAAGTATAAAAAGCCTGTTGACAAAACAATACGAATAGCATCATTACATTTTTTAAAAATATATTTTATTGATTTCAGAGAAGAAGGGAGAGGGAGAGAGAGAGATAGAAACATCAATGATGAAAGAGAACCATCGCCTCCTGCCTGCTCCCTACCGGGGGTTGAGCCTGCAACTCGGGCATGTGCCCTTGACCAGAATCAAACCCGGGACCCTTCAGTCCACAGGCAGATGCTCTATCCATTGAGCTAAACCAGCTAGGGCAGCATCATTACATTTTTATTTAAAAAACACAAAACCCATCCTGAAATATATTGTCCAAGGTTTACTAGTGGTAGACAGGCATTTCTATTTTAAATTTTTTGCTTATTTGTAACTTTTCCACTAATGGGACTAGATGACTTATGTAACGAAAGATAATTTAAAGTGAAGAAACTAATTGAATAGAACACAGGAAGGCTGTCAGAGCCTCCTTAGTAGTCTTTATTTTGTTATCCCGGAAACCTGACTTTAGTTTGGGATACTCAAAATTTAGAGCCTCAGTTTACTGCTATGTCTCAACCCTTCTGAGCTTGCAGCATTGGGTAGCACTGGTTTTGGGACCTATGTCCCTGTGCCCAGAACGATGCCCAGCCAGGCCTTCCATCATCTGTCTGGCCCCACTTTTTTGTTTCTCCCAGCCCCTTCCCTATCATTCCTCATAGTCGTTCCCACCCTCTTGGCCAGTTTTGGGCAACCTCAGATCACCCCCCCACACACACTAGCTTCCCACCAGCCCAACCCTGCCATGTCACCCAGAGGGCACTGTGAACCTGTACTGGGAGCCCTTGTCCCTGAGCCTTACCACAGTGCCAACGTGTGATCAGCTGACACCGGATGCTCTGGGAGCCCTTTGTGTCCTGCCTCATGGGCTACAATGGTGGGTTTCAGCCCCTGGTTGGCATGTCAGAGGTGAGATTAGGTCACAGAGAACCCTGCCCATGCGATGTCCAAAGTCCCCGAGTATTCCCATTGGCCTGCATTACCTCTCACTCCAAGAGCCAGTCCTAACAGGCACCTTACTTCTGCAGAGTGGGGCCATGTGTAGAAATGGAAAGAGCGCTGGTTGGGACTCAGGTTTAAATATGAGGTGCCCCAGAACACTTCCTAGTGCAGCTCAGAGAAGCTAACGGCCTCCCAATGGGGCTGGGTAAACACATTAATAAAATATGCATCCTCTTGGGCAGACAGCGTGAAGGAGGGAAAGATGATGGGGCTGTGACTGCTCAAATCCCAGCTGGGCTCAGCTTTCCCAGGTGGAAAATGGGTTGTGAGAACTGAGTGAGCTCTCGGTACGAACTTCCAGGCACAGAGCCAGTCTTGGAAAACATGCATCCCTCATTCCCCTCTCGGCTATCTTAGTAATCATCACTTACTTTGGAATCAGCAAAAACATATTCCTTCCGCACGGTCTTCTCCTTCTCTGTTTCCACCAAAATCACCAACTTGTTCAGAAACTTCTGAGACTTGATGAGCTGCAGTACTTAAGAGAAATGCAAGTTCACTTATTCATTCACCTACTCATCACCCGATATGTACAGAGTGTCCACTATATTCTGGCATCTGACCATCCACAACCCTGACTCTCCCATCCTCAGGCAGAGCACCAAATGTGTGCCTAGTTTCCCAGATCCCTTTGTTCCTGGCTGCTCTTCCAGGGAGAAGCTCATGCTTAGAACAAGTGGCAAGCAAGAGGTGGCCTGGTCGGAGCAGAGAGAGCGTGACTATCGTCTTCTCGTCTTCCTCCCTTTTCCCCTTTTCTTTATTTCTTTCTCCTCCTCCCTATCTCCTTTCCTACTTTTGCTTTGCTTTTAATTTATAGCTAAATTAACATGTTTTATTTCTATCAATGATTAAAAGGCTCAAGTTGTTCTATAAGATTTGTACATATAATAGTACCCCTCCATCTCACCTTCCTTTAATGTTCTGCTTCCTAGAAACAACCACTTTCAATTCTCTTAATGGATTCTTTTGGAATTTTACTCCATCTCTAAATAACATGTCTATATTGATACTTTCTGGTGTTTCAGGTTAAAATATTTCAATATTTCCTTTGCATATTGACTTCGCACTATGGAAGATGACGGTTTAGCTCTCTTTCACACATACAGCCTGTCCCTCCTCTCGCCATCCCTCTGCCCCCACCAATTCATAATGCCAGTCCCCCCATCATCTTTCCAATAATTGTATCATAATTTTGGCTGGGTAACTAGTCAGGTTTTGTATTGTGACTATGAAAATGCTAGAGAAGTCCTGATTGTTTCTCTACACAGCTTTTTGTTTTTTCCTGGAATAATGATCGCCATGTTTTTTCATTGGTCCTAACTTTGTAACTCTCTTTTCCACATGATAAAGCACTTTTTATCAATTTTATCATCCTGGGGGAGCTTCTCCCAGAGCCTCTGGGCCTTCTCTTCCCTAGACAGGTGACCTCTGGACACACAGCCATTACCTTAGGGCCTTCCTTATTCATCATCTAAGAACCCATTCACCTGTCTCTCTTGTATTACATCCCATTTTTTTTTTTTGGATCTCGTGTCCTCCTCTTTCTTGGTTTATGCCCTCATTTTGGTAGAGCAACATCTCTAGTAGCTTCCCAAGAAAGGGGGAATAGGTGATAAATGTTTGGAGGCCTCGCATGTCTGAAAACTTTACCCTCACGCTTCACTAACAGAACCCTAAGTCTGAAATAATTTTCCTCAGACCCTGGAGACCTTGTCTCATCATCTCTAGCTTATAGCATTGCTACTGAGCAACTCAGTGTTGTTCTGATCTGCCTGCGTGCGTGAGCTCACACAGCAGGCCTGACTGCTATCCTTAGAAAGCCTGCTTTCTAGGTGGCCCTGGGCTGGCATCTGGAACTTGGATTTGGGGAGGGGTCCCAGCATTTGCTGAACTGCTAAGAGCAGCTCACGGTGCCTACCTGGTACGAACAACATAGTTTAGCCTGAACCCCTGCTCTCCTCCTGGGAGTCTGAAATTTGGGTAAGTGTCAGGCAAGAGAGCGTCTACATGACCAGCTCCAGTAAAAGTCCTGGACCAGAATCTCTTATGACTTTCCCTGGTAGACAGCTCTTCACATGTGTGTTCACACCTCATTGCTGGAGGAACTGTGTGTCCCATGGGACTGCACCAGGAGCAGACTCCTGAAAATCACTGAACCTGGAGGTGACCTTGGGGACCCCAAACACAGTCTGTAATTCTGTCTTCTGTGTTTAAGTTTTCAGGATCTTTTCTTTGAATGCAGTATTGTAAGCATTCCCAATGTTGTGTGTGTATTCAGGGTAGAACAATTGCCTTTGTTGTGCTGGGCACTTGATGGACCGTTCCCATCTGGAAACTGGTGTTGTTCAGTACTGAGATTTTTCTTAAATTATTTCTTTAATAAATTTTCTCACTCTCCATTTTCTCTTATTGACACATTATTTTGATAATGAACCTCCTAACTGGTCTTATAATTTTAAAAAATCTCTTCTATTATCCCCTCACTTTGTCCATTTGTTCTACCTTCTGGGAGCTTTCCTCAACTTTATCTTTCCACCTTTCCTTCAAGTTTTTTTTTTTAAATATGCTTTTATTGATTTTAAAGAGAGGGAGGGAGAGAGAGAAAAAACATCAATGAGATTGGCTGTCTCCTGCATGCCCCATACTGGGGATCGAGCCCGAAATCCGGGCATGTGCTCTGATCAGGAACTGCACAGTGCTCAACCAACTGAGCCACACTGCCAGTTACAAAAGCCACCTAAAGTGGCTTTTCCCAGTGTGGCATTTCACTGGTCTAGAACTCACTCATTCATTCACTCAGTATATATCTATTGATCACCTACTCTGTGCCAAACACTGTTCTAAATTGGTGGTAAATACGTCAGTGCCCACAAGACAACATCTCCAGCCCTGACTTTGGCATTCAAGGCCCTGCCCCACATCTGGGACCCCATTTCTTTCTTTTTCTTTTAAATTTTGTTTTATTGCTTAAAGTATTACAAAGAGTATTACATATGTCTCCTTTCCCCCCCCCCCTTGACATTCCCCTGGCCTCCCCTACCCCCCAGTGTTTTGTGTCCATTGGTTATTCTTACA
>NW_005370965.1:340080-356154 GCF_000412655.1 Myotis brandtii
CCAGGCTTCCCACTGTAGTTTGACAGTCTGCTCAATGCTGCTCTGCCTCTGTATCTATTTTTGTTCATCAGTTTATAATGGTCTTTATTATCCATAAATGAGTGAGATCATGTGGTATTTTTCTGGGACCCCATTTCTTACTGCTCCTCCCTTTAGGGCCACAAGTAACATGTAATTCCCCTAATATCCTGCTCTATTCCTTGCACATGCCAATGTCTTAGTCCAAGTGCCCTCCCTGTCTCATGCTTGGTGAACTAATTCTTCAAAGCCCAGACAGAGCTATCTCTGTGGTATGAAGCCTCCTTGCACCACCCAACAGTTGAGCTAATCAATCCTCCTGCCAGGCTAACCCTGCCTCTGACATACATTCTAAAACAAGCTCACATGTCAGCTTCCACCTTTAAATTGCTAATTCTTTGAAGGAAAGTCTATAAGTCAGATCTGGCCTTTGGAAGATGTTCAGAAAAAAAAGTCTTTGAATTAAGCTGACAAGAGTTCACAGTGCTTTTCAGAATCCTGGGAGGTATTTCTTTCAACCCAGAAACCTCGAGGTTTTTTTTTTAGAACAATCAGGCACTCTTTGATAATCTCTTCACTCATGGTAGGTTTCTCCTTCCTCTTCTCAGAGTTGGGACCGCCCTTTCAGTTTTAACTCACTCTCTGTGACAGGTAAGAGGAAAGTATGGGTTTAAGCGGATCACTTTCAACACAGTCCTCTCCTGCTCAAACGCTCAATAAATCCCCATCTCTCCTGCCCAACTCGGCAGTGGACAGAGTGGTCCTGCCAAACACTGTGATCTCAACTCTGCGTGAGTATGACGGCCTGTCACGCTCATGTCTAAGGACTTCATTCCTGATCCATCTTCGCTGCTCTATTCTGCCTTCCTCAAAACTACCCTGGATGTTTTCCTTCACAGCACTTAGTCAACAGCTGACATCATTGTGTTGATATACAGGATGGGCAAAAGTAGGTTTACACTTGTGAGTATGCAAAATAGAGTTTAATCTTGTATTATTATGGTTCAATAATTATTGTATTATTTTCAATATGAACAACTGTAAACCTACTTTGCCCCACCCTGTATTTTGAGTATTTATGGTCACTCAACACTCTGGAATGTAAATTCCGTGTGGGTAGAGGCCTTGGATCCCCAGTGCTTAGCCCACAGTAACTTGCCTATAATCATCTGGTATGTGAACATTTCCCATTGTACTGATGAGTTTACTTGATGGTATAAAGCCTCGGGTGTTGTGAGTGGCTCCTACATGCTAGACTCCTAAGGAGCCTTACATGCAGATAATTCAGTTAATCCTTATCAACCTATTTTACAGATGAGGAAACTGAAGTCCAGTGCAGTTAAGTTGTCTAAGGTCACACAGCTGCTAAGAGGAAGCGCTGGGATGTGAATTTGAACAGTTTGGTTTCAGAGCCCATGCACTTGACACTGTCTCTCATTCTCTGTTACACTAAAGATGCCGCCTGATTTGGGCCAGAGCCCTTATGCATGCAGGGCTCTGGACCAGGCCCTGGGAGGTGACTGTATGCATCAACCTGGCCCCCACTGGGGAGGAATGCATCACAGACCTGCCACATGTCCCCAGGATTCAGAGGAAGGAGGCGGAATGAACAGGGAAGGCCTCAGGAAGGAGGGGCCCTGAGAGGTGGGTCCTAGAGCTGGGTGGGGGGTTCCACAGGCAGGATGGGGCAGAGGGTATCCTAGCATAGGAGTGGCATGTGCCTGGCAGGATGTGCATCCCCAGCCGCCTGTTGCTGAACAGGCATCAGTAAGAGCACTAACAGATGAGAGCATTATGGGTGTGAGGGTCTTACTTTTCTTGTGGCTGTAGAACTTGTCCTCAGAACCATCCTTGGACTTCTTAATGATCAGTTTCCCAGTCTCAACATCAACTTTGAGCTGCAATTTCTGAGGAAGCGCCAGAGACTCTGACTTCACCTATGAAGAGGAGGAGAAGAGTAAGAAGGGGTAAGGGGAGGGGAAGAAGAGGGGGGAGAGATGTAGGTTATCTCTTCTCTGTCCAGGCTTTCATGAGCTCCTCATCTATATGGCTGGGCAGCCCTTGGCCAGTTCAGCCTCGGTGTCCCATATTGGGCCACCTGGTTTTTATTTCTAAGCCTCCCTTGCCCAGGGTCACGCACCCAGGTTTCCACTGGCAGCTCCCAAGAATTGCTAAAATGTGGTAAGGAGCCCAGCCAGTCTGCTGTGTGCACATTAGTTCTTCTACCAACAGGTTTGGTGGAGGAAACAGATGAACTACTGGAAAATTATTCATTCACTGCCTAGTCTGACAACACTCATTAATTTGATGTCGTCTACTTCCAGGAAGGATTTTACTAATAGAATTAAGCTCCTGAGCCTTGTTACAACTAATAATTGAACATTGATTGATAACAATCAGGAAAAATACAATTGCCATGCTCAGAAGATAGAATTATCATCAGGATTAGAAAGGATGTTGAGGGGAGGGACATCTTGGGACCTCTCGTTCTGTGCTTCTGAATATGGGACCAGGGCTGCAATGGATGCATCAGAATCTCTGGGGATAATTAAGAAAAACAAATTTCTGGGCCAGAGCCTGTGGATTTTAACTCACTCACTCCTGGGGAAATCATGGGATATGCATTTTCCCCCTAATCCTCCCTTAAGGCACTATGCAGCCAGTTTGAAGGTCCCATTTGATGTCACTTACTACCCCTGTTGAGAAGGACAAAGTTTAAGTCATCTTGGGCCAAGAGAATCTTTCCTGAGGAGCCTCCCCATGAAGGAGATTCCACAGATTCATATGGCACCCATTCTAAAGCTGAAACATCTTCACAGGTGGCTCCACTGATGGCTAATCTCAGTTGCTGGGCTCCTTGACCTTGTACAGGTGAGCCCAAAGCCCTCCTTCCACAGGGAAGAGAATGTCCCTCAGCCTCCAATTGCAAAGCACAAGGGCACAGCCACTTACCTCAAAGGTGACTGGAGGGATGAGAGAACGCCGGTGGGAAGACTCGGGTCCCTCATGCAGCAAGGCCTTGACCTGTGGGCATAAATGTACAAAGCCATTGAGGCTGGGAGGCGAAGGGAAAGCAGCATCTTTGGGGCAGTCAAAGGGAGCACAGTCTGCATTCTCTGAGCAAAGAGGGGACAAAGAGATGCCAAGAGAAGCTATAGGAGCCCTCCCCCCCAAGTACCTTATCTTCAATAGAGGATAGTAGACTTGTCAGTTGGCTGAGCTTGGTCACCATGTTGATCGGATTAGCCTCACCAGGCACCTGGGAGACGAGGAAACAAGCAAAGAAGGACACTGTCACAGAGGACCTGTCACTGAGAGGTGTAACACTCAGCGCTTTCCAGGCCTCATCTCATTTCATCCCCTAACAACCCCAGGAGTACTGTTATTATCCCCCTTTGCAGATGAAGAAATCAAGGATATTGCCAATCACCTCACATGTATCATGGCCAAAAATGAAGTCATTTTTCCTTCCCTCTAAATCTGCTTCTCCCCAGAGTTTCACACCTCATCCACTAATTTGCTTAAACAAAACTCTAGGATTGGCCTTGACTATTACCTTCCTCTTCCTACGTCTACTGCATCGCTGCTCCTGCTCTACTCCCAAAATAGAGCCACCCTACTGCTGAAAGCCCTAGACTAGTTGCTTCCCACCACAGGGAAACTGCTTACCCTGCCCTCAGAGACCATATGATCTAACCCTCCACGCCCAGACACTCTCAGCCTCGCTTCTGATCTGCCCATGGCCTCGAGCTACACTTTCTGAGGAATCCCCAGAGACATGGATTTCATCTGGGAAGGCCATCCCCTATCACTCAGGTCTCAGATCCACAAAGAGGTCTTCCCTGGCCACGCTAAAGTAGCCAGCCACGTCATCTCTACCAAATTACCCTGCTTTTTTGCATATCAATCACCACAATCATTTATTTGTTCACTGTTTCCCCTGCTAGAAAGCAAGCTCCATGAGAATTGGGACCAGAGTGCTCTGTTCAGTGCTGCAACCTTGGGGCTTGGAACAGTGCCTGCCCAGGGAAGATGCTCAGTACAACTGTTCAAGGTATACTTGAGGCCCAGAGAGCTGAAGGTACTTGTTGGAAGTCGCACAGCTAGTGAATGGCACAGCAGGACTTGAATCCTGTTGGCCTGGCACCAAATCCATAGTCTCAAGCATTTATTCCCAGAACAAACTTTTCTTTTCTTTTTTTTTTTTTTACCTTTACAAATATTTTTATTTCTTTATTCCATTTTTTTTATTGCTTAAATTATTACAAAGAGTATTACATATTTCTCCTCCTAAATGTACGACAGGAAACCATAAAAATTCTAGAAGAATTCAAAGGCAACAAAATCTCAGACATATGCCGAAGCAATTTCTTCACTGATACAGCTCCTAGGGCAGTTGAAACTAAAGAGAAAATGAACAAATGGGACTACATCAAAATAAAAAGTTTCTGCACAGCAAAAGAAACCATCAACAAAACAACAAGAAAGCCCACTACATGGGAGAACATATTTGCCAACATTATATCTGATAAGGGCCTAATCTCCAAAATTTATAGGGAACTCATACAACTTAACAAAAGGAAGATAAACAATCCAATCAAAAAATGGGCAAAGGACCTAAATAGACACCTTTTAAAAGAGGACATTCAGAAAGCCAAGAGACATATGAAAACATGCTCAAAGTCACTAATCATCCGAGAGATGCAAATCAAAACAACAATGAGGTACCATCTCACACCTGTCAGACTGGCTATCATCAACAAATCAACAAATGACAAGTGCTGGAGAGGATGTGGAGAAAAAGGAACACTTGTGCACTGCTGGTGGGAATGCAGACTGGTGCAGCCACTATGGAAGACAGTATGGAGTTTCCTCAAAAAACTGGAAATGGAACTCCCATTTGACCCTGTGATCCCACTTCTAGGAATATATCCCAAGAAACCAGAAACACCAATCAGAAAGGATATATGCACCCCAGAACAAACTTTTCTAAAGCATCTATTCTGTGCCAGACACACTGCCAGTGCTGCAGGTATAGAGTTACTAAGACATCCCTGCCCCCCAGAAGTAGAATGAGAGTCAGACATATGCATGATTAATTGAATACCAAGCAGAACAGAACCAGGGTTATCTCCAACCAAGTGATGCCTTTTGACCCCACCCTTTGCTTTCGACCTCAATTTCCCATCCAGCCACGTTATATACTATTTCTGCCATCAGTAATCAACCATCACTCCATCACCACCATCTGCAGCATCACCATCACTCCCCTCCCCACCATGACCACTGTCATCTCCATCAGCACCATCACAACCACCTCCATCCAGTAGCCACACCCTCACCACAACTATCACCATCATCATCACACCTACCAACACTTTCTCTGACTGCTTTGGTCAATAGATGAGACAGTTCAGGATCCCCTTGTTTTAAGGGTTTTCTCATAAAGGATTGAAAAGATAACAGATTTTAACCCCCTTATCCTCCCTCTTGGACACTTGGAATTACCTGCTTGCTACCTGGGATAGTCACCTGGCTGTCATTTTTTCTTCCCTCTAAGTAGCAGTTTTAGGTTGGTGTTTTTCACTCTCTTGCTGAATGTGTGTCTTTTGGAGCAGGCTTGGCAAAAACTCACAGACTATAAATGAAGTTCCTGACAAACCGAGAGTGAGTTCTTGGACTGGAAGGTGTGAGAATGATGCTGGAGCTTTGTCCATAGGTCTGAGTCTTATTCAGTGGAACACACAGGACGATCCAATGAGTTCTTACAACACTGTTCAAATCTATCTTTTTTTTTTTTAATTAAATCTTTATTGTTCAGGTTACATTTGTTCCTCTTTTTTTCCCCCCCATAACTCCCCTCCTCCCAGTTCCCGCCCCACCCTCCGACCTCACTCCCCACCCACTGTCCTCATCCATAGGTGCACGATTTTTGTCCAGTCTCTTCCCGCATCTCCCATTCCCCTTTCCCCCCCAAGAATAGTCAGTCCATTCCCTTTCTATGTCCCTGATTCATTATAATCACCAGTTCATTCTGTACATCAGATTATTTATTCACTTGATTCTTAGATTCACTTGTTGATAGATGCATGTTTGTTGTTCACAATTTGTATCTTTACCTTTTTCTTCTTCCTCCTCTTAAAGGATACCTTTCAGCATTTCATATAATACTGGTTTAGTGGTGATGAACTCCTTTAGCTTTTCCTTATCTGTGAAGCTCTTTATCTGACCTTCAATTCTGAATGATAGCTTTGCTGGATAAAGTAATCTTGGTTGTAGGTTCTTGCTATTCATCACTTTGAATATTTCTTGCCACTCCCTTCTGGCCTGCAAAGTTTCTGTTGAGAAATCAGCTGACAGTCGTATGGGTATTCCCTTGTAGGTAATTGAGTCTCTTTCTCTTGCTGCTTTTAAGATTCTCTCTTTGTCTTTTGCTCTTGGCATTTTAATTATGATATGTCTTGGTGTGGTCCTCTTTGGATTCCTTTTGTTTGGGGTTCTCTGCGCTTCTTGGACCTGTAAGTCCATTTCTTTCACCAGGTGGGGGAAGTTTTCTGCCATTATTTCTTCAAATAGGTTTTCAATATCTTGCTGTCTCTCATCTTCTGGCACCCCAATTATTCTGATGTTTGTACGCTTGAAGCTGTCCCAGAGGCTCCTTACACTATCTTCATATTTTCGGATTCTTTTTTCATTTTGCTTTTCCGGTTGGGTGTTTTTTGCTTCTTCGCATTTCAAATCTTTGACTTGATTCTTGCGCTCCTCTGGTCTGCTATTGGGTGTCTGTATAATATTCTTTATTTCAGTCCGTGTATGCTTAATTTCTAGTTGGTTCTTTATCATAGCATCGAGGGTCTCATTAGTTTTCGTGACTCTCTCCTCAAGTTTATTGACAGCTTCTAGCACATTTTTGCAAGCCCTCAAAATTGCGATTTTTAGCTCTATATCCTCCATTTCTGTCATGTTTTTTTGTCTCCGCATTTTTTATGCTTTCTTGGTGCACCCCCTAGTGGTCTTTGTGCGCAGTCTTGTTCTAGTTGAGCCTTGATTGTTGTAGTTAATACTAGAGGGATTTGACCACCAGGCCGACTGGCTGTGTGAATCAGCTGTGTCTGCCGCGGAAAACTTCTGTCCTCTGGGGAGGTGCTAATCTAGCCTTTGCCTGAGGCGATCCGGCAAATGGCTCTGCGCAGGGCTTGGGCGGGGCGGGCTCAACAGGGCGGGCGGAGGGAGCGGTTATGGCTGCCCTCAGTCCCGTTCCCAGAGGCTCTGCTTCTCAGAACCCCAGGAACCGCTGCAAACCTCGGAGAGAAAGCTGCCTTCCAACTGATGCCAGACACTCCCGCTTCTCCCGTTTGAGTCCGAGTCCCATGTCCATTCCGTCTTTTAGTTGTATTTTTGAAGTGGTTGTTTGCGGCAGCAGTCTCCGGTGTTTACCTATGCCGCTATCTTGCCGCTCCCCAAATCTATCTTAATTTGAACATATTCACTCATCTAATCTGCATGTATATTTATTCTCATAATCCTTATTCTGCAGATGGGGAAGTTGAGTCAAAGTGATGAGTCACCTTGTCCAAGGTCACACAGCTAGTGTCCCCCGGAGATTTGAATGCAGATCTAACCCAGTGGTGGCAATTTTGCCCCCCAGGGGACATTTGACAAGTCTGGAGACACTGGGGTTGTTGCAACTAGGGTATGCTAATGGTGTCTAGTGGGTAGAGGCTAGGATGTGTTAACAACCAATAATGCCACAGCATAGTCCCCCACAATAAAGAATGATCCAGCCAAAATGTCACTAGCCTGGGTGTTGAGGACATAATTCACAGCTCTGCCTAGAAGTGGGTGAACTGGTCTGAGTGCCACCTGTGGGTTTACATAAATTGGCGAGTTATTTCACTTTGCTTTTCAGTTGACTTTTCAAAGGAGGGTGTGGGCTCCAAAGTCAATGACTCTTCTTTCTCACATAGGGCAGACTCGGGTCTTTCCTCAACCTTCAGGCCAGCAGTCATTTTAATAACTTTAGTTACATTTTGTACCCCCCAGGCAGTCTCAAATAAATTCCACACAGGGGTCCAGGAGCCTTGCCCACTTAAAAGCAAGGGTCTAATGTTGGTAAGAGTCCAGCACATTCAGATGGCTCACATGTGCAATTTCACTTAGCGCTTTGTGGGTGTAAATCTTTCTGGTCCAATTTCCACAACATACTGTACCTACTGTTCCACCATTTACTTTTTTTCTTTCACCCTACAGTATGCCTTGGATATCTTTCCACGTCATTGCATCCACCACAGAAAATTCTGCACCACAGTTTAACAACTCTACATTTGTGTGGTTTCCAATGTTTTTGCTTTTAGAGAAAAAGCCACAATAAACATCTTTGTCAACATCTCTTTGTCCCTAAGACAACTGCCTACATACAGAACTGCTTGCTTGTAGAACGGGTGCATTTAACCATTTCCTTGCTGCTGCGGCCCAGGGCAGACTACCCCTTGATATCACTATACAGTGGCCTAGTGATTATTTCCAACTGCAGTCACCTGGGAGGCAGCAGGAGCAGAAGGAGCCCTATTCTCCTCTGTGCCCTCAAAAGTAGGAGATAACTCTCCCTGGAGGGACAGGTACCCTCCCTGCTCCTGAAGGCTGAGACAAACCTTATCACATCTGGAATCCGGAATGAGAGAGCTATGTCAACAAGCATATCTCGCCTGAGCCCAAGCCCTGCTTACATTCCTTTTATTTTATTTTATTTTATTTTATTTTATTTTATTGCTTAAAGTATTACCAAGAGTAGTACATATGTCTCCTTTTTTTTCCCCCTTGACCTTCCCCCGGCCTCCCCTACCCCCCAGTGTCTTGTGTCCATTGGTTATGCTTATATGCATGCGTACATTCCTTTTAATGAGCAGTGACTTTCTCTGTCTTGTCAGTTTCTCACAAATGTGTTTTTCTAAAAACTATAAAAAGGTGCCTAGTTTGATCATTTCTTTGAGCCTCATTTTATAATCTGAGCATCTCACTGTGGCTTTCCCATGCGCATGTGTCAAATTGTTTTTTTCTCCTGTTAATCTAGTCTTGTGTCAATTGTATTATTTTATTACTAGTCCAGCGGTTAAAAACTAAAGAAGGGTAGAAGGAAGTGAATGCTCTCCCTTCCCTAATAATGCAAAGGCCAAATAGTCTTTCAGAAAATCCATTTCCATTCCAGCGGTGTGGACAGGTGAGCCCTTGTGAGTTCCTGGTCCCCACACAGTCAAACCCAGACTTCACCAATCAGCTCTTTGCGTATTTGATATGCAAGAACACACGTCCTCGTTTTGAATGTCATTTTCTGATTACTAACGAGGTACGGTCAAACATCTTTTCATGTGTATGTTGGCCATTCCAAGTTCTTCAGTAAAACAGTCTTCCTTATATCCTTTCCCCATTTTAAAAAGTGGGTTGTTTTGACTGAATTATTTATAGACTTAAAAAAAACATACATGTTAATCCTTTGTCTCTTATCTTGGCTGCAAGTACTTTCTCTGAGATACTAGTTTCCTTGTTTTTAATTCTGCAGATGACACTTCTTGTCACACAGATCTTTGCTCAAAGGACACCTGGTCTTGGCCCCCAGCTAGGCCATGAGCAGGTGACTGTGGTGGGAGAGAGGTGCATGTATTCTTTGCTCTTCCTGGGGCAAAGGCAGGATCAAGAATTTAGGCACCTCATGTGTTTCTTTAGGTTTCTGAAGAAAATGTTGGGAAGAGGCCCTGCCACCTTATTTAGTACTAATAAGTCCTTTTGCTGATGGGTGCATAATTTAAAATCTTTATTTCTCAAATCAAAATCAGGCAGTGGGAAATGCCTTATGGGGGTGGTGTGGGGGGGATGGGCAGAGTTCTGTGGCTCTCACCCTTCACCCACAGCATACTCTGACAGTCCAGCCATCTGGACTCTGGCAACCTCGATAACCCACCCCCAACCCCAGTTTATCAAACTCATCTTTCCAACCCACAAAGCCTTACCTGAGGCCGTGGACGGAGGCCCGGGGAGAGTTGCTGGTCAAACAACCTCTGCAGAGACTCCAGGGAGGGAAGGGTCCGGGTGACTTCTCTGGGGGCAGGGGACAAGGTGAAGGTCAAGGATTAGTGAGGACTCTAGCGGAGGAGACCCTGGCTCCATCCGAGCCTCGTCTGGCAAAGGCAAGAATCCTTCCCAGAAGAACAAGCCCCTGCAAAGATGCAGGCCTGTTCATCCCCTAGACCTCCACTCCTTCCCATCCCACACCCGGCGGACCAAACTGGAGTTGTGATTTGTAGACCTGATTTACCTCTGCTTAGTCATACAAGGCCTGTAGAAAATTTTTATCTAGAATCTCAAAACTACTTTGAAATCACTTAGTAACCCATGGTTCCAACATTTACTGTTACTAAGAATCACACACACACACACACACACACACACACACACACACACACACACAGTCACACACATATACCTGTGTTAAAAATGCAAATTTCTGGGTCCCAACCTGATTTGGTCTGGAATCTGCATTTTAAATATGTGCCCCAGGGCTCCCTGTGCTGGAAATCCGTGCTTCCTGGTTCAAGTCCCCTCAGCCAAGCTCAGATGGACGCCCAGAGAGACTTTCCTTGGCCTGATCCTTGATGAGCCAATACTAGAGCTTTATGGATTCTTCCTTCCCTTCTCATCTTTTTCAATTGTTGTAAGCATGGTGGGCAGACAATTTTGAGTTCTACTTTTCACTTACTTCACCAAAAACTGTTAATGTTTTTACAAATTTGACATTTTAGTGGTTTCCAAATAATCTATGGGCTAAATGTGCCCAAATTATTGTAGATATTTAGATTATTTTAAGATCTTGGGGATCATAAATAAAGGCTTCTCTGAACAGCTTTGTTCATATAGCTCTTCCTTTCTTATTCTCAATTGCAATTTAAGGATAACCAGAGATTACAGCGCTTGATCAATATTTCCAAGCCTCTGAGTCATAGTATCAACTACTATAGGGTCATCAGCACTGTCCAAGCCAGATGTGCTGTCTGAATTCCTTCTATTAATTTTCTTTTCTCTCTCTCTCAACGCTGCATTTCAATGCTGGTGAATTGATTTGCATATCTTTAACTTCTAATGTCATTAAGTATTTTTCTTACAAGGTTGGTTGTAACTGTACTTCTCTTTGTACAAACTATTCATGTCCTTTGTTAGTTTTCTGTTGGGAATTTTGTTAGTAGTTTTATACATTGGTATAAACTTCATATATTGCTTTGCTTTTTATTTAATCTAGATGTTGTTGTTTTTTTCCATTCTGTTATTTTCATCCTTGGTGGGCTGGATTTCATTATAAAGTGATCTGTAATTTTTTACTGTTTCATTTTTCATCTTTTCCTTGGTAAAATTTTTTTGCTTACCTTAGTCAACACTTTATCATCAGTATTTACTAGTGGGCAATTACTTGCTCATTTTAAATTGCTCTCTCACTCTTTTATTTTTTAAAATAGGTCTTTATTGATTTTTAGAGAGAGAGCGAGAGAGAGAAACATCTATGTGATAGAGAAATATTGATTGGCCGCCTCCTGCATGCCCCCAACTGAGTATCGAGCCCATAACCCAGGCATGTGTCCCCACTAGGATTTGAACTGGTGACCTTTGGGTGCATGGGATGACACTCAACCAATTAAGCCACACGGGCCAGGGCGGTCTCTCACCTTTTTAAAAGTTATGTTTTATATGGGTCTTTTGTGGACCTGCTGCACTCAGTCTCCCACACCTACACCAAGTAGCCTTTCACTGTGTCAGTTTCTTCCTTAACTCAGCTGTGATTTAGGAAAACATCTAAAAATGTCTTGATGGTTGAGTGGTTATGGCTAGCTCTGTTAGTTACTTCTGTTTTCATTATATTGTGTTCTGGGAGTATAGGATGAACACTTTTGCTTTGAGTGTATTCATATCTAGCTGCTCAGTAAACTGCTGGGTTCTTAGTTTTAGGATCACCGGCACTCAAAAATGGGGGAAAACAAATTCTTGGATCCTTTTTGAAGTAGAGGCATGTGATTAATTCTATGACCTTGAATGACCCAGATCCAGGTAGCAATCAGCTGTCGGGGAACACTGCCCATGTGCTGAAGTGATTGGAGAAGCTTAGTGGAGAGAATTAAAGGTATATTTTCTTCTGGACAAGGAAGGAGCGAAGAGTGGGATTTCCATTAGAGCAGAAATAAAAGCTTGTCACCAGTCATCATGAAATTGTTTGTTAAAAAGAGAGTATCATGTGTATATGTTTTCCTTGGTGATAAATGAATGATAACAACAGCATCAAATGGGAAAATATCTCCAACGGAGAACCACCTGCCCACCACTTCCCATAGCAACGGGCCTCCAAGGAACTTCAGTTTTAAAAAAATTAAAAAGGCACTACAATTCAAATACCATACAAACAAAACCTGAAACAACCATGAAGATTTCTAAGCCCCGCCAACTGTCTGATTACTCCTAGTACAGCAGCGGTATTTGAGCAGCCATGGGGAGCCCTGGGTCACCCTAATAGCTGACTCTCTTGCCCAGGTCCCCGCCCTCTGCCCACCGGCTTGTTACCCATAGAGTTCCTTGCACAGCAGCACGGTCAGTTTCCTCAGATGAGGGAGACTGCTGGAGCCCGTCTTCACAAAATCAGCGTCCAGGGTGAGCTGAGTGCTTAAATAATCCTGGATGGCTTTCAGATGCTCTTCTGGAAGCCTGAGGGGAAAAACACACAAATAAAAACATGCTCGTCCTGTTCCCCTGGCCACAGACACCAGCAAAAAGGAGAAGAAATCTGCATTCTGAGTCTCCTGCTGAGACAAGGTCCTTCAGGGGATCATCTCCATCTGTTTGATTCCCTGGGTCTCACTAGGGGCTAGAAAAACAGGTTGTAGCAAGATTAAAGGGTTGGGCCAGGGAGGGGGCCTGGTAACCTACCCATAAAGGCTTTTGCCCAAGCCAGTACTTGGAAGGTAGTGATACTCAGAAATGTTTATCCTCTAAAAAGAAGATAAAACAGCTTGGAAAAGCCCCGTGGAGTTGTTTCACTACTTCATCTATTCCTAAACATGGAATCTGAGGGCTGAGTGATGGCAAATGGTTCTAGCTCACATGCCAACTGCAAATTCACAGCCAAAGGCCACCTGGAGCCCTGTGTCGGGAAGTTCCAAGTCATTCTAGGCTCCGTGGGGAATGAAGTCTCTGTGATGGGAGATGGGGCTGTGAATGTGGTAGTGGCAGCCCAGGTGCCCTGCCCTGGGCCTCCCTCCCAGTTCTGGTCCAGCCCCTTCATGGACTGCAGGTCAGACTTGCTCATTGAACACCACGGCCCAGCAGAGGAGAGCCCAGGCCATATCTGATCACACCCCTACTCTATGTCCCAGCACCTTTTTTCCCCAGATAACTTTTTTGTTGTTGTTAATCCTCACCCAAGGATATTTTTTCTATTGATTCTTTTAGAGAGAGTGGAAGGGAGGGAGGGGGAGGGGGGAGAGAGAGAGAGAGAGAGAGAGAGAGAAACATCGATGTGACAGAGACACATTGATTGGTTGCCTCCCACACGTGCCCTGACCAGGGCCGGGGATTGAATCTGCAATGTGTTCTTGACTGGGCATCAAACCCGGACCCTGCAATGCATGGGCCGATGCTCTAACCACTTAGCTACACCAGACAGGGCTCTAGATAACTTTTGAATCTTGGCTCCTATAATTAAAAATTAATAACAGCAAATATTTCCTGAGTATAACACCCCAGTCACTCTGCTAAGCACTTTATGCTCATTTTGTCCTTTAATCCCCAAATCATTGTTATGAGGCAGGTATTATTATTCCTGTTTCACAGACGAGGAAGCTGAGATTCAAGGATGGTGATATACTCGTGTGAAAAAAAAAATTATTGCAAGCCTTAAAAATCTTTGTTCCAGCCTTGACAGGTAATCAAATTCAAACTGGAGGTCACAGGTTTTTGGGGGCTTCTTTTGAGGATCCTTGAAAGAATGAAAAGTTGTTGCTCTTAAGATTAGAGAGAAGTGAACTAGCCACTTCTCTAGTTTGAGAAATCAGCAACTACGTACCAGTTGTCAGAACATTTAAGTTTAATCTATACTTGTTCTGAGTCTTGACATCATAAAAATCTCCATATATATTAAGATATGTATTTTTAGTCATTCTAATGACTACTGATTTACAACTTGGAGACCACGAAGCCTTGCTATAGGAAGCGATATTTGTTCAAATGTTTGTCGTTAGAAACGTGTTGACGTAAGATGGAAACTCTGCTGTTCAGAGGTTAATTTTACTCAGCGGTCTTATGTTAACCAACACCCAACTGATTAGATCTAATTCACTTGCACATAAGACTGTGCAGGTCGTCTTATAATTAACAATAACCTAAAGGCAGTCCTCTATGAACAGAGCTATTTTACAAGCAAAATTGATTAACTTCCAAACACAAGGAAGAATCTCAGCTTTTCATGACCCAGAAGAGAACAGAGGGCCGGCACTGTGTCACCGAGGTCCCTCCACCATGCGCCATGTACTCATCCCCAACTCCACGCAGAAGTTTTAGGAAGGTTCTACTGCCGCATGTTAACTGAGAAGCAAAACCAGAGAGAGCATGCCTCCCCTGCTCACAGGCCCCCAGGCTCCTCAGGAGGCTGCCCAGAGGCTCCGCTGCATACACTGTCCTGCTCCACTGGGCCCTAGAGAACACCTGTCCCTAGAGAGGAGGCACTGGAGAGGAGATGGAGTAGATGTGGGAGAGGCGAAAAGATTGGGGAGATGGTGGCACCACTGGGCTCCCTGCCTATTTCCTCAAGGAAGTCACTGCGTTTGGCATCTAAACCTGGAGAAAAATGCAAACTCAAGGAAACCAACAATGGGCTCTGCATGAAATATTTTAATAAGCATTTGTTATTTAGATGCATATATCAGGATAATCAGGATAATGTATGAACATATTCAAAGCATTGGATGTGTAGCCAGTTGATAAAAAGTACAGGGAACTCAGAGTGTGCAGAGCATGGTGGGCCTGGAGAAGAATCAGGGGATGTGTGGGGTGGAAATAGGAAACACCAGGTATCTTAGCAACCGGGTGCTTGTATGTACCTGCAGGCATTTCCTTTGTATTCTGTCAGATTGGGTGGTAGGTGAGCAGCCTCAGCAGCTCAAGTTGATCTTTCAAGTTGGAGATGTTGTAGCAGCCTGCCCCTGGGATATTCTTTGGGGGCCCCTTTTCTCACAAAGAAACAAAAATGTTTCTAAATTATTAATGCAGGGAAGTTACTGGTACTAACTAATTCATACACGAGGAACATGCTGGGCACTGGGGACAAGATCCTCATGGAGCTTCCTTCCTATTGAAGCCGTTCCCAGGGCCTGGAAGTCAGGGCCTCTGATTTGCAAGTGTTGGGCCTGCTAAGAGAGGGACCACAGGGCAAAGAAGTCCCGCACCTCGTCGGTGTGGACCAGCCAGTATGCTGAGAACCCTGGATCAGAGCAAGTAAGACTTAGAGTATTGTAATGAAAGCATCTCACAGCTTCCATCACAAAGGAAGGAGCGCCATGCTGTGCAGACCTCACAGCTCGTACCACACATGGAACTATTGCTCTGACCCATTTACCGGTGACAAGGAAGGTGGCCCCCTTTGAGCGGGGCCTGGAGCAGGAAAGGGCTGTGCAGCTGTTCCGGGCTGCAGGGCAGGCAGCTCCTCCGCTTGGGCCATCTCATTCAGTAGATGGGGTGGTTCTAGGGCAGTGATGGCGAACCTTTTGAGCTCGGTGTGTCAGCATTTTGAAAAACCCTAACTTAACTCTGGTGCCGTGTCACATATAGAAATTTTTTGATATTTGCAACCATAGTAAAACAAAGACTTATATTTTTGATATTTATTTTATATATTTAAATGCCATTTAACAAAGAAAAATCAACCAAAAAAAATGAGTTCGCGTGTCACCTCTGACAAGCGTGTCATAGGTTCGCCATCACTGCCTTAGACAGTGGTTCTCAACCTTCTGGCCCTTTAAATACAGTTCCTCA
>NW_005370965.1:356645-395902 GCF_000412655.1 Myotis brandtii
CAAACTACGGCCCGCGGGCTGGATCCGGCCCGTTTGAAATGAATAAAACTAAAAAAAAAAGACCATACCCTTTTATGTAATGATGTTTACTTTGAATTTATATTAGTTCACACAAACACTCCATCCATGCTTTTGTTCCGGCCCTCTGGTCCAGTTTAAGAACCCATTGTGGCCCTCGAGTCAAAAAGTTTGCCCACCCCTGGTAGTGGGAGAAATCACCAAGTCCAGTCAAAGGGTTAAGTACTGGGACGGTGACTCAGGCAGGGACTCGGGATTCCAGGGAAGTCTCCTAGCCTGGGATGGGATGGAATGAGGGTAGGGGCTGAGCTGAGTCTTTTTAAAGGAGCAAGAGTCAGTCTGGTGACATGCAGGGGACATGGCACTTCAGACAGAGGGGAGAGCATAAGTAAAAAGAGTAAAAACAGAGGAGAGGACAGCACCGTGATGGCGAACCTTTTGAGCTCGGCGTGTCAGCATTTTGAAAAACCCTAACTTAACTCTGGTGCCGTGTCACATATAGAAATTTTTTGATATTTGCAACCATAGTAAAACAAAGACTTATATTTTTGATATTTATTTTATATATTTAAATGCCATTTAACAAAGAAAAATCAACCAAAAAAATGAGTTCGAGTGTCACCTCTGACACGGGTGTCATAGGTTCGCCATCACTGTTCTAGAGGCACTGTGATGGAAAGATGCTGGGTGTAGTTTATGGCAAGTCCCAGTGAGGGAGTCTCAGCACAGGTCCCTAAGTCTGGACCACCCCGATGGCAGCAGATGTACGTCATTCCAGAGCCAGCTCCCGCCACACTGCTGGGCTGTGAGACGGAGCCTCTGAGTAGGGCCACCCAGTGCCCATGCAGTGGAGCCACCAGGTGAGCTGGGCTCCCTCAGACACACCATGCCCTCTGGCGGGCCAGTGGGCTGCACAACCACCTGTCCTGGGGTGGAAGGGGTACCTCCAGGAGTGAGTTCTGAGGGGGCTGTGGCTCTGAGGCTGGCCTCTGAGGGGATCCACCAGGTGGAGACTCACCCGCTGGTGTCCATGCTCTGTAGTCGTTGAAACAAGGTCTCAGAGAGGCTCGGCCGGCTGACCTCGGTGGCTCTCAGATTCTCACTCAAGAGGGGCACCTCCTTGGCCTCACATGGCCCGGCGGATAAAGGGATGTTTCTCGGTGGCAGTTCAGGTGGAGATGGAACACCTTCTACCCAAGAGAAGAGCAGAAATGTCATTCGGACTAAGCTTTAGCTTCTCTCTGGATCACTCGCCTACAGAGAGGGCCGCGTAGCTGATGCACTATGTCCTCTGAGCAGTGACCTCGCAGGCCACTGCACCCAATTGCAGAACCCATCTGTGCCCACACTGCCCCTGCCATCCCCGTCCCCTCACTGCCTCCCTGACTGGACGGGGAGCCCACTGAGGCCAGGGGCCCAGTCTTAGTGGTCTTTGGCTCGGGGGGCCTAGCATGGTTTGTCCCATTGAGGCACCCAGCAAACACTTGATATTTGGAGTCCAATGGCCATGCCAGGCAGAGTGCCTGGCCTTGGGCAGGTGGAGCCAGCAACCCTAGGCAGCTCAGCAGAACAGCCAGCTTTCCAGGCTGAAGCAGGCCCTGAACCAGGCAGAGAGAGGCCCCATTCCCAGAACAGGAGGAGCAGGGTGGGGAGCAGGCAGGCCGACACCAGCTCATCCCTCTCCTACCTTGCCCCCTTTCTCTGCTTTCTCTCCAGCCTCTGCCCTCCTTCTCCCCTGAACCCCAGGTCCTCAGAGACAGATAAATAAATAAATTAACTAATAAATAAATAAATAAAATAAAGCAACTGAGGGGTCTTCCTTCACAAGGGAACTGAAATACGACACAAATGACTTGAACTGGCCTGGGAAGTGAAACTCCTGCCCATTCACCTTCAGGAGGACTTCCACCCTCCACACCGCAAATGGGCGAGGGTCCTGAGCCCCTGCATCCAGGACCTCCTGCCTGAGCCTCTTCGCACACCAAATGGCCGCCCCACGGCCTTGGCCACAGAGCTACCTCTTGAAAGGATCAGCCCTCACTTCCTCTCCCGTGGGGCTCTCTGGCTCTTTAGATGGTTGAATCTGTTATGAGCTCCACGGGGACTGCAGCGCCTTGAGACCTGGGCTTCATTTGGGGAAGTAAAGCCTGCAGTTGGCAGACACTGGTTCTCCTTCTGGCTCTTACAGGTCTCGGGACTTTCTCAGATGGCCATCCCCAGAGGGGCAGAAGAGCTGGGCTGGGGCTGTAAGGCAAGTGAGGACACTCGTGTGGAGGGCATTTCTGCAGGATGGTCGCTCAGTGTCAAGGCCAAGGGCAAGCACATCTGGGGGACGTCTGGGGGACATTCGCTGTGGCACAGCCCTGGTGAGTGACCCTGCACTCACACATGGACAGGTCGACTCTGACTACTTCACCACTGAGGGCACCTCTTACTGGGCTGAGGGAGGGAGAAGAGACATGGCCTGCCCGGGTCCCCCTCAGCCTCCATGGCTGTGGTCTTTTGGAAACCCTTTGCCTGGCCCCGCCCTCTCCACCGAGCTGATAAGGCCGCCTTGAGAGTTCACCCTCAGAGACAGTGGGTGAGCTGTGTAGCCACTCAAAGTGGGTTGCCAGGAAGCAGGGAAGAAGGTGGGTGGGGACCCACAAGCCAGCCCATGGCAGTGGGATGAGAAGGGTGTCTAGTACATGGCTGGCAGCAGCCTGCCAGGGACAGGAGGGGAGACAGCCAGGGACCTCAGTGTCTCTGCTCTAATCTGCCCTCCCTTGGGGGCCACCCTGGGGGGCCTGGTTGTTTCCAGGCCCTGGAATTTAGAAAGAGCCCCGAGCTTCTCAATTGTAGGGTTCAATTCAGTATCTCAGGGTTTTCTTTTAGGAAGTAAACTTTTAGGGGGAACAGAAGAGAAGGGTGCCACCCAGGTGTGCTGCCAACTGCAGGGCCTTCTCTGCCGGGTCTTGTGCTGTTCTGTCTGTCCCTCTGTGGCTTACAGGGCAGGGCAGATTCACACATGCTTTTAAGGGTCTGTACATTTTATTTTATTTTAATGATGACAAAAAGAAACACCTTTCTTTCCTTTCCAGTTAGCAGCAAGGATTTCCCCTCCTTCACTTTTTTCCCAGTGAAATGCAGCCAATGATTTTGATGATGATGGCACCTGCATTTATTGAGCACTTACTATGTACTAGGCTCTGGGCTCTATGTTTAGTGACTCATTTGATGACACCCTGAGAGGTAGATATTATTTTTACTGTCTCTTTAAGAGAAGTCTGTGGTTCAGAGAGGTTAAGTAATTCACCCAAGGTCACACAGCTAAGAGGCTGAAGAGTAGGAAGTCCAACCCAGGACTATGTTGCTCCAGAGCCTGTGTCCTTACTTGTCCTTAACCACTGTGTCACACTCTCTCCCCCTGATAATCAGACCCACCTAATCTATGAACACTTGTAGTGAGAGAAACACGCCACCTCTGCCCGGTGTTCCTTCCTACCTGTCTCCTCCTCTGGCTCATCGCCGGTGTCCTCTTCCTCCAGTGGCACGGGATACTGCAGGTGGGTGACCAGACCCATGTTTTCCTTCTTGTAGAACTCGATGAGCTGGTCCAGCTTGGTGAAGAACCTCATGGGGACACCTTCAGATGCCTGAGGACAGAACCCCAAACAGAAGCATGGTTGACTGGCTGGGACATCACCCAACCACAAAGGCCACCTGCAGCAGAGACCAGGGGGCTGAGGCCACCTGCAGCAGAGACCAGGGGGCGACCACGATCCAGAAAAAGCCCTGGGCCTGCCTGCCTGCCACGCCCACACCCTCACATCCTGTGATCAGCAGCCCTCAAGAGCCAGTCTGCGAAAGGCACAAATAGGACAGTTGGAAAGATTTTTTTCTTTTAGTTTAAAAAAAACCTTTTCTTTTAAAAAGTGTTTTATTATACAAGTAATATATTTTCATTATGGCAAAATTAGAAAATACAGAATTTTTTAAAATAATTTTTTATTGTTGAAAGTCTTACATATGTCCCCTTCCCCCATGGACCCCCTCCAGCTTACCCCCTCCTCCTCCACCCCAGGCCTTCAGCACCCTATTGTCTGTGTGAAGATACAGATTTTTTTTTGGTAAAAATAGAAATCACCTGTAACCCCACAACCTTGAGAGAACTTTTCAATAGTTTGGAATGTTTTTCTAGTCTCTCTCTCTCTCTCTCTGTGTGTGTGTGTGTGTGTGTGTATGTGTGTGTGTGTGTTTGGCGGAGAAGTTATCCCTCCACCCCTCTGAAAAAAATCACTTATTTTTAAATTCAGGAAAAATCTATTCTAGCAATTATTTGGCTTTTATTCCTATATTTTTTCATTTACTATACTTCTGTTTTATCAAAGCCCAGAAGATGAGTTAGCACAAAAATCTTCCCTGATTTGTATCTCTGTGGCTGATGACAGAGGAGCCAGGTGACAATTCCCCAGGGGTGTTCAAATGCCCTGGGGCCAGTTCTTCCTCCAGTTCTGTGACTTCAGCAGGAAATTCCAGGAGGTCCAGGGGCAGTCAGCTCCTCTTGCTGAGGCTCTGCTTAGCTGAGACCCCACCCCGCCCCTGTTGGTTCCCCCTGAGGGGTTATCAGGCAGCAGGGTGGATGGGACAACTCCCAGCAGAAGACTTACATTCTCATCAATGCTGTACCCTACAGCTCCTTACCCAACAGGTCCCAGTGTCCTATCGAGCATCCCTGTCCAGTTCCTTGCCTGGCATCTCCTGTCTCGAAGAGTGGCACTGTCATCTCCCCATTGGCCCAGCCAGAAATCCACAGGCATCTTGGACTTCCCCTCCCTCTGGCACAAAGGGCAAAGGTAGACAGAGTGACGCAGGGTGTCCCTGATCCAGCCAGGGAGATGCTGAGCAGGGCTGCAGCCTTGGGTAGGGGAGGAAGATGCAGATGGGCTCCAGAGAGGGGCCTGGACACAAGGATGAGTGCCAAGGAGGTGCCCCTCTCTGGTGGGGCTTCCCTGGCCTCGAAGGGGCACAGCACCCTTGGTCCTAACACTGAGTGCCTGTGATTCACCCTTGTTATCATAACCACCATCAGGTCAAAGACAGTCATGCGATTTTAAAATGAGTTGAGAAGGTGCCATCTTTGGAGTTGGAGGTCAGGGGTCCAACTGCTCCCCTAGGGACTGCTAGCTGCCTTCTGACTGAAGGGACTGGGTCCCATCGCTGGTGGGAAAGGAGGCCAATAGGCAGAAAGGGAGGGGGTGGAAAGTCCACCCTGGTGAACCAGCAGGGTCTAGGGCTGTGTGTGGCTGGGTCGTCGTGACTCATTCACCTTTAAGCTGGGTACCTCCTGCCCTAGCCTGACTGGGCCCGGCAGGGAGGATGGGGCGGTGCTCTGGTGTGAGGGTCTTCAGGGCTACAGGTAAGAGGCATTGGGAGAGAAGACTAGGATGGATGACCCAGACCCAGACCTCGGGGATTGGACCAGGACTCAGACCTGTCCCCAACCCTTCCTTATTCCTGGTGGTCAACCCCACGTTGCAGTGAGGGTACATTTGCCTTCAACGAACCCACCTCAACCTCTCTCAGCTTAACTCAGGGCTTTCCCTTTGGCCTCTCTTTTTCTCTCCAAGTGTGTTTGTATGTGCACATACACAGTATGCGTGTCTAAATCTGTGCAGGAAAGGTGTGTGTGTGTGCTTGAGTGTGCAGCTCAAGTTATTCAGTACATTTGTAGAAAGTTTAACAAAAGGGTTTTTAAAAGTTCTTTTTAATAAATTCTCTTGTTTTCACAAAGCCCCCTGCTAAGCAATCTCCTTCAGGCATTATTGAACCAGAAATATCTGAGTAGGGGCAGCCAGGCCTTCTAGAAAGTAACTTAAATAGGTTCGGCACCAAAAATGAGCAGACTAACAAAAATAATTTGCTATGACGCAAGATCAATGAGCTTGACTTCATTAAAGCAGTCGTGATAAAAGCATCATCCTGCCAAACAATGGGCAGCTAGCGATGACAGGCCTTTAGGCGTGTGGGGAAAGGATTTGAAAATATCAGAGAAAGTCAAAGTGAAACGAAGGGTGTGTGAGTCTGGAAGAGGGTTCTCAGCCAGGGAATAGGTGTGTGAGAGAGCACGTAGGATGTGGGAATTTAAGGTGCTGGTGCTAAGACATTGTTTTACATACTGCTAAAACGCTAACATGCAAACTACCATGCACCGTCAATTGTGGACACATTTTATTTCAGAGACATGAAAAGATAAAGGTTCTAGAATTGATGAAATATGCAGTGTACTAAGCATGCAGAATAATAGAACACTCTAAAGTTACCCAAACCCCCCAAATAAATAAAATTAATCTAACCCCTACAGATACAATGAGGTACGAGGACCCGGAGGCCCAGACTGGGGGTGGGTGGGTGAGGAGTACAGTCTAGACCGGTGATGGGGGCTCCACAGGCCCTGCACAGACAGGAGCAGCCAGTCAAGGAATTCTTATTCCTAAGCGGGGCCTAGAAAGACCCTCCGTCAAGGCAGGATGGCCAAGAGGGCAGGGAGGGGGCCAGCGAGGCTCTGGGTCTGCAGAAAGGGCAGCTACACCTGGGCGTGGCCTAACAAACCTGCCAGTCAAAGTGAGAGGCGGGAGTTGGGGCCTTCTGGTGAATAGTGCATTGACCATGGGCTGGTGGGAGCACAGGGCTCCGTGGGGATGATCCAGTGCTTGTCCACCTGACTGTGCACCTGTCGCCTGATGTACCCCAGATGGTGCTGCAGCACCTGGCAGTTGGAGGTGCTCGGCAATCAATGGTTGGATGGACTTGCTGCATTTGGAGCCAGGAGAGATGGCGTGATTGTACCCCAGGCAGGTCAGGGACTGGGCATGCAGAGAAAGGGCACGGGGGAAGGTAGATAGCAGGGAGCACCCCTCCCCTCACCACTGCCTTTTCAATCATTTAAAATGCAAAATGTCCAAAAGAAGTATCATGTGTATCAGTCAAGTCCTGGCAGGAAGCAGATGTCACACGAAACTGGGGAGTTTGGGGAGAATTTAGTGGACAGGGCGTAGGGATACCAATAAGAGGGGTGCCACACCCCAGAGCTAGCACCGGGGAGCAGTTACCACCCTGGGACAGGCCACAGGGGAGGGGGAGGCATGGGAACTGGAGAGAACGGCCTTGCAGGTGCTACACCCGCCCTGGAGCTGGAGCCGGGCAGGATGGCCTCCACCTTCTCAACACCTGGCTGTGCTCCCCCTGGCCAAGCCCAGCTGGAAAGGAGGGGCCCAGACAAACAGCCGCCACTCAGCACGGCAAGTCCACGGAAGGCGAGCCTGTTTGTCCTGCAAGCACAGTCAGTGCTCACACCAGGAGGGGAACCACATTTGCTGCCAGGGAGGGGGTGGCCCATGATCCTTAACGGTCAAGGCCTCCAGACTTTGTTCCTCATTCCATAGCCACTGGCTTCCTGAAGAGATTTATCAAGTCATTTTGAAACAGAGAAGGAAACCCTGACACCCTAGCCGTTCGCTGTGAACGTGAGCCCAGCACAGGGACAGACACTCCCAGGGCAGTGCCTACGGGTGACTGCATTTCTGCTCTGTGACAACTCTCCCGGCACCGGAACGAACTCCTTGTCTTCGGCAGGTACCTAGAGCACATAACCAAGGCGCCATTTTGAACAGCAAAGAGCAGCATTTCCTAGTTCAGTCGGCTTGTTAACAACTTACGATGTGCAAGGCACAGAGCAGACGTCCCTTCGGGGTTTATGAGATCAACAGAATGGACATGAATTTATTGATGTTCATCACCAAAAGTCACACAGAACACAATGTGATCAGGGCTAGCTCAGATGGTGAAACAAAATACCCATCTCTTCTCCTGCCTCCCATTAAAATCTTTCCAGCACGGTCATTTCCATGAAGGCCCTGCAGACAGCTCCCCACCAAGCCCGGCTGGGCCTGCATCCCATAAGCTTAGAAATCCTGGAAGGAATGAGACCCTGCTCAGCCCGGCCTCATCTAGTCCCCCAGACCCCTTGCAGTGGTACCGACAGGCCCTGTGGCTGTCTGGGGACATGGGCACGTTGCATAAAACTGACCTGACGGTTGAAAAGTTGCAGGAGACAGAGACGTGGATTCCAAGTGGGGCCCTGTAGGGAGGGGCCCTTTCTCCTGATGGCTTCACACCTGAGCCAACCCAGGTACATACTCCTGGGGAAGGTACAGGGCAAGGGGAGAGGGCCACCTCCAGCCCCCGGGTTGGAGAAGAGACCACCTCCGGGGTCTTCAGAACAAAGGACAGCTAACATCCAGTCTGTTGGAGGCTCTGGGCTGTGAATTCTGAGAAATTATGTTTCTAGAAACAGCTGTTGGCCTGTGACTTTCAGACACCCTGCAAAGGTCGGGGAGGGGCAGGGAGGCTGGCAGGCTGAGCTCTCCCAGGGGTAATTTTACTTCCAGCACTGTCCGCTGTCCTAAATGGGAACCGAAAGAGGCACCTCGCAGGGGGAAGCCCGCACAGGAGCGGGTGGGAGCCGAGGGGCACTGAACAACACCCTCCTCAAGGTTCTGCCAGCCTTAGCTTTAAATTAACAAGCATATACAAGCACTGTGGAAATTTTACAAATGATTGAAAACTATTAAGTATCATTATCCCACTGTGGCAAAGCATTTTTCCACATTCAATAAGAAAGCCACTAGAAAGGTCTTAAGCAGGGTGACAATACCATTTGGCTGCTGTGGAGAGAATGGCAAGGGTGGTTGTGGGTAGCTGATGCCATTCTTCTCTATTTTTCTGTGGAGGTGGGAAAGGTGTTGGAGGCCTCGGGGGCACTGGGGAGGGCAGAGCTGGTTTCAGGCTCAGAGCCCCCAGACCCGGGGCTCCCACCCATCCACGGAGGCACCGCACAGAGGGGGCAGAGAGGCGCCCAGCCTGTGCCCTGAGCATCACTCCTGCCCCCGAGGCCCTCAGCTGAGGCCCAGCAGTGTGTCCTCCACTCAGAGATCAGCTCAGTGGGGGCTGGGCACCACCTTCCCGTCCACCTCTCACTGTCAGAGGTTGGAAATTATCTATATCTTAACCTGGACAGTGATTACATGTCAGCTAGAGGCCCCCAGTCTCCTAGAGGCCCCCATTCTTCAATCTCCTCCTCTGTGTAGGCCTTCAGACCTCTCTGGCTGGGCCAATGGGGACACCTTTCTGAGCTATACGCTGTAATAAAACAGGATGGCTCCAGGGAATGCGGGGTGGATGGAGGTCAAGTAGGAACAGGCTGAGGAGGAGGCCGGCCCTCTCAGAAGTGTGCACCCAGAGGTGAAGAGTTGGGTGGGTGAGACGAGAACCAGGAGCGCCCTCTGAAGATGGAAGACGAGTCCGCACGTTAACCGTCCACGAGTGCTGCAGGACACAAAGAGCTGTTCTCACACCCCCAAGGGAGACTGACTGCAAGATGAGAGTTTAACTCTAAGATTGTCTCTAGGACCTGATCACCCCACACTCCCGGCCGCCACCATGAAGCCGGCTTGGGCAGAAGCAGCCGAGGCCCCTGCAGGAGAGTGAGCATGGAGGGCAGAGGGCAAGGGCGAACCTCTGTGGGCGCTCTGGTTGAAAAGACAACCCGCTGTATGGGAGAACATATCAGCCAATGATGCATGTAACAAGGGGTTAATATCCAAAATTTACAAAGAACTTATGTAACTACACACACACACACACACACACACACACACACACACACACACCCCAAACAATCCAATTAAAAAAATGGCCAAAGGACCTGAATAGACACTTCTCCAAAGAGGACATACAGATGGCCAATAGATATATGAAAAGATGCTCAATGTCAGTAATCATCAGAGAAGTGCAAATTAAAGCCACAATGAGATATCACCTCACACCTGTCAGAATGGCTATCATCAATAAATCAACAAACAACTGTTGGTGAGGATGTGGAAAAAAGGGAACCCTTGTGCACTGTTGGTGGGAATGTAGACTGGTGTCGTTACTATGGAGAACAGTATAAAGTTACCTCAAAAAATTAAAAACAGAGCTACCATATGAACAAAATTAACTAACAAACACAATAGAAACAAACTTATAGATAGAGAACAGATTGACAGCTGTCAGAGGGGATGGGAGTTTCAGGTCTGGATGAAAAAGGTGGAATAAAAAACACACGTAAAAAACATTCATAGACACAGACAACAGTATGGTGATTACCAGAGGGGAAGGGGGTGGGGAGGTAGAAGAGGGTTCAGGGAAATAAATGGTGATGGAAGGAGACTTGACTTGGGGTGGTGAACACACAATACAATATACAGATGATGTATATAGAATTGTACACCTGAAATCTATATAATTTTATTAACCAATCTCACCCCAATAAGTTCAATAAAAATGTAGCTCCTGTAACCTAGCTCATTTAATTATGTGTGAACATACACAGACGCGCGCGCACACACACACACGCATGCCCAAAGGTTAGACGGGTTTAAAAGGCATTTTGTCTAAAAGCATCAGGTTGTTTCTTGTTGTTTAATATATTTTTATTGATTTCAGAGAGGAAGGGAGAGGGAGGGAGAGATAGAAACATCAATGATGAGAGAGAATCATTGATCGGCTGCCTCCTGCATGCCCCCTACTGGGGATCGAGCCCACAACGCAGGCATATGCCCTTGACCGGAATTGAACCCAGGACCCTTCAGTCACCAGGCCTACGCTCTATCCACTGAGCCAAACCAGTTAGGGCTGTTTTTGTTTGTTTGTTTTAAATTTTATTCCTGGTCTATATCCTTCCAGAGGTTTCCGAACAAAAATAATATCTTGGAAACATCTTTGAGGCTCAGATAACCATAATAACATTCACATACCAAAAATAGAAAGACAATCACAGAATCTCCCGGTACATGTGGACGGAGGTGAGGTAGTAGCCACAGCCCCACAACCAACCACATGGTGGGTGCAGCCTCTGGGTGGATGTGAGAGCTCTTGACACTGACCAGAGGGGAGGGGCAGCACCAGCTTTGATCACACAGGTATTGCGGGCTGGGGCGGAAATCAGGTGCCCTGGGCACTGTGTGGCTGAGCTGGGCTTCTGTAAAAGTCCCATTCATGGATAAGCAGGTCAGGTTCTGTTTTATAACTAGGAAAAGCGAGAGACTGAGAGGGTGGGGGTAGGCAGAGGACTGGGCCAGGTGTGTTAGATCTGGACTTCTGGGGAGCCAAAGCTGGCAGACTGGTGGACAGAGCTTTAAGCACCTGGCACAGAGCCCAGGCAGGGACAGGAACCCTGGCGTTCTCATGGTGCACAGGGGCCGTGTGGAGTTTCTTCAAGTGTCTTGCCACACAAGCAGCAGCTGATGAAGGAGAGAGGAACAATGCCATGTGGCTCCTGCAGCTGGCCGGCCAGTGGAGGGCACATGAGGGGTCTTCCAGGATGGCCCAGAGCTATTCTTGGAACCTTCTGAGGGGGCTGCTTTTTGGCAGTCAGACCGCAGAGCCTGGAGCTGCCACATCTCGGAAATGGCCTGGTATAGGCCTGTGGGCTGGAAGGCTGTGGGCTGGAATGGCATTGATGGGCAGAGGAGGTGGGTGGGGAATGAGGACTTTCCAGGTCCAGGGGAGTGGGGTCTCCACCTTTCCTCAGGTCTTGTTTTGAAACAGTGACTGGTCCCCTGAATCAGTCACTTAGGACACAATGTAGGTCGTGGTGGCAAGCACACAGTTCTCGCCATGTCCTGTGTTGGGGCAGGGGAAGGTCCATCTGAAGGGTCTCCTCTTTGGCTCTTCTCTGTTGAGGACCTCCCCTCCCCCTGCCAAATGGAAGAAACTGGAACTGGGCCAGGTGTGCTAGGTATGTTATCTAATTTATATTCTATCTAATATCACAGGTGGCTACCATAGCTCCAGTGTATAGATGAGGAAACTGAGTCTCAGAGACATCTACAACTTGCCTGGGTGGTCAGAGACATTGTCAAAAGAGCAGAAACTCAGGGGACATTTCAAGATAAAAAAAAACCAAGAGGCTGTGGGTGGGCATCCACGACTTGCTAGCTAGACAGGAGGGGGTGTAGGAGCTGCCAGCTCGGGTAGAACCAGGCAGTTAGAGATTCTCCCAAAGACTCAAGCCTCCAGCTCAGGGGTGGGTTGGGTGGTGTGAAACCGGCATGTGGGAGAAGCTTGTATCCTGGGAGGCAGCAGGCCTGCCCTCCAGGCTGTGATGCTGGTGGAGATGGTGCAGAGGCTGGCATTTGCTGTCTGTGCAAATCCTGCCTCCACTGGCCTGCCCCATGGCAGGGTCCCCAAAACCACATGTCTAGGGCTTGGAGAGGCTGAAAGATGACACCAGGCTCATTCGAAGTCCTTTTTGTGCACAAGGGAGCGATTCGAAGGCTCTGGGAGGAGGCACGAAGCTTAAAGGAAGAAAGTGGAAACTGCTAAGCCTGCCCAGCCCCACCCACCAGCTGTCGCCAGTGGAACATCACTGCTCTCTGCTCCTAGCAGGCTGCCCACAGGACCCTTTCCACCAGGACTGGTGGGCTTGGAACTCGGTGGGTTCTGTCTTACACTCAGCTGGCAGGCGCGTCTCCCACCTACCACGTTGCCTCCAGCCCCCACTTTCAGAAGCTGGGCTCTTCAGCTTCTCTCTTGCTTTGTTTTGGGCAGACTTCCCAGAACAACTTGGCATAGGCTTTGTACTCACTTCGAAATTCATATCCCTCCCAGATTCTCAGAGCTAACCCCTTCCTTGGACTTGTAATCCCTCACCAGGCTCCAACAGAGCCGGCAGCCACAGCAGCCCTGCCCAGTGCACTCTCCCAGTGGGGAAACCTCAATGCTAGGTCAGCTCCCATAGGCTGTTTGCTTTGTCACCTGTCAGCTGGGATCCCCCTGGGAGCCCCAAATCTCTGCCTTTCACTCCCAGATACCTGTGCATGGGAGTAAGCGCTGAGCTTTCCTCAAAGACCTGAGTGTCTTACAAAATGCTTTGAACCTCTGACATCAAAGGAGCTACAGGCTGGGAAATTCACACCTCGGCTGGTACTGAAATGACAGTGCTGAGATGTGTCCTCTGAGGTTGGTGGTGTCACCACAGTCGTTGTAAGGGGGTAGGGCACGACAATGCTCTCTGCCAGCACTGTGGTCTGGGTGTGTAGACAGTGGGACTCTCATCTGGGGACCTTGAGCCCACAGTGAAGATGCCGGGAGAGGATGAATTCTCTGTCAGTAGAATCACAATCGAATGTATGCCTCACACCTAGCATCACAGTCAGGTTGACAGCTAACTATGGAAAAGGTTGCTGTGCTTTCTCCAAGAGCTCACATAAACAGAAGCCCGGAGAGGAGGGAGGAGGCAGTGGCAGAGTGCGTCTTTCCTGCTATAGAACTTTGCAGCCACATCCTCATCATGGCACCTTGCGACATCTTGCACTCAAGAATTCATGTCTTTGTTCCACTGAGGTTGGGCTTGGCTATGCGACTTGCTTTGACCAAGGCAATGTGGGCAAAAGTGCCAGTTCTAAACTTTGGGCTTCACAGGTATTGTGGGTTTCTGCTTGCCCCTCCTGGGCCCCGGTGATCTGTCCCCGAGACCCTCCGGCCCTTCAGTGTGGGCTAAGAATAAAGACATGAGGAGCAGACCTGGACCTGACTAGAAACCTGGAGTCCAGCTGAGTCCAGGAGAGCCCAGCCCAGACCAGCCAGCCACAGCTGGCCTGCAGACCCAGGAGAGGAAAATAAATGTTTGTTAACTACTGAGATTTTTGAGTGTTTGTTACACAGCAAACACTGATAAATACAAATTTGAAGGGAAGAATGGACTTTTCCTGAGTCTTCCTCTTATTGAAACTTTATGACATAATTATCTCCATTTATCCACTAAGAAGCTGAAACTTCAAGAGATTTGGTAACTTGTTTAGTGTCATACAACTTGTTTCATTAGCAGGACTTCACCCCCACAAGGGACAAATCTTCAAGTTCTGTGTCCTCATTCCCAGCATGTAGTCTCCTAGAGGCCCCCATTCTTCAATCTCCTCCTCTGTGTAGGCCATCAGACCTCTCTGGGCCCCATCATCTTTCTGACAAGCCTGAACCCCATTGTGGCCACCAGAGACCTGCCCCATGTCACCCTCCACTCCCCATGTAGGCCCTCTGTGATTTAGGATCAGGTCCCCAGTCCACCTCCTGCACCTGAGCAGGGCTGGAATAAACCAGAGCCCGGGGGCTCATCTAGCCACAGGCAGCCCACACCTAGTTATTACCTCTTACCATGTGCCCCACCTGGGGCTCAGCCATGGGCATTCAGCAGGGATCCACACAGATCCAGAAATAAGACATGAGACAATAAACAATGAAGTAAATAATTACAAGGTGCAGAGGCTGTGTGGGGAAGACAACACTTTGGGAGGTTATTATTACAAGGGGACTTAGCCAAGTGGGTCAGGAAATTATTTGTTAAAGAGGCAACACTTACGCTGAGATGCAAAGGATGGTAGCAGTTGTCTAGACAAAGAGCAAGGGAGCAGCTTGTGCCAAGTCTGGGTGTTCATATAAATCTGTGGCTATAGTTAGGTCCTTCAGCGAATGCTTTTGGTGTCCTACACTGTTCCTCTAGATCCCTTACTGCTCTGTGCTCCCAACCTCCCTCTTCTGGGGGCTCTGTGCTTCGCTACTAAAGGCTTCAACCTGTAACCTGAAATGATTATCCTTGGGCACTGGGGCAACCTCATTCCTAGGGACATTGAGAAGAAACTGGGGAGCTCTATGTTCCCTGGGCCCACCCCAGGTAGCCAACATGTGCCTGGAGTGTATGTGCAAAAGCCCAGCTCTTTGCCTCAATGCAGGACAAATCCTAAGGTACATTCACACTTCAGAGCTCCTTGTGGGATTAGGCAGGTCTGAGACTTCACCTGAAAATGCACCTTTGCTTGGCCTCTCTCCACTGTCCTGAATCCTTCTCGCTCTTACTGGTTCTCCTGGAAGCCATTCTTTAGTGAATTACTGGTACCCAAGCTCAGGGTCAGCTTCTGGGAGAACTTGACCTATGATGGTCAACTCTCAAATCAATCCTTTTACTTGCCTATTTCAAGCCCTCCCTCAACAGCTGATCCAAGGGTTTATCTTCAGGCCTTTCACCAAGAGCAAAGAATCTGGAACTCCTCCCCACTTTATGGAGGAATTGATCAGATTTGTACTCCTTAGCTTCCTTCCCAAACATGACTACCTGTGAGGACCAATACTCCCACCTCCCCCCGGCCCCACCCCTGCCCCGGGCTCAGCACACATCCTGCCTTAACTTCTGCACAGACCAGTTCAAAGCCCCACCATGTAGCTGGGCCTCTGGCCCTGTGAATCCTTTAGCCAGTGACAAAGGAAAAAAGATGCCCTAAATGAGACTGGGCACACACAAAACCCAACATTTACAAAATGCCTCATGTATTTACCTTCATGTTGAGAATGAATGAATGAAAAGATGAATATTTTTTGAGTATCCAAACAACCTGACTTAAGTTTCTGTTGGTCTTCCCATTTTACAGATAAAGAAACTGAGGCTCAGAAGGGCCAAGTGACTTTCCCTGTATGTGACAGCACCGGGACTTTGTATCCTTCACTGTAAGTTCTGTGCTCCTGGACTCTGAAAGGCTGCCATTCTCTGATTTCTCTGCCTGTGTTCTGGCACCCGGGTATGAGGCAAGCAAGCCTATTTTGAACTAATGGATGTTATATATTTTAAAGTCCTCTCTCCTGTCAATCCCCCCTTAAAGTCTGTGTTTTATAGAGAATCCCAGGAGTGCAGACCAGTGCAGCCATTCTGCTGAGCCATCAGACACAATGTAGACAAATTAAATATGTGTATATCCTATGACCCAGTGATCTCACCCCTGGCTCACGTTGGGCCATCTATGTGGAGGGTCATCACAAATTTGTGGTGGCAGAGATCTGGAGGGAAACTGGGTGCCCACTATTGGGACAGCAGACAGGTAAAGTGTGCTCAAGGAGAACATAGGGTGCTATGCAGCAGCCAGAAACAAAGATTAAATGTATACGCAGCCACATGGAAGCTCTTTAAAAGATCCTTAAATGAAGAAAGTAGAAATCAGAATAAAAGCTATGAAATCACCTCAGTGAATTAAAAATGCATGTACACAAAACAGCAATAAACACTTTAAAAGAACACATTCAAATAAAGACACCCACTCAAACAGTTGCTTGCTAAAGGAAGGGTTATGTAAGTGCATTATGGGGATAGAAGGATCAAACCAGTGGTAATGACCTTGCTTTATAGTGAGATTGCACTGCCGCACAGCAGTTTTGCTCATGTGGCCCGGTTGCGAAAGATGGGTTCTTCACTTTGTTGTGACCTTTCTGATTGGACTTGAATTACCAAAATCTTCTGTGTCTGTTTCTCCCTTGGTCAAGTATGGAGGAAGGACTTGGCAAGGGGAAGTAACATTTAGTTAGAAAGCAGTGTGGTCCATAAGTAGGAGCACAAAATCTGAAGCCTGACACGAGTGAAGCAGGCAGGGTGTAAGACACTAGGGAGAGCTGGGGACTGTGGCACATTGAAGAAATGTCCCTTCTAAGGGATTGGCTTCCACTTAGCTCCAGTTTTATCCCCATGGGGTAACAGGCCTAGAGTTGTTAGAATTTCAGAATATTCAAGGGAAGGTAGAAATCCAGATTCTTAGATAAAATCTCAGATTTTTAAATGCTTCCACCTAACTTTTTAAAAACACCATGTGAGCTACAAATTCAAATCCTAACCTCACCACTAACAAGCTGTGTGACCTGGAATATGATATTTAACTCTCTAAGGCTCAGCCAATTTCCTCATCCATGAATGAAGATTCTAAGTCCTACTCAACCATATGTTTAATTGAGCTCATATATCCCTGGCCAGTGTGGCTCAGTTGGTTTGAGCGTCATCCTGTACACCAAAAGGTTGTGGGTTCCATTCCCAGTCAGGGCATACACCCAGGTTGTGGGTTCGATTTCTGTCGGGGTATGGACGGGAGGTAACTGATCAATGTTTCCCTTTCACATTGATGTTTCTCTCTCTCTCTCCCTCTCCCTTCCACTCTCCCTAAAATCAGTAAAAGCATAACTTGGGTGAGGATTTAAAAAGCTCATATAGGTATCTACAGAGGAAAGGCCATATGAGGACATAGCAAGAAGGTGCTCATATAAATCCAGGGCAAGGCTCTCAGTCAGGAAGAGTCATTATCAGCATGGAGCACCTGCTGTGTCCCTGCTGTGTGTTGAATATGCTAATATATGATCAACTCTTATTTTTCAGATAAAAAAAAACCACTGATGCTCAGAGGAGTGGAAAATTAAGTAGAAGAGTCAGGTATAAAAAATATATCCTAGCCGTAACTGGTTTGGCTCAGTGGATAGAGCGTCAGCCTGTGGACTCAAGGGTCCCAGGTTCGATTCCGGTCAAGGGCATGTACCTCGGTTGCGGGCACATCCCCAGTAGGGAGTGTGCAGGAGGCAGCTGATCAATGTTTCTAACTCTCTATATCTCATATTAAAAAAATATATATATATATCCTCCCCAAATGTGATAAAAAAGGATGGGAAAAATGGAAGAAAATAACTTATAAGCAAGGGTTTGGGGATTTAACGGGCTCCAAGTGAGACAGAAGTGATTATTAACCTGCTAATGAGCCACCAGAGTCTCTAATAAAGACACCTACAGTCCCAGCAGCATGCAGACTTCACCAGGACAGCAGCAAGTATGCGTTTACAATACCCAGGCTGGTGTGAGCTGCTGCTGGCTTATGCCAGCTTGTGCCAACCTGTGCTGGCTCAAAACCCAATTTTTCCAGAACACCAAGAGCTGGTTGTTAAATGTGGCCACCATGGTGAGAGTATTTACACCGCAGAAATTGGCAACCACTGCAAATCAGGCTTTGCTTTCTTCCCTGGGGAACTGGTTGTCAAATGTTTGCCACTGCAGGTAGCCCAGCGACATGGACTACTTAGGCAAAATCATCCCTTCAATTCTTACAGGCCCCAGCCTGACCTTTCTGCACACGGACCTTTCTGTCGGCATGGCCCCTAGAAGAAATACTGGGTCAGGAAAAAATATCGTTGACACAAGATGGGTAATAATTCATTGGGGGAAATGTGGAGGGGGTTACTGTTCAGTTAGGAAAAATACTTTTTCACTTAAAGATGGCAAAAGCCTAGAAAATGGGAAGCTTCCAGTCTGCCTTCATGGGTAGGTGGGATTGTCTGAGACTAGGAGAAGCTGGAAAGGGATGATAGCAGAGTGTTGGTAAGATGGAGTGACAAATGTGAATCCTCCAGCTCCCCAGCAGGGCTCACTCTAGACCTTTGGGGAGAGAGGCTCTGTGTAGTTGATCAGGAGTAGACGGGCCGATTCTGGTAAACATGTGCCCGGCAGAGGAACTGAAAGTCACCGTTTGCAGGCTCCTGCTGCTCTGAGGAAGTGATAAGGCACTCCTGTCATGGGACCGAAGCCCCAGACAGAAAAGGGGAATGCCACTATACCTGCTCTACAAAATCCAAGCCTCATCCCAGGGGAGGACGAGAAGTCTGGGTGAGAGAGCTCAACCACGGGTGCTCGCAACTGGCAGAGAGTGAAGAGGAGGGGACCAGCTGGCTGAAGGCAGGCCAGCGAAGCTGTGATTTTCACAATAGGTAAGACGGCTCTTCTGTAGTTTATAATTGAGTGAGCATTATGTCCACCCCAGGCATGAATCTAGATCAGATTACTACGAGTAGGGTTTGTAAGATGTGCCAAAGCAAGGAGTGATCCTAAGAACCAGCAGGAGTTCACTGGGAACAGAACAAGTCAAGTGAACTTGTTTTTCTTATTTTATTTACATAATAGCAGGTCAATGTATGTTTGCTAGCCTAATGAATTGGATCATCTGTTGCATCTGATAGAGATTACAGTTCAATTGCCGACAGAGGCCAGGCAGATTATGTAAACCAGTGGAACAGTATGGAAGTGAGGCAGTAGGGAGAGGTGGGGACTGTGGCACATTGAAGAGAAATGCCTCATTGAAAAGGGGATGCTTCCACTATACTCTGTTACATCCCGAGGGGGTAATATAGGTCTAAGGTTACCAGATGTTCAAATTTTTCAAGGAAAGCTGAAAATTCAGACTATTATATAAAATCGCTGAACTCTAAGAAATGCTTTTAACTAGCTCATAATTTTTTTTAAAATATATTTTATTGATTTTTTTACAGAGAGGAAGAGAGAGGGACAGAGAGTCAGAAACATCGATGAGAGAGAAACATCGATCAGCTGCCTCCTGCACACCTCCTACTGGGGATGTGCCCACAACCAAGGTACATGCCCTTGACCGGAATCAAACCTGGGACCTTTTAGTCCGCAGGCCGATGCTCTATCCACTGAGCCAAACCAGTTAGGGCAAACTAGCTCATAATTTTTAAAAACATATGTCAGGCAAATAACACCAAACCCAACATAAGTTGGGCTATGAATTTGTGCTCTTTGACATAATATATATATAGATTTCAATAGAGCATTTTGTGATATTCATCTGTGATTTTTGAAGGAATGTGGGCTAGGATGCGACTACACCAATGTCAGGCTGGATATAGGTTTCTGGTGCTGTTGGGTTCTCCCTCTCATTTCCATCAGTGGTTCAGATTAGGATCTAGGAGGTGGGCTTACCAATGTGTGGCCATCACCAAGCTAGGGGCCATCTCAAATATGCTGGGTGACAGGCAGAACCAAGATGAAACAGAGCTCAGTGGTCTGGACCAATGGGCTAGGTCAGAGACAAGGTCCCGTTGGGCACCGACCACTGGGAAGTACTTAGCAGCTTCCCATCTACTCCACCTTTCCAAGGTGGACATGGTTTGGTGGATGCCCTCCTCTTGGCACTCTCATTTTACTCCTCGTCTTTGATTGGCATCCTCCTTCCAGAGCAGAAACGTCTCGGCCATCAGAAACAAGACAATGATGAATGCCATTGCCACTGACCTGCCTCACAGCACTGCAGGTCCAGCCAGAGTGAAACAAACCCAAACGACTCTCCTTTCCCCAAATTAACCATATTGAAAAGAAGAAACAAATCGATCATTATTTGCAGGTCACAAGATCATGTACCCAGAGAAGCCAAAAAAATACATTAAAAAAAAAGATTAAGCCCCACCAGCATGGCTCAGTGGTTGAGTGTCGACCTGTGAACCAGGAGGTTATGGTTCGATTCCTGGCCAGGGCACATGCCCACATTTCAGGCTTAATCTCCAGTGCAGGGCGTGCAGGAGGCAGCCGATCAATGATTCTCTCTCATCATTGATGTTTCTATCTCTCTCTCCCTCTCCCATCCTCTCTGAAATCAATAACAACATATTTAAAAAACAACAACAACAAAAATGATTAAAACTGGTGAGCTAATTCAGAAATACAGGTAAGAACACCCTCCGAAAACCATAACTTTCCTAGACATCAACAAAACCCAATCAGAAAACATCATGTTTTCTGTTTGCCAAAGTCACTAAAAATACTTCACACCCAGTAACAGGGAAGATGTAAGAACAATATACAGCCCTGGCCAGTGTGGCTCAGTTGGTTGGGCATTGTCCCTATGCACTGAAATGTTGCTGGTTCGATTCCTGGTCAGGGCACATGCCCGGGTTGTGGGCTCCATCCCTGGTAGGGAGTGTGTAGGAGGCAGGGGATCCATGTAGTGCTCTCACACTGATGTTTCTCTCTCTCCCCCTCTCCCTTCCTCTCTCTGTAAAAATCAATAAAAAATCTTTACAAATAAAAAAAGAACATCTGAATAAATGGAGAGAGATGCCATGTTCGCTAATAGGAGAGCTCAGTGCTATAAGGATCTGAGTGACCTTCCAATTAACCCATACATTCAATGCAATTACATAAAAATCCCAACTGTAATTTTTAGGGAACTTTGCAAGCTGATTAAGGACATAGATGGGGACCACCAAGGAGTAAAGAGAACAATAAATAAGCACTTGGTTGGATGGTTGGGCACACACACAATAAAGCCACAGGAATGAAACTGTAGGAACTGGGGCAAGGAAGGTTTCCCAGCCAGTGGAACAGAATGAGTCCAAAGTCAGATTAGGACCATGGGGGAATGTAGCATGTGGTATGACGGCACTTTGAATCAATGGAAAAGGATGGACTGTTTAATATATGGTATGGCTATCCATTTTGGAGGACAGTGTTATAGTCCTTATCTTAGGTTAAACGTAAAAATAAATAAAGAGCTAGACATAAAAGCATGTTACCAAAGTGCTAGGAAAAATGACATTTTCCCTGGATAAATAATATTGAAATGAGTGACTCACGAAACCCAGAGTCCATAAATGAAAACATTTGACTATAGAAAAGTTATAAACTTCCATATCACAAATGAACTGTAAGGAAATATTTTTAGAAGTGACAGACTGGGAGAAATTATTGACAGCATACGTAACCAAAACTTATTATGCAAAACATATGAAGAGCTTTTTAAAGTCAGGTTTTTAAAAAAGGGAAAGACTGCAAAGAATATAAATAGGCAGTTCATGAGTAAAGAAATATAAACGGCCAATCCAGGTATGAAAATGTGCTTTTCCTCATTTCTAATGAGGGAAATACAAAATAAAATATTGAGGTTGCATGTTTCACCCACTGTTTGGTGAAAATCACAGAGACTGTTAATATCTGGGAATGAGACGAGGTGGGGACATGGTAGACATCACGTGACATCAGACAGGTGCTGGCTCGTTGGAAGAGGCTCTGGCAGGGTGACGTTGCTGTATCTACGGTAAAAATATGCATTCCTACAACCTAGTAATATTTCATCTTGAAGGAAACAGAGGCACACACAAGCCTTGCTTATTGTAGTAATAACCAGAGAAAAAAAGAGGAAATTGTCTAAATGTCTACCTGTGGGAGGATGGTGAACTGTACTGCATGACAGTTAAGCATAAAGTTAAAACACAATAGTTAAAAAACTATAGTTAACAATATTGTGTTGTTTATTTGGAAGTTGCTAAAAGAGCAGATCTTAAAAGTTCTCATCACAAGAAAAAAATTCAGAACTCTGTGTAGTGATGGATGTTAACTAAACCTATTGTGGTGATCATTTCACAACATATACAAATATCAAATCATTAGGTTATATACCCAAAATGAATACAATGTTATGTGTTGATTACATCTCATGAAAAAAGAAAATAAAATACCCTCCCCTGCCCCACCCCCAAAAGCACAGAGGTATGTGAACTGCCTTGGGGAGATCTGAAAGGCACACTGTCATGGGAAGAAAGAAAATTTCAGGCAATCTGTACAACTCATCCTATGTATATTTATATGTATATTTATATGTATATTTATATGTATATTTATTTGTATAGGCTCATATCTATATTTAAATGCACAAAACTGGAAATGCCATACCCCCTTGGAGGAGAGAAGGGTGGGGATGGCGAGGGCCTGCTTTCACTTCTGCTCTCTGTGCTTGTTTTGTTTGAACGCATTGCCCTGCCCTAGAGCATCTCTTGGGTTCTGCCTGTAGCCACCATGGGACTGACAGTGGAGGGAGCTGTGTCTGGCATAAGGACTCCAAGCCATGATGTTATTATTAATATGATTACTACTATCTGTTCCTAGGCAATGTTCCCAATAACTGTTTCTTACATTTTAAAAAATGGAGATATAATTGACATATAACATTCTATTAGCTTCGGGTGAACAACATAATGATTCGATATTTATATATATAGTGAAATAATCACCACAGCAAGTCTAGTTGACATCCATCACCACTCAGTGACGTTTTTTCCTTGGGATGAGAACTTTTAAGATCTACTCTCTCCACAACTTTCAAATACCATATTTGAACAATACCATGTTATTCACTAGAGTCGCCATGCTGTGCGTCACACCCCAGGACACTTTATTTTATAACTTGAAGTTTGTATCTTTTGACTACCTTCTCCCAGTCATTTTTATTTTATTTTATTAAATATGTTTTTATTGATTTTAGAGAGAGAGAAAGGGAGATGGAGAGAAACATTGATCGGCTGCCTCCTGCAGGCCCCTACTGGGGATTGAGCCTGCAACCTGGGCACGTGCCCTGACCAGGAATGGAAGGGGTGATGCACAGATGACACCCACCGACAGAGCCACACTGGCCGGGCCATCCACTAATTTTGAAAGGGAATCATAGCATACTGGAAATTTTGCAAAGTTTGTTCTAGTTGACTAGGTATGATGCTATTATTGCCAAATTATTGCAAATCTTCTCTCCCCCAAATATCAGAGGACTGTCGACATTTAAAGAATGCCTCGGTGAGCATCCAAGTGCTTTACATAAAGTATTTGTGACCATTTTTTTAAGATGCCAAAAACATTACTGGGTCTGGTAAAGTTAAATTTTAGAGAAATGTATTTGCATTGACAGGGTCCCAAGAAGCAAGGCCTGTTTCAGCATTGGGGGATTTTAGCTCTATTTTGTATTTTTGGTTTGAACTTCCGCACCCTCACAGACTACCTTCCTAAGAGACAAAGCAGAGATAGCACATGTTGATCTGCAGTAACCCTTCTTCATATAAAAAGAAAAGAAAAGTTAGCCTGAGAGTAACTCCGAGGTCCAAGGCAGGCTGTGTAGAGAGCAAGACGTGGGCAGCACTCAGATCGGAAGTCGGCTACTTCCCCATTTCTCTCAGGACTTGCTATTTGATCTTTCTGCTTCTTCCTGTGCAACCATTTTCACCACGGGGTCAAAATGTGTTTACCCACATCAGCAGGTCAAAGCACGGGGTGGGGCCGAGGGGCACAGAGGGCTGGGTGCAGGGTGGAGATGAGGGACCGGAGGAGTTATCCCTGGGCACCTGGGGGCCAGAGACAGTCATGGGCCTCGGCTCCGAGGCCTGGCTCAATCCGTCTCAAGACTGAAGAGAGCGTGGGAAATGGGGGGAGGAAGGGGTGCGGTTGGGAGTCTCTAAGTCCTCCTTCCCCTCCAATATTCAACATTTGCCTTTAAGAGAGCCATTTCCCTCTGACACATGTGAGGAAGGAAGCTCATCTTCTTCACTGTTTCCATTTCCCCTTTTCTCTTAAATAATGACCCCAAGCAAAGGGCCATTATTTAAGATGCTGCATGGTTGAAGCACCTTTCCTTCAAGACTGGACCCCCACACTGACGGTCCTGTGGGATGTAGATGGTGTTTATCATTGTACAGGCTCACTGATACTAAAGGCCCGGACAGCTCATCTTTCGGAAGCCGCCCTGGTCCCAATGGTCCCAGAATAGGAGCATTCTCCATTTCCCTGCTGCAGGAGCCTAGAGGAATATTTTCATCCTTAGCTACATATCCCCGAGATGCTTGCTTCTTTTCTTTTTGTGGAACACTCTAGGTACTCTGGCAGACAGAAGTGACAGCTGGCAGACAAGCTCTGAGTCCTCTCCTGGGAGTCAGCCTGGGGAGGAGCTGCCTCGGGGGAGCTGAAGCCTGGGGCAGCCCCTCAATGAACTCTGCAGCTCACCCCCACACTCTCCCGCTGTCCTCACTTCACCCCAGACCCTACCCCTATGGCAGCCACTGTGCCCGAAGCTGCAGAGCAGATTATGAAACAGGCACCCTCGTAAGCCTTTGTTGATGTCATTGTTACAGAAGGAATCACAGCTGTTTAGAGCATGAGGCCTTTGAGGTCTCCAGTCCACTGCCTTCCTTTTAGAAGTGAGGAAATGGAGACCTTTCCTCCCTCGCTCACATTACAAATTTACCCCTTCATTCAACCATTTAGCCAATATTTATTGAGCACCTACTATGTGCCAGATGCTCTTGCAGGAGCTGCAGAACCAGAGAGATGGCCTGGCTTGGGAGGTGGAGAAAGGGGTCACGAGCCAAGGAGTGCAGGTGGCCCCTAGAAACCGGAAAAGGCAAGAAAACAAATCTGCCCCTGAGCCTCCAGAAAGGCTCAGTCTTGCCAACACCTGATTTAGCCCAGTATGACCCATTTCAAACTTTCAGTCCCCAGAACTAAGATGATACGCTTGTGCTGTTTTTAAACCACTACCTGTGTGGTAATTTTTTACAGTGGCAACAGGAAACTAATACTGATGAAGACAGTGTTAAGGACTAGGAAGAAAAATAAATAGGTGTATAATGGAGAATGATCATCGGGGCAGGGCATGACTTTATATGGGGAGACCTGGGAGTAACATCAGGGCAGTCAGCCACATGGTGATCTGGGGGTCATAGTTCTAGGCAGAGGTCAGAGCAAATGCTAAGATCCCAGGGCAGGGAGGAGTTTCTGTTCATGGGGGTAACTATCTCCTCAATGTCTTCCCAGGAGGAGAGAACCATTCTATTGTCTGGTTTCCTGAGCAACAAGTGGTCTTTCTTGCAGATTTCTAAGTAACCTTTAATCTACTTGTTTGATGTCTGGTTTCCCTCTTTAAAGCCCGGGACTATGTCCTCATGTCCTGTCCTTGTCCCAATATCAGGTGCTAAGGCCTCTTCTTAGAGACTTAAGAGTGTACATTTGCTGGAGACACTGGATTTTAGAAAGCACATTTCTTCATTTCAAGATTTCAGAACCCTTTCTCCCAAGTCATGAGGGAGCCAAATTATGGTGGACAGACAGGCAGACACTCGGATGGGCCATCAGCCTCCCAGGGAACAGCCGAAAATGAAGGGACTTTGGGAACTTCCTAGTCTCTTATGGTGAATCTCTTTGTAAAAATGACTAACTGATCACCTTTACTTCAAGCTATATAGATCTAGGGTTCACGGGATAATCTTTTTTTTTTAATCCTCTCCCGAGGATATTTTTCTATTGATTTTTAGAGAGAGTGGAAGAGAGAGGGAAAGACAGAGAGAAATATCAATGTGAGAGAAACACATCGATTGATTGCCTCCTGTATGCATCTGCGGAGGGGCCTGTAACCAAGGTATGTGCCCTTGACCTGAATCGAACCCAGACCCTTTGGTTCACAGGCCAACGCTCTATCCACTGAGCAAAACTGGCTAGGGCTCAGGGGATGATCTTAATAATTACTTGTCTTCAGTTTCTCAGCTGAATGTCCCTTGAGGGCAAGAACTATGTCAATGAGGTTATCGTATCACCAGTGCCCAACTAATACTTTCTGAATGAATAAGCAGATGACAGGTGGCTCTGGGAAATCTCTAAGCTAAGTCATGCTAACCCTCAAGGAATATGGTCAAGAGATGCAGCTATACCCTGATTGGACTCAGCTTAAGAGTAGGGCCATCTTGAGCCTCATTCAAGAAGGCTAATGGCTCAAATACCATACAGCTCACAGCTGCTTCCACAGCTGGCCCCAACCTTCTGTGGCTCGGGTACCAAAGGCCAACAGCCAAACGTGAGAGCAGCACCAGACCCAATCTGGCGTTCACCTTCTAGCTGCGGCACCTCAATGACCAAGGGCCAAGCCAAGGAGGGGGACAGTGGTCTGACCCTTGGCCATAACATGGCAGGTCACTGGCAAGTTTTATGAACCAAGCAAACAGTGTTAGCCCATCTGAGCCTGAGTTCCCTTGTATTTAAAATGAGAATAATGATAATACCTCCTTCACAGTATTCAATTAAAGAGTGTATAGCAAGTGTCTGGCTCCTAATAAGGAGGGCTCAATAAGTGAGGGCAATGATGAAAAGGGATAATGAGGTGGGCCCCCCGCTGAGAGCTTTGGGATCCTGCCTCTGAACCCCTGGGTATCCTCAAGGCTCTCTCTTACTGCTGCCTACTGAGACCCCTGGCACCAACCCCTGCCCTGTCCCCTGCCTCTGTCTTCCCCAGTCCTTCAAAGATGGGGTGACATAGGCCCAATGAGCAGGCATATTCATTGATTACTCAACAATGATTCATTGAGTCATGTGTCAGGCACTGCACTATGTGCTTCACATAAACCCTGGCTTTGGTCCTGGGAACCTCCCTACGTGAGAAGCACTACCGTTACCCCGATATTTCAGAGGAGGAAACGGAGGCCAGGGAGAATGAGACCCAGAGGAAGCCTTCTCTGAAAATGCTGCACAGGAACTAGTAAAACACACTGGGAAGCAGCTGACATCCTCGTGTGGATGTGAAAAGGCAAAGCCTTTAATACCCAGGACTAAAGACCCACAAGAATGATGATAGACAGCAGGGCCAGTTACAGAGGGCACTGGCCACATAAGGCAGGCTGGCACCAAAATGAAAAGCTCAACGTCAAAATCAAAACCCACGTCGGAGGGAGTGAGAGCACAAGCGAGACTTCGGACCAGAGCACTGAGCCCAGAATGCAGAGGAAACCGACCAAGGCACGAGAAACAAGAGCAACAAGGTGACAGATGCGGCGGACACTGTGGTGACTGGTTTGGCTCAATGGGTAGAGTGCCAGCCCATGGACTGAAGGGTCATGGGTTTGATTCCAGTCAAGGGCAGGTACCTCAGTTGCAGGCTCAATCCCCAGACCTGGCCAGGGGCAACCAATCAATGTATCTTTCTCACATGGATGTTTCTCTCTCTCTGTCTCTCCCCTTCCCTCCTACTCTCTCAAATAAATAAATAAATAAATAAATAAATAAAATAAATAAATGAATGAATAAATAAATAAATGGAAAACTATCCTCCAGTGAGAACTAACAACAACAAAAGAATGATAAACGAAACAAGGGAAAACAAGTCATAACTTTAAATGAAACATGCAGATTTTTCTAAATTCTTAAGGGGGCAGCAGAATTAATTCATTCAGTAAATATTCACAGAGTGCCACCCTATACCAGGAGCAGTTCTAGGGCAGACAATAAACACATCAAGTACTAAGTATATAAATTAGGTAGTTACAAGTGCCATGAAGAAGAGAGAGCAGGTGAGGGGTTAGGGAGGGACAGGGAAGGCCTCTCGGGTGAGGTATTTTCTTAGAGGAAAGATTCTCTTCTGTTGGGCAACTTTAAGCAGCCTCTTGCATATCCGAAGTTTAGACCCAGAACCTGATTTTTTAAAAATTGATTTTAGAAAGAGAGAGGAAGGAAGAGAGAGAAAGAGTGTGGGGGAGAGAAACATTGATTTGTTGTTCCACTTATTTATGTATTCATCGGTTGCTTCTTGTATGCGCCCTGACCAGGGATCAAACCCACAACCTTGGTGTATTGGGATGATACTCTAACCAACTAAGCTACCTGGCCAAGGCCCAGAACCTGATCTTTTTTTTTTTTAATTTTTAAAAAATATATATTTTTATTGATTTCAGAGAGGAAGGGAGAGAGAGAAAAAAAAAACATCAATGATGAGAGAGAATCACTAATTGGCTGCTTCCTGCACGTCCCCTACTGGGGATCGAGCCCACAACCCGGGCATGTGCCCTAGACTGGCATCAAACCCAGGACCCTTGAGTCCACAGGCCAATGCTCTAACCCACTGAGCAAAACTGGCTAGGGCCCCAGAACCTGATCTTGAAGGGTGACCTTGACAGGAGATGTTAAACCATTCTGCAATAAGCAAGTAATCGCTAAAATATTTATTGTTTTTTGAGCTTTTTCTGGCTAGAGTTGGAGAAAGGAATATTAACCCCCCCCCCCCCTAGAATGTTTGGCCTAGAGACACATCAGACACGTCATAGGGAATGTCCGGGAGGTGGCAACGGTCCCAGCAGCATGGTGCAGGCCACAGCCTCGGAGAGAAGGAAGTCAGGAACTATGGGTGCCAGACCATGACTTGTGGTGCAGTGACACTTGATGTTCAATTTAAATTTTCATTTTCTGCTCTGAAATTCCCATAGGATAATCCAAGCCTTTGTGCCTTATGATACTTTTAGCAGCAGGTAACAGAAAACCCTAATTCGGCTACTTGAACAAAAAAGGAATCCATTATCTCACAAACAGGAAGTCTGGAGGCAGGGCAGCGGCCAGGCTGGCGAATTCTGTTCCGTTAATTCAGTGGCATCATTGAGGACTCAGGCTCATTTCATCTTTCTGCTCTGCCCTCTGCTTATTGCCTCACTCTCCAGCCCTCTGCCCTTGTCCTTGCAAGACGGCAGCAGCAGCCCCAGCCATCACCTCCTGTGACAGCTTCCAGAGGGAGAAAAAGGACCATTTCACCTGAGACAAATCAACCTTTACCAGAAGCCCCGCAGAACTTTCCCTTCACATCTCGTTGGTTACAATTGCATCCTAATCCTGTGCCTAAACTTACCAACCACAGCTGGCGTGGGCGCTGGGTGAGATCTGTTTTGGGCAACAAAGAGGAAATGGGTCCAGGTCCTGGGGTGAGCCTGAGAAGCAGGGACAAGATGGTGGGGGGTGGGGACGGGGGAGTAAAGACAGTTGTTTGTAGGTAGGATGGCAAATGGGAAGCAGAAGGGCTGGAATAGAAATGTACACAAAGACCAGACAGAAGGAAAGTCCTCTGAGCCAAAGCCAGACCCAAGTTTGCAAAGCAAACAGGTTCAACACATTCCAGGAACTAGCAATGAAAAGAAAATGACAGGGATGGAAAGGAACCCCCACCAGCTTCAGGGCAGGAAAAAAACTGGCTCCCTGTGATGCATTGGATTTTGCCTTTGCGACTATTTATATTACTACATTTCTCAAGGCATGTGAGCACCAGGATGGCATTTTGAGGGATAACTTGGTTCCCAAGGATTTTCTGTCCACCAAATTCCCCTTTTGAATGGGAAGGCAACTGGAAGACGTTTTGAGATACCCAGAAGCTTGGAAAACAGAACCTGACAAAATAATAGAATAAAATCAAATGAAAATGCAGGCTTCCAGAAATGGCAGTCAAGGCATAAAGGGACTGCTTGGCCACTGGGGACCCCCGCTGGGCCACCCCCCTCCTCGGAGGCCTGCCTGCCTGGCGCAGTTGCCGGCATCTTTTCTGCCCCCTCTTGTGCAATGTCAGGAAGTGTGCGTTAGAGCCACATCCTTCACCGGGGGCTCGTACGGAATCTTGACTTCACTCGGTGACCACGCAGAACAATAACAGCTGCCACCCTCTTCCTGAGTTTAATAACAATGGCTGAACCGTTTACCCACCCGGACACTTGTGATGGAACGGCTTTTAGAAAGTTGTTTTGTTGTCTCTTTCCGAAAGCCACACTGCCCAGAGCAACATGACGCGCCCCCATCCCCCCGCCCTCGGCCATCAGGGACCAGGAACTGAGTCATGAGTCTCACGCAGGGCTCGAGCCACTGGCTTTTCTTCTATATTGGGAAAGAATACCGAAAGTGTCTGATAGTTTCAAATTCCTTCTTCACCTACACTTGCATTACAAGCTGTGCGTTTTCTCGTCTTGACTTAGTCTCCTGGATAAGATCTCAAATGAGAAACGACAGGAAGTTCACAGCGAACTGACGTGACTGGGGACTAGGGCTGGTTTTTATTTTCTGCTTCTTCTTCTTGGTAGGAAAAATGTCAGAAAAAAAAGCCAGGGGGGCAGGGTTGTAGGAATGGAGCCTCCGTTATTTCGAGGCCTCATTTCTCAAGGGGCCCCATGAACTTTGTGGCTTTGGGTTTGGGGTAGCCAGTTAGGTGACAAGCCTGAAGGCCACTTCATGAACCCTGTGGCCGCCCCTCACTCACGCTCCAGCTGGCCCATCAGGACGCTGTACTGCCTCAAACTCATTTGTCCTCAGTCTCCCAGGGAGGAAGTCATTTTATTTTATTTATTTTATTTTATTTATTTTTATTGATTTCAGAGAGGAAGGGAGAGGGAGAGAAAGAAATATCAATGATGAGAGAGTATCATTGATCGGCTGCCTCCTGCACACCCTCCTACTGGGGGTTGAGCCTGCAACCCAGGCATGTGCCCTTTACCAGAATCGAACCCGGGACCCTTCAGTCCACAAGCTGACGCTCTATCCACTGAGCCAAACCGGCTAGGGCAGGAAGTCATTTGAAAAGGCAGTGGGAGCCTAGCAGCTTGTTCTGGACCCAGACTCCAAGAGCAGGTCACTTCCCTTTCCAGTCAGGGAAGAAGTTTGGGTTTTACAAGAAACCCACTCTTGGTGCGGGGAACTCGGGCCTAAGGGGCTGAGCTGCCCTGCCTTCCTCTGGCCTCCCCCTGCCCTCAGCGATGCCCACCCCTGAGGACCAGCGGCTCAGGCTCTAGTCCAGAAGGTTCTCTGGGTCTGAGGGTCACAGGAGTTGTTGAACAACTACTTAACACAGACATCCAAGGTGCAGAGCTGCTGGCCACAGAATCTGCCACCCAGGTGCTGCCTAGAATCTTCTAGAATACCACCTGTCTCCCTTCCCCTCCACCTCCCCCTTCTCTGCCAGCTCTTTGCCCCACACCTATTTCCATCTCTTCTGTCAAAACTGCCCCTAACCCTCATGCACTCCACTCCTCCCTCTTTCTTCCTTCACCTTTTCTTCCTTTCTCTTCCTTTTCTCTTTCCCTCTCCTTTTTTCTTTTCATTTGTTCTTTACTTCTCTCCTCTCCCCATTCTCTTTCTCCCTCTCTCTCCTCATTTCCCTTCCTCTCTTCACCTGAACAGGAGACAGACCTGACTTATGCTGGTTAGCAGACGAGATCGTTTGTTGGATGTCGGCTCCCTCTCACAACAAATAGAGACAGTCACGGTGGCGGCAGCGGCTCCCCATGCCAACCACCCACCTGGGCTGGGTGTTTTACACATGCTCAGAGAGGCACGTGTGTGTGACTTCCACTTTCCAGTGGAGTTACATCCTCACCCACGGCCACATGACTGGCAAAATCTGGAATTGAACCAGCTGGGAACAGAGGGGCCGATCTTGGCTCCAGGTCCCTCTCCGATTCACCACAAGACCAAATGCCACTTGTGATCAAAGGTTACCTCCACCGTGGGAAGGGAAAGAGGCCTCGCTCCTTGAGAAGCTACATCGGCTGCCTCCCTGTCCTCCTGGGGCCAAGTCCATCCTTCCCCAGGGCATCCCACGCCCAGCCAGGTTTGGACACACTTGCTGCTGTGAGCTCCACCTCCTGCCGTCTCAGCTCTGACCGTCTTTAAAACAAGGGTTCCAGTGAAGTTACTAGTAGTTTAATCTTTTCCACCCAGCTCTGATTTTCCATAAGTCTGCAAAGGTGGAGTGAGACTAAAGTCACCGAGTGTCAGGTTCTTCTTCTTCCTGACCGAAATGGGGCTGTCATGGGCCACGGTGCGTGGTCCCACTTCTCCAGGTCGCCCTGCAAAGAATGAAGATGCAGGGGCGCTGGCTTTCACAGAAAGAGGGCAGCCCCTTGAGAAGAGCTAAAGTAATTAACATAAGAAAGCAATGGAAGCCTTTGGTGCCACACTTGGCAATGTTTCAGGCCAGATTCATATTTTGGGAGCCTTGTTTTATTTGGTGGCCCTATGCAGACTCAGGTGTAAGGAATGAGTTGTTTAGAAACTGTGGCTAAGCTCAGAAAAGAGTATGAGGTTTTGCCTCCACATGAAAAGAGGAACTCGAGTTAAAATAAGCAGTGATCCTGCTGAAGCGCCACCAGAGCTGGGTGTGGATGAAAGGGGCCACATGCGAACCTGACAAGCTCAGGGAAGGCCTGCAGGTGGGCTTGCAAACTCAGAGACCTAAAGGAACCACAAAGGATGGTCTGAATTAAACTTTAACTAACAGCAGTTATGGTGGGTAGTTACGTCCTAGGCTGGTATCTTCACTGACAAGGTCAACCTTTACCTTAACCGAGCCTATCTGTCTTTTTACATCTATGATAACATATCCTTGAAATGTCTGGGTAACTTATAACTTCCCTTTTTCCAGACCCCTTGGGGCACAACCTAATGTGCTTGGGTGCCAGGACAGATACCACAAATTCCTTCATTGTTATTGTTATCATGTTAATTGTTGACTGTTAACTATCCTGCACCCACCTAAGTATGTGTCTATCATTTTACTTTTTATTCAATCCCAAGGGTTCCCCCCTGTTTTGCTTTCTCCCGCCTCTCTTATTTATCACCAGTGGATTTCATGTAACCCACCTACGTCATGGAACCCACCCTCCTTTGATTGCAATGTATAAAAAATATATGAAAAACCACCATTCTCTGGAGCATTATCCCAATCTGTTGAGATACTTCTTCCCGGCAATTGTCGACAGTTTGGCTCAAATAAACTCACAAATATTCTTTACAGGTTTGAATGTTTTTACGTTAACATGGGACTCCGCCTAATTGCATGCCTGCCTTAATTCGCTCCCAGGAGGCATATACTCCTATTATTTTAGTAAGGTGTTGTCTTTTTACAGGAAGGTGTATCTTAGGGGTGGGCACTTCCTTGGGCCATCTAGGCCCCACAGCTCGCTGTCCCCTGGTTAGTCGGTGTTGGCCATCAAGGAGGTCACAGGCCCAGTGCTGGGGTCAGGAGCAGACATGTCCAGCAGGGCCACAGCTCTCCTAGGAAACCTGCCTGCCTATCACCCTGGCCGAGTGTGGGCCTCAGGTAACACACTCTGCCCCCACAACTCTACCCCCATCTCAGAGTGGTGGGTGGGCACCTGCTTCAAGACAATTGATTTTTGCACAGACCTGTGGCCTCTGAGTGGCCCACACAGAAAATCAAACCATATTCCCTCTTGGGACTGGGAACTGAGAAGTAAGCCTATTAGTGGGAGAAGAGCAGACCCACAGAGAAGGGCTGAGTTGCGGCAGGTAGCACATGGGGTGTGGGGCCCCAAACCCTTCTGGTCCCAGGCCTTCTCCCTCCTTGCTCTGTGCATCCCCCGCAAAGGCCGCCCACCCCTTACATGAGTTAGCCAAACCGAGTCTTTGTTCTTTGCAACCCCCAAAACCTAGTGAGGCCCCCTGATCCTGAAGCTGCTGCAGGACTGGCAGCAATTCACAGGAACACACGATGCGTGGAGATGAGAGGAAACAGATGCTAGACAGGGTCTAACATTTACAAGCCCTGGGTGCAAAGTCACGTCTTTTCCAGCTTAAGGCCTAGTCATAATTAAAGTCTTCTTTACTTTGAAGGAATAGAACAAACCACAAGGGGAAAAAGATCAAACACATCAACCAACTTTTAACTTAAGAGAGTTTAGACTCCTTTCATCAAAGCACCTATCAAGGATGCCACCCAGCCAAGAGGCCATCGAGGCACACTGCCTGCCCCATGCAGCCCTCCCCTCGCTGGCCACGTCTCTGGCAGGTGAAGCCCATATGGGAGATGACTGTTTTAATGCCAGCAAGTACTTGAAAGGACAGTTGTGTACCAGGTGTGCCAACATTTGTTTCTGGGGAGCAGGCCAAGACATATGGGTGTCCCAGACTAGCTAAGACATTGAAATGGATACTCTTTAGATACTAGTGCAGATGCACAGATAGGAGGGATGCAGAAGCCAGAAGCAATGCTCAGCCTGACCTCGATCAGGTGGAGCAATTCCGCTTGAGCCCAAACTTGCATCTCCCATGGAAGCTGTGCAGCAAACAGCTCCTGACTACTGAGAAGATAGCTTCATGACTACCTGTGTGGCTCAGGCATGACCCTCCAGGTCTCACTCTCTGTCCCAAATGGCTCATTGATCCAAGTGAATCCTTTGATCCACAGAACTAGCCTCCCTAAAGGCATTCTATTCAACAGTGACAGGGTCCTGCCCTTGAGGCCAGCTCTGTTTGTATTACTGCATCTTAGTTCTGCACAAAATGCACCATCCCCTTACCATTCTGGAATCAGGGATTGTTTCCCTTCCACTTCCATTTTCTTTTTAACTAAACCCCGCAGACCCTGTCACTGCTCCTCCATGACACAGTGTCCCAACTCTTGTGTATCCTGGCTGCTCTGGCTGCCATGTGGGTACACTTGGCCTTAGTCCAATGAGCCAGGAGTGACTCCTCTGCCCCCACTGAGGACACTGAGAGTGTCACCACCTTCATTCTGCCCACCCCCTGCTCTCTTCATGCAGCCAGATAAAAATAGCTCCCCTGGCCTCCACATCACTCAGCTGTCATGCACTGTGGTCACACAAAGCCCTGCTGTTTGTCACACACACTGAGAGTGGGGTGGTCCTGCCGACTTGGACTGGCGCACACTGGTTTTTCTCTAACATCTCACAGCCAGTTTTACACACTTGGACTTTACATGGTGCATCTGATGCCATGAGCATCCGTCAGCCTTTGACAAGACAGACCTCGACGAATGGAAAGTACTTTTTCAGGTGCTGTTTCGTGCTAATCCTCTGGGCAACCTTCTAGCCCCTTGGAAAGGGCGGTCTATTCTCCTGCAAGTTCCCCTCCTTTTCTCCTTCCTGGTCCACTGACTCTCACTCCTTTCAGCCACAGAAGAAAATAACCCAGGAGCCACAGCAGCTAACTTTCCTTCACCTCTGGGTCCTTCTTTACCATTGTTTCCCCTTCACACCCATGAATGCAAATAATGTCTATTATGCCTGCCCCATCATGTCACAGAGCAGGGTCACAGTTCCCCTGCTAAGCCACTCCCACCCATGGAGTTCTAGGAGGAAGACAGGCTCAGCCAGGTCCTAGTGTCTAGGCTACCCGGGGCCCCTTCTCTTCCTCTTTTTCACTCTTTCTCCACCAACATAGGCTCTAATCAGCTCAGATTTCTAGGTTTATTACGGGCTTACCTGAACAGTGAATTTGTCATCTTCGTTGGGCAGAATCCTGTAAGTGTAAACGCAATTCCGATACCTGAAATAGACCAAAGACCTTATTAGAACCCACGCAGGAACATTTTTCTGGTACCTGAAATGACAAGAATTCCTGACATGGCTCGAGGAGTCTGAGTGTGAAGTCTCTGAACTTTGGAGCTGACTGTTCTGAGGGGTGATCAGCCCTGACATCCAGTGGAGCGTCAGGAAAAGGCAGGGTGGTCTTTGGGGCATGATTTGCATTGGTGCTTGACAGCTCTGTGGTCTGAGCTAAAGCCATCCACCAGCTGGAAGGGTTTCCACAACCTTGGAGCTGTCATGTTGGCCAAAGAACAGAGCCAGACGGGGTGTTTCAAATGTAAATAAGACTCCATGGGGCTAAACAAGGTGGGGACATGCTGAATGGGTGTCAGCCACAGCCACAGAGAGGACCACAATGGCCAAGGAGAGGCTCTGGGTGGAGCACCTCCCTCCTCCTGAGCTACCCTCCCACCCTGTGGCCTGTCCCTGGACAGTTGGCCCCATAAGTTCATACTCCCAAAGGTCAGCCATCATCCCATCAGCGACCTGGATTTTCCTCAACAGCTGGTGAGTGAGCCTTAGGATTGCTTCTAATGCAGAAGAGTCAGGGGCCCTGGATTCTCTTCTCTTTCTAGAAGCTCCACTTTCCTTTTGTTCAGGAGTCCCCAATGTGAGGGAAAGGATGAGGAGGAGAAGAGGAGGAGGAGATACTTTTTACTTTCCTAACACCTTTGAGAGTAAGATAAGTTGTCAAGTCTGAGCACCTTGGGAGAACACATTGCGGGGTGGTCCAGCTGGGCCAGAGGCGTAGGGAGTTTCAGGGAACACTATTTGGGTTTTATACTCTTAGTTGAAACTGCTGGTCTGTTCTCATCCACCATAATCTCCCCCCATTTCCTCCACTTGAGATTCTCAGGAACCTTGAACCACTCACTCCTGCTGAACCTCTAGGTGGGGACCACACTCCAACTCACAGAAACTCATTTTGTTTTGGGGATCAAGACAATGAATAAATACCTCATTACAAAAATTTCACTTATTTAGCCTTGCTTGTGTGCCTGGATTTTCACTTATTTAGCCTTGCTTGTGTGCCTGGCATTTCACTAAGCATTCATATGTGTTACTGTCTAACTAGATTTTTAAAATTATACACTCGTCTTAAAATTTTAAGACCATATAGAAAGATATAAAATAAAAATCAAATGTCTCCTACCCCTTCTCCTGTAAGTCCAGCTTCTTAGATTTACCGCCCCCTTTTGTAAATCATTCCAGAACTTTTTTTATTTTTTTTAAATATATTTTATTGATTTTTTACAGAGAGGAAGGGAGAAGGATAGAGAGTTAGAAACATCGATGAGAGAGGAACATCGATCAGCTGCCTCCTGCACACCCCCCACCGGGGATGTGCCTGCAACCAAGGTACATGCCCTTGACCGGAATCGAACCCGGGACCCTTCAGTCCACAGGCCGACGCTCTATCCACTGAGCCAAACAGGTCAGGGCCATTCCAGAACTTTTAAACATGCACACAAACTTTTTATTTTTTTATTTTTAAATATGTTTTTATTGATTTCAGAGAGGAAGAGAGAGGGAGAGAGAGAGACAGAAACATCAATGATGAGAGAGAATCATTAATCGGCTGCCTCCTGCATGCCCCACACTGGGACTGAGCCCGCAACCTGGGCATATGCCCTGACTGGGATTCGAACCGTGATCTCCTGGTTCATAGGTCAAAGCTCAATCACTGAGCCATGCCAGCTGGGGTAGATGCATGTCTTTTTAAATGCAAATAATATCATACAATATTTGTTGTTCAGAAGTGTGCTTTTTTCTTTTTAATCTTCAGCAGAGAATATGTTTTACTTATTTTAGAGAGAAGGGAATAGAGAGAGAGAAAGACAAAGAAAGAGAGAGAGAGATCAATGTATGAGAGAAACAGTGATTGGCCGCTTCCCATGTGTGCCCTAACCAGGAATTGAACCTTCAACCTTTCCATGCACGGGTCGACACTCCAACCAACTGAGCCACACTGACCAGTGCCAAAAACGTACTTTTTTTCACCAAAAAAAAAAATATCTTAGAAGTCTTCCCAAGTTATGTTCCACCTTTAGGCTGTACAATCATTTACTTGACTAGACCATGCTTTTTATTATTGTAAATAATGCTGCCGCGAACATCTCTGTTCCTATATCTTGCGTATATTGGCGAGTTCAAAGTTCAGTTTCCCCATCAGTAAACCCAGGGTCAACAATGGGGTCTACTGTTGTCGTGCAGACTAAGTGAATTGATATAAAAAAAGCATTTAGAATAGCACTCCCACCTCCTTCCTGACCACAGTAAATACTCCACGCTGAGATTCCCGGTGATCCTGGACCAATCACTGGGAAGAACAGCTGAGCTAAAGGACAGGGCTCTATTCTGATAGAAACTAGCAATCGCCTCCCAATGAGGTGGTGTCACTTTTTGTTCTGCTAACCGGATATGAAAGTGTCTATTTCCCCACACCCTGCCAACTGACTGTTATCAGACATTTCAATCTTTGCAAATCTGAGAGGTGATAGCTTGCTTTATGAGAAAGGTTGAACATGTTCTCATATGTTTTGCTATCGGTATTTCTTTTTTTCATATGTTTTGCTATTGGTATGTCTGCCCCAGCCCCATCACCTCCAGCCTCCACTCCTCCTCAGAGCCTGCCAGACTAATGCCAAATAGGTGGAACCCTACTGTGCTTTTATCTTTCACCTCTAGTTCTAATGACACTTCTTCCTGGGAACACGCAAATGAGGGCAGGACAAGAACCGCCTCTTAAGCAGCTGAGGGCAGCTAATTTGTGGAAGAGGTTGAGCAGGGCCAAAACATTAGCTTGTAGGCAGAAAGAAAGAACATAGTCACAAGGAGAGGGACAGAGACAGCCGCACAGAACAGGAAGGCCCTTTATGACTTTTTCAAAGATGTTCCAGAAACACTGAAACAATGAAGCAGCTCCACATGACGTAAATAGATCAAAAGCAAGTACAAGAGGAAGAGGGACACTTTGCCCTGGACAGTCACATCTCAGCCGCTCCAGTGCCTGGGGCAGATACCGTGTTCCTGGGGCCAAATCAGTTTAGATCTTCAAGGGAAACTGACGCACACGCACACAACCCACAGGGGAGCAGTCATTCCAGACTGCATACCATGGGGTGCTGGGGGCTCACAGGGAAGTGGAGGGGGCACTCCCCAGCTTCTCCCACCAGCAGCTGCATTTCAGTCTGGTCCTATATGCATACACATGTACATGCCTGTACATACAGAATGCACATGGATATATATATGTATGTGTGTGTGTGTGTATATATATATATATATGTGTGTATATATATATATATATATATACACAGATACTATATATATATCCTATATAATAAAAGCCTAATATGCAAATAGACCAAATGGCAGAATGACTGGTGGAACAACCGGTCACTATGATGTGCACTGACCATCAGGGGGCAGACGCTCAATGCAGGAGCTGCCCCCAGCCCACAGGCCCCAGGCCAGCCAAGGCGGGTGCCAGTGGGCCCCCCCCACATGGCCCCACTGGTCGCCCCACAAATCGACCCTGATCACTGGTCAGGCCTAAGGACCCTACCTGTGCACAAATTTTGTGCACCAGGCCTCTAGTGTGTGTATATGTGTGTGTGTGTGTGTGTGTG
>NW_005370965.1:395944-399355 GCF_000412655.1 Myotis brandtii
CACAGAGAGACTCTTACATGGAAATATTTAGAGTTAAATCATCTTTTATAACTACTACTCTAGAACATAATCCAGACAACATACCCATTGCTGTCTGGAAAAATCAATTGTGAAGACTGAGCAATGTGAGAGGAGGAAATCTAATTAGAAGGGTAACCTGGAGTCCCAGAGTCAGCATTAAACACCAGAAGAGGTGTTATTTGTAATACATAATTGAACCCAAACCATTTGGTTCCTGGTACATGGGAATATAATGTTTTTCTAATTAATGGGCAGGAGAATGTGCAATGAGCAGGCCATGGAGGAGGGACCTGGTCTGCTGACGCTTGTTCTCGCCACCTCCCACGGGGCCCAGGCCCGCTGCGGCCACCAGCACTGACCTCACCTCCCACGCACTGCACCCCTTCTAGCTTCCTCGGAGCCTAGGACTTCAGTCCTCAGCACCTCCCTCCCAAACCAGAACTAGTCACTCTGGAGATGGCCTCCATTTCGTCTCACTTTGTCTTCACTCTATCTGGTTTCATTTGGTGGTTATTCCCAGCATCCATGCCCCAGGCCACTTTCTCCCTCAGGCTTCCAGGCACTGAACCCTGGTCCCAGCAGCCACGGCCACAGTGTGTCATTCAAGTCCTCTTCCTGCGTCATCTCTTTGAGCACTTCCTCTGAGGAGGCCCCACAAGACAGCTCGGTGTCTCCCGGAGGCTCCTCGGGCCTCCAGGAAGTTACAGAAGTGACACACTGCCTCCGCTCTGCTCCTTCTTTCTGTGTATTCTCTTCACAGACGGGCCCTGTACTCCTGAGATGTCACCATTCACATTATAGCTTATAAACAAGAGCGGCCGCGTTCAGTGGGTGCTTACCATGTGCTGGCCTTGGGTTATACGTGTTCCCACATTCCCCCATTTTATCCTCTGAGTAATCCAATGACCACCACAGAAAGACACATAGCCCAATTTTTGAAATGGGCAAAGGATATGAATAGACATTTCTTCAAAGAAGAGATAAGATACAAATGACTAAGAAGCACGTGAAAAGCCACTCGACATGGTTAATCATCAGGGAAATGCAAATCAAAGTCACAATGAGATGCCACTTCACACCCACGAGGATGGTTATTATCAAAAAGATAATAGTAAGTGTTGGTGAGGATGTGGAGAGATTGGAACCCTCCTCCACTGCTGGTGGGGATGTAAAACGGTGCAGTTGCTGTGGAAACAGCGTGGCAGGTCCTCAGGAAGTTAAACAGAGAATTCCCATAACCCAGCAGTTCACCCAAGACAATAAAAATCATATATCCACACAAAAACTTGTATGTCAATGTTCACTGCAGCATTATTCTCAGTATCCACGAAGTAGAAATACCTAATGTCTGTCAGCTGGTGAACAGATAAGTCTCCACACAACAGGCTATTATTTAGCTATGAAAAGGAAGGATTTGTGCTGCAACATGGATGGACCTTGAAAACATTATGCTAAGTGAAAAAAGCCAGACACAAAAGGCCACATATTGTCTGATTCCATTTCTATGAAATACCCAGAAGAGGCAAATGGTTAGAGACAGAAATTAGACTAGTGGTTGCCAGGGCTGGGAGGAGGGGGCACAGAGAATGACTGCTAAGGGGTACAGGGTTGCTTTGGGGGATGATATGATGAAAATATTCTGGAATTAGAAAGTGGTGATGGTTCACAACATTATGCATGACTAAACACCACGGAATTGTACACTGTACAAAGGGTGATCTTATGGGATGTGAATTCTCTCCCAGTAGAAAAATTAACCCCATGAGTGGGCATTGCACCAATGAGGATGCTGGGAGAGCATACGGAGGCTAGCATCTCACAAAGGCTAGAATTCACATCAGAGCAACCACAGAGGGCTCCCTCATAAGGACTGTGCCACATGCATGAATTAGGGAGAGAGCAGACCTCCATCACTGGGTGGGGAGGAAGCCCTGGCTGGGAGGAGCAAATCTCATCACCATGCATGGGTTCATGCTCCAGGAGATGGGACCATTCAACAGAGAAGAGCTGATGTCTGTGCACAGATGAGTTTAACCTGTCAGGTAGGCAAGCTTGCACAATGCACCAAACCCAGAGTCCACACTGGATGGAAGGATTGCTCTGGGATGCTGGGCATGGGCACAGACACTCGACTTGATCACAGTTGTTCCAAGTCACTGCCCATAGAAGATCCTAGGAATCCACCGCCCAGTGGCCTTCGTGGCCTCCCCTCCCTCCTGGGCTTGCACACAGAGAGAAAACTCAGGGGAGTTGTCCTTGGAAAGACTCTTATGCAAACCAGACTTCAGGAGCCTGTGGTCCTCCAGCTCTGTACTGGCCACTGTCTGTGCCAGCATTTCCCCCGCTTTCTGCCAATACCAGGTACAAAAAAACAGCACTTTTCTTTACATTTGCACAAAAGTAATTAATGAGCAGTGTCAGCTTTACCGGATCTTTGAAAGGGGATTGAAGGAAAGAGGATTCTATCACAACCATTCACACTACAGGAAATGGCTTCATACCTCTCCTGGACCTTTCTGCCCTCCCAAGCCCCTCTCTGTGGTTCTCTCACCAGGGGTCTCTCCTCCAGGCCTCCCTCCCACAACCCCACCCATAACCAGGCTTGCTGGCTCCTCCCCAAGAACAGCATGAGTTCAAGTCCTGGCTCTTCCATTTATTAATCCTGTAAACATGGCTTGTCCCCTAACCTCCCTCAGTTTCTGCATCTGTCAAGTGGGAATAATAATAGCACTTTGTCCAAAAGCCATTGTGGACAGTAAGTGAGGCGATACACAGAAGGAGCCTAGAATAGAGCCTGGCACACATTACACCCTTTATGAGTCTTTTGCTGTCATTTCTAGGCAGAACGGGTTAGTAAACACCTTTTGTTAGTGGAGCAAGGTTTGGAGCCTACTCTTTCTCAAGGGGACTGTCACACTCTTCTTCCCAAAACAAGTAGAATGCCTTCTCTGAGGGACTTTGATGGCTGTCTCCTTCTTTTTCATCTTTTCTGGCTCTGCCAATAAGGCCACCAAGTCCAGGCTGCCTGGTACAGTGTCTCTGGGAAGGAGACTGGGCAGGCCGTGTGCTGAGGAAAACCGAGGCTGCCTCCCTGCCACAGCTTCTGGACCAGGCTGTGGCTTCTGAGCCAAAGGCAGCAGTGCATGCCCCTCCCCCAGCAGGGGAGCCAACTCTCACCAGTGTGGTTTGGTGGGAACACCACCCAACTAGGCAGCTCCATATTGGATAATGAACCCAGTCCCAGCAGACGCTCTGGGGGCCCAGGATGCTCTTACAGGGCGGGCAGGTTGTAATTCCAACAACCCTGGACCATTGTTCTCATTCTGCCTGTGCAGCCCGGGCAAGAGGAGGCTGTCCCTGGCTGGCCTTTACATTGATGGACACTCCCCC
>NW_005370965.1:399665-402718 GCF_000412655.1 Myotis brandtii
CAAAGGCTTATTTCTTCTCTGCAGCACAACACAACTGACAGGTGCACTGGGTCCTGCATGGAAATACAATCCTGGCAGGAGAGGAGGGCACGACCTTGACGGCCTCTTGGCATCCTTCATCCAGGACAGGCTGGGCAGCCCCCAAGTGCCCTGTAGACTCCCTGCAGTGGGACCAACTCTGCTGGCAGCTTTGAGTAGGGCCAAGTAAAGCTGACATAGACCTTACCCAGGAGAGCCCACTGTCACTCATGTTCTCAACACCCTCATCATAGACGACAGAGCTGGACCCAAACCATGTGGTCAGCAGCCTGGGATCTTCCCCCTCCAGCTCTCTGTACCCAAAGATGGGTCCCCAGGGTCTCCCTAAACCAGAGCTTTCTGAGTTGCTAAGGAGAGAGCTGGGCTTTCCTGCCACTGGCAGGTGGCAGCTGGCAGGGCTGACCTCCCCAGAGGAAGTGCAGGTTCACTAGGCCTGGGGTGAACGTGACTCTCAGGTCACGCGGGCAGCACTGAATTACAGCCTTATCTTTGGTGCCCCGCCCCCCCGCCCCCCAGTTCCATTTCAATAGTCAAATCCTGTCCTCTTTTCTGAGCATGAAGGCCACTTCTGGGGAGCTACACTCAGTTCCTGGAGCTCGAACACACTGCCTAAATCAGCAGTTGGACCCCCGCTGTCCCCTCACAAGGGGGCACCAGGAAGAAGCTCTGGCCACATGGCAGGGCACAGGAGGATGAGGTGAGGGCACCCTGGCCTGTAAGGTCTTTTCCATGTGGGTATTTCTAGAGCAGGAGATGTGGCTTCCTCCAGCAGCCCTGGCTCACTTCTAGAGCAGGGTTATTAAGAGGCCCTGACCTCACACCTGTACCATGCAGGGCCCTGCACCCTCGCTGACTTCCTGAGACTGAGGAAAGCCCAGCTGCTCTTCCCCCAGCAGGGTCCCCAACACCAGGCCAGGGACCAGCATGGCGTGGGACCAGCTTTTCACCGTACGTGGCGAACAGAGAAAACTGAGGATGGTGGGTTATTTTTCAGGAAATTAAACCTATTTGATTTAAAGGATTGGCTTTTAAAATTTTTATCTTAAAGAGTGTGTTCTTTCTGCTTCTTTGGTGTTAAAGGACGCTTTCTTTCATGAAATGAGCTGTTGGGAGGTGGCAGCTGTCCTTCATTTAGTTAGTTTTTAAATCTCTTTAATTGGCAAAATTAAGGGTAACAGCAAAATGAGGTCTCCCAGCTTTGGGGGAAATTTGGAGTCCATTGTATCCCCCAGCCCCCAGTGGCTCCTGACCCCGCAGGAAGGTGGCTTTCCCCACAAAAGGAGGAGAAAGGGGAGCCCTGGGCCTGGGGGGTGAAACCTGGCCAAGGGGCGGGGCTCCCAGGGAGGCCTCCAGCCCTGGTGTCTGGGGCTTTGGGGATGGGAGGCGGACAAGTCCAGACTTGGGCTAAGAGGGAGGTGGACATCTGTGGGCAGGGCACCATGGGCCCCTTCCCTAAGGTGCAGACCCTGAACATCTGCTGAGGGTCTAAGAGGAACTCAATCCGTGCGAGGGGAGTGGAGGGAGGAGAGGTGGAAGAATGAACACGGGAAACCAGGCCTGGACCCTAGTTTGCCACCAGCTAGCAGAGCAGCCTAGACAAAGGCCTCAAGCCCTCCAAGCTCCATCTGCTCACCTGCAAAGTCAGGGGCCTTCGGACCAGAGCTTCCCAAGGCGTCTGGCCCCAGCTCTGGCTGGCATGACACTCCCAGTCTGGAGTGAGAGAGACCGGCATTCCACATGTGCAGCCTGAGCAGAAGTGCAGCCCGTCAAGGGAGCAGAAGCCATCTCCCTGCAGAAGGCTGGCACACAGGGACACCTAAGGAATCAGCCCCGACCACGATCCTGCGGGGACAGAGGACAAATCCACACGGGCCAGTGGAGTCCCATAAGAATTACCTTACTGGTTCCAAGGCCCCATTGGTGGGTCCCCACAGGAGCAGTGTCTGCGGGGAAGTCTGGGCCTGAGACTCTTGCCCGGAGTATGAGAGGAGGCGGCGGGGGTGGGGCTCAGGAAGCTGGCCTTGGTAGGTCAGGCCGCTGTGAGCCTGGGTTATTTTCTAAGTACTCCCAGCTGGCCCTTGTAAACACTCTGACCTCCCTGGCTGTTACCTGGGACCTATCCTCACACCTGGCTTGACAGGGACAGAAGCCTGATTGTCTGGGGCAGACACTGGGGGCAGATGGTCTTGGCTTTGACGATGGTCGTGCATTTAACCTGTCTGAGCCTCAGTTTCTTCATCTGCAAAGTGGGTGAGAACAGGACCCATACTTCAGGTTGTTGTGAGGATGAAACGGGATAATGCACAAATGCTTAGACACGATGCTCCAAACAGGTCCGTGTTCAGTGACCCACTTTCGCTCCTGCCTGGAGAAGGGCAGGGCCCTGCCAGCTCAGAGCGGCCTTTTTGCAAGCCCAGGGCCACTGCTGAGAGGTGCCTGTGGACACACCCTTCACCCACCGGGCCCTGACGCTGCCCGAGGCCCCAGCTGGATGGTTGGACCACAGGGCTTCGGGGCGAGGGCCTCCTTTAGATATGGGTCAAGAAGGGTATTTTAAAAAGGAACCTTCAGCAAGTGGCTGGTTCCTCAGTTGTTAGGACAACTGGCCCATTCAGCAACATCTAGAGTCGAGGAGCGGGGAAGTTCACGCAGCAGAGAGGCCCCAAGCGCCCAGACAAGGAGGAAAGAGGCTGTAGCTGCTGTGTCGGTGACTTCCTCTGTGCGCAGGGCCCCAAATGCCACTTCTGGGTGAACTGAAAGTCCTTTCTGGAGTGAACCCACTCCATTCTCGTGGTTCCCCCATAACGGTTTTCTCCAGGGGCCTGGAGCCTGCGCATGGGAGGGCCGCCTTGCCACATCTGTTGTTTCCACACTGGGCATCTGCGAGCAGCCCTTGAGCTGACCGAGCGCTGACACACCCACCCCCATGGAGCCCTGAGCTTCCGCCAACCTCACGGAGCCCGCACCCCTTCTCCTGCCCCTGGAGCCCCGAGGAGCCGCCTGCCCGCCCACCC
>NW_005370965.1:402804-403452 GCF_000412655.1 Myotis brandtii
GAGGGGACCAGAGCTGCCAAGCCTGAACTCCGGGGACAGCGGTGCACCTCAGGCCTCGGTGGCCCCGACAAACCTGGGCAGTGTGCACGCAGGACCACTCCAGGCCATGACCTAGAGACCCCGACTCAGTGCCGGGCCCTGGCTGAGCACCCAGCTGGTTTCCCCTCTCTGAGCAGCACCTCCGCATCTCTGTGCCCGGGGGCACGGGAGGCCAGGCCGGGCGGAGGGAGGGCACAGGCGGGGACGAGCATTGTACTCACAGCACACAGAGCGCGTAGGCCCGGGAGATGGACTCGCTGGCGCGCACGAGGAAGCTGCCGTCCTTGCCGGTCCTGGAGAGCAGCTCCTCCGCCTTGGAGCGGGTGATGTTGCCATGGTTCCAGCAGGGGACCATGGCGGGCGTGGGCCTCCTCGGCCAGGCCGGGCGGGGCCGGCAGCCTCCCCCACGACCAACACACCACCAAGGGGAGCGGAGGCCCCTGTGCTGCCACCCCCTCTTGTCCCCTCTCTGTTGCCCCGGCTGCTGCCACCAGCTCACTGACCGACGACTTCCTGTTTCAGGCGCTTTGCGAGGGAAAGGAAACGAGCTGCAGAGAACTTCCTCATTGCAGAGACCAAGCAGGAGCCCGGTCCTCCACCTTCCCACCC
>NW_005370965.1:403474-417479 GCF_000412655.1 Myotis brandtii
GGACTCCATCCTCAGAGGGTCAAAGGCCAGATGAAGTCCTGGGGGAACTGGCAGCTCCTTTGGTGTCAGGAGGCTCAGCTGGCTTCTGCAGAAGCAGGACCTGACAGGCATGGACATGCCAAAGCAGTGGCCATTCAGAAGCCTGTCCCTCTGTCCACGTGGGGTGGCCACACCCTGGACAGATCTCTCAGCCTTCTTCCCTCCCCCAGGGCTTCTCGACTCACTGACCCTCTAACCCGAAACAGACCCAAGAACGGAGGCTCCCAGGGCAGGGCTTCTCAGCTGGGTCTCAGCCCCGCGGCGCTGAATTAAATTGAGTGGAGGGATACCGTCAAGCCCTCCTCCCCATATCGGAGACTCGCGGTCATTCAGACACCATACAGCCCTGGGTACTGGAGGGACCTTGGGTGACATCACGTGATGGCTCCAAGGGCCCAGGTGACCGCTCTGTGACACCTTTACACTCATCCTCAGGGGCTGGTGAGTGTGAAGGACCTGGGTCAACCTGTTCTCCATGGCAACATAAATGCAGGCTGGGTTTTCACCTATGGGTCTTTCCAGAACACCCAGGAAACCCACACATCCCCAGGGGCAAGCTGGTCACCTGGCCAACAATGATGCTCCTTCCTGCATTCCATATCGGGGGTGGCCAGGCATGGCTGTCTTTGCCCACAGCTCAAAGGGAAGCTGCCTCCGCGGGGCCACCATCCAGGACCAGCAGATTGAGGACTCCAAAGTGGCATCCACTCCTTGGTCCCCAGACGGTTGCCCTCAATCCTTGGGTCAGACCCACCAGGGTGAAGGGGCAAGTGCTGACCTATTGCACAAGGGAGCCCCCCAACTCCAAACTTAGGCCTTCCCCCACAGGACATGACAAGAGAATCCCCTCCAGGGCCTGAGCCAGGCCTCTACCTTGAGGAAAGTAGCCCCTAAAGGAGCTCATGTGTGCCACAGAGTCCCTGCAACCCACAGCAGCACACACAGCAGGAGATTTCAAGTGAGCAAAGTGCTCTCATCCAGGTGGACTGACCCCATTCTGATTCTGAGGCCCAGAGCAAGTGTTTTCCGCCCCCTGCCCACTTCTGGGCTCCAGGCGAAGTTCCTTTTGGAAACTCGAGTCCAGAGAACTCCCATCCTCACCCCCACCTCCCCAAGCCAGTTTCCCCCAAACCTCCTCCCTAGCTCCTCCCACTGAACCTTCAGCAAGCCCGTATCAGGGGCCCTCTGGGCAGGCCCTGAGTGGGTGTGGAGACTCAGTGGAGATGAGAGTTGGCCGTCATGCTCTGGCCTTTCTGAAGACAGCTGGGCCCTGGGTCTGCCAACTCTCCAGCAGCCACTGGTGGAGGCCTCTCCTTCCCTCATCCCCACCTCAGCTCTACCCAACCTTGATGCTCCCACCATGTTTTCCCTTCCCTGCTGAACTGCACCACCTTCCACCCTGCTCTCACACTCAAAGCCCCTGGGTCACTCTAGGGTCCATCAAAAGAAGGCTCCATCCAAAATCCTGGTTCCTTGGTGCCTTGACCAACGCATCCCTAGAGTCCCTCCATCACTCTTTACCTATAACCATCACCCCCCGCCCACTTTCCAGCTTCCCACCCTCCCTCTCTCATGCCTCTGCTCCCACTGAGTCCTACATCTCAACAGACTTGTTGGCCAGTGGGCCTATCCTTGCCATTTGACTCATGTGATTTTCCTTTGACACACACATGACCCCTGCTTGACACATACATGACACACATGTTTCCCTAATTTGTCAGGCCCGTCCCATCTTCACTTCCTTCCCAACCCAATTGCCTAAGCCATCTGACATGGTCAGCTTCCTTGTCCCTCTGTTTTTATCTCTCCCCTTCTCCCCCCTCAGAAAATCCCAGCATCTAGATCAGGGCTGCCCTTAGCGGTGGGTGAGGCCTGGGTAAACATTTTTTGCAGGGCCTCATCTACATAAACAACGTACTAAAAACTTGTATTATGAAATTAATGGACCCACTGAGGTACAGTGATTTATCAAAGAAGATCTAGAATAGTGGACAGAGTGGAGGAAAGTTGTGTATATTTGATGTCTAATCAGTGTGCATGAAGCGTCTTCATGATGTCAGGTCCTCTTTTCTAGTTCAGGTTTAGTTTCCTACCGACAAACATCATTCCTGGCTGTTTGTGTATCTCCTACAGCGAGATGAAGGTAGCAGTGTGAGCCTCTCCATTTTGAGATGACAACGATCTTGCCACTGCGTTTCCCAGCACCATTTATCTATTGCTGGGTGCTTCATTACCCATGATGCTGCTTCACCCATGGGGCCAGTGTGAATACCAGCTTCCAGTAATTCCTTCTGAGGTTGTTTTTTGCTTGATAGATAAATACAGATGCGTGTCTTGCCCAGAGCATGCAAGAAATTATTAACAACAATTTATTTTCTGGTCATGTTAAAGCTCCTTTTCTTATAGCATAAACATAGAACAACACATCTTCTAACCAGCTTCTCTTGAATTTGGGGGCCATAATCAACATGGTGATCTCTTTCACTGATGACAACATCCCTGCCTTGCACACAGGAGAGCAGTCCCATTCTCAAGGAATGTCCATCCCCACCGGGCATGATTAAGATCAACCTGGAGAGCTCAATGTCAGCTGATTGGAGGAGCCCACAGGCAGTGAAGAGCAATGGTTTCAAAAGCCATTAGAGGAGATGCTGCTGCCTGACACCTGGACAGGGACCGCTAGAGCGGGCAGAGTGACTGCTCAAGTGCTGTTGGCAGGTGTGCAGCGGGCAAGAAATCCCTGCCACTCTCCCTGCCATCCTCATTGCTATTGGATGGAGGAAGCGCCATGGGTGGAACGCTGCAGGTGAGTGGTGACCTGGGAGCACATATGCAATTTAAGGCCAGGGATTGCCTATGAACCATTAGTTGCCCAGAACCCTAAACGTGTCTTATGTCTGATGTAAGAGTCACCCCAAATCAGTGTCTCAGCACCGTTCTAAGTCACCCAATCTTGTGCCATCACACAAAGGAAATACTACCCTGCACCTAAGGCTGTCCTCTTGAGTCACACCTAGCCATGGGGGTCCAGAAAGATCCCATAGGCTTGAGTCTCAGAGCTCCTTGGAGCATCTGGTCAACCCTACATGTAGGGGAGAGAATTGGAAAGCACCTGACAGGGAAAAAGTAGGATCAGGGGTCATGTGGGCCCAGATTCAGACCAGAGCACTTGACCCAACTGCACTGCCTGCCCTGGCCAGTCCCAGGTGCTGGAAGGGGACTTGGAACATCTCTAGGAAGTCAGGGAAGTGGGCAGCATCAGGGTGGTCTGGCAGGCACCAGGGCACGGGCACTTGGTCTAGAACAGGGGTGGGCAAACTTTTTGACTCGAGGGCCACAATGGGTTCTTAAACTGGACCGGAGGGCCAGAACAAAAGCATGGATGGAGTGTTTGTGTGAACTAATATAAATTCAAAGTAAACATCATTACATAAAAGGGTACGGTCTTTTTTTTTTTTAGTTTTATTCATTTCAAACGGGCCGGATCTGGCCCGCGGGCCGTAGTTTGCCCATGGCTGGTCTAGAAGCTCTAGGAAGAAGAGATGAAACCTCAGTGTTGAAGAAGTGAGCTTATGTGGCGGTGTTCCCCTGCCTTCCTTCTCCTCACAAGGAGTCTCAATTTCACTTCTGCTACTGGCATCTTCAAGTAGGCCTTTCCAGATCCTCTCCCGGACCCCTGCAGACACAAATTTGGTGCCAATTTGGTTCAACAGTGCCTGAGCTTGGGGCCTCTTGGGGCCTGGAGCATTCTGAAGAGTAGGCAGGTGAGGTCTCAGTCCACAGCCCTGTCAACCCTCTGCTCCCCACGGCTCTGGTAACTGTTTCTGAGCTGTAAATCAGACCTTGGAATCACACACAGGTGAGGCCAGGGTCTGAATCCTGGCTCTGCTATAAATGTCTAGCATCTGAATCTCAGTTTGCACCTCTGTGCAATTATGGAAAGTGCCTGGTGCAAAGTAGGTGCTCACAACAAGGCAGGTCTCGAGGTGGCCCTCCTGATCGATGCCTGGAGGGCAGAGCCTGGGTTGGCTCCAACCTACAACCAGTATCAGTGACACGCACCATTGGCTTACCAACCCAGGTTTGAAAGAGGATGGGATCCTATCAAGTGCTCTTTATCTGCAACTAAAAATAACGTAATTGGGTCAGGTTCTGAGCCTAGTGATTTCCGCCATCTGGGGGGAAACTCTAGAATTTCTCAAGAGATTCAAAGGCCAATAGAGTCCTAATTGTGCTCAAGGACATCCATGAATACCAAAGGCCTGGCAGTGAGCTGCTCTGTCCTTTCACTGAACATACCGGAAAATCAAACTGGTGAACAGCAATAAGGAGTTTGACTCTGGGAAAAATCACATCCACAAAAATCACTTGGGTCTTCCACCAAGGTTGTTAAGGACATGGGGAAGTATTCATAATAATACAATGGTAAGTTAAAAAAAAATCAGGAAACCAATGAAAGAGATTGATTCTAATGATGGAAAAACTTTATTTCAGGAAATCACTGATTTTGAAGAGTGCTCAGGTGACAACTCTACAAGCATTTTTTTTTTCTTCCTTCTACGTTTCCAGGTTTCCTTCATGACCACACACTACTTTTTGTAATAATACAATTAAATGAATAAAGACAACTCTGGTACCTGAAGTGTGTGTGAACTCCTCCGGGATAGCTTGGCTTCATGTGAACTGCTGGTGGAGTCCCCAGAGACACACAGCCCTCAGGATTCGTAAAGAGACTGACCTTTTTCTTTAATCTTTTTAAAATTGAAAAGTAACACATGCTCACACTAAAAATTCAACCAGCACAGTGAAAAGTAAGTTCTCCTGCTTGCCCAGAGGCACCTTGCTCTTTTCACTTAACAATATTCTGAACATTTCATGGAGGTTTTTGTGTTGGTCACACTTTTTTTTTTAAAGCCAGCATACCATTCTGTGCCATAGCATAATTCATGGTACCAATCTGCTGTTGGACACGCAGAGGGTTTCCGGCGTTCGCTATCACAAACCACGCCACAGTGCACACATGTGGCCAGATCTCTGCATACTGTTCAGTCAGGGTGCCTGCTAGGTAAATCCCCAGAAGAGCAACCCAGGTTCAAAGGCAGAGCATACTTTCAGTTTTGATGGATTATGCTGTATTGTCTTCGTTTTTTAAAAATATATTTTTATTGATTTCAGAGAGGAAGGGAGAGGGAGAGGGGATAGAAACATCAATGATGAGAATCATTGATTGGCTGCCTCCTGCTTGCCCCCTACTGGGGATAGAGCCCACAACCAGGTATGTGCCCTTGACCAGAAGCAAACCCAGATGCTTCAGTCCACAGGCCAACACTTTATCCACTGAGCCAAACCAGCTAGGACTATACAGTATTATATTCTAAAATGGTTGCACCTCCTGGCTGGCATGACTCAGTGGTTGAGTGTTGACTTATGAACCAGGAATCATGGTTTGATTCCCAGTCAAGGCATATGCCTGGATTGTGGGCTTGATCCCCATTGTGGGGAGTGCAGGAGGCAGCTGATCAATGATTCTTTCTCATCATTGATGTTTCTATCTCTCCCTCCCTCTTCCTTCCTCTCTCTGAAATCAATAAAAATATATTTATTTATTTATTTATTTTCTTTTTTTTCCATTTTTCATTTTTTTTATTGCTTAAATTATTACAAAGAGTATTACATGTTTCTCCTTTTTTCCCCCCACCCTTGACAATAATAAAAATATATTTAAAAAAATAAAATAAAGTGGTTGCACCAGCTGCCATACCCACCATCTATGAGAATCAGCCCAGAGGGGCAATTCTGGAGCACCCACTTTAAGTAAGTGACTTGCATGAAAATCCTACTTATCAAACAGATTTTAAGAAACAGGCCCTGGTGACTTTTTTCAAAAAGGATTCTTGACTTTCATCACAGTCTTCATTTAAAAATGAGCTGTCCCCTGTATCTATGATATGATTTGAATTTTTACAAAAAATGTATAAATTTCCCTTCCAAGAAAGCTGCCTGGATGTTTCCTGGGCCAAACATGAAAAATACGAAGGTGCTAGCAGCTAGCTCAATAAACTTGAAGGCCCTGGTAACTTTGCATCTTTGTGGCCAAGGCCCACACCTGGGGTGTAAAGCAAAACACCCCAGTGATCTCCCCAAGGTACCATGTTGCCCCCAGGTCAGATTTGCCAAACTGTGGAGACAGCAACTCTCTGGCCCTGAGCCAAGCCATTGCCTGCACTGGTCAGCCTGCCTGGCTGCCGCTGTCCCATGCTGGGCGGCCACTGCCCAGGCCCCTGTGCAGCCTCCAACCTCTGTTCCGGTCCTGAGCACTTCCCAAGCCTGAATCATGACAACCTTCCTTGGCAGGGCCTATGACTGCATTTCCTAAACGCATTTTCTGCCAACAGCCACTCACTTTCCGCAGTGATTACGTGTCAGCTCCTTTCCAGCTTCATATTCTGCTTCTTCTTCTGTGCTGTCAGCAGTGCCTCTGACCAATGCACCAAAACAAGAAACATACCCTCCCTGCTGGTTCCAGCCTCATTCCCATCAGAACCTCTGCCCAGTGTTGTCTCCTGATCTGTTCCTCTTGTGTGGCCACCCTGGGTCTCAGGAAGCCTGGGGTTTTCCTAACTGCATCTGTGCCCATTGATCTGCTCTCAAAGCCACATGAAAGTCACCTCTGTGGTGCCCTGCACTAATTCTAGTTGTCCTGTGGTAATGAAAGAAAAATTATGTATAAGTGTTTCTTCCTCATACTTGCTTACTTTTCACTCTTTTAAAAACTATAAAACTCTTAAATATTTATTGTTGAAAGTATTACATATGTCTCTCCCCCCCTTGACCTCTTCTAGCCCACCCCCACCGCAGGCCTTCACCACCCTATTGTCTGTGTCCATCTGCCTTGTAGTCTTTTCTGACTACACTTCTGCTGAGCACCCCCTCCTCTGCAAGCCCCCAGCCTGTCCAGCTTTGCCTGCTCTCGGCTCAGAGCACTTCACTATCGCAACTTGCGTTATTTTGTATGCACCTCTCTGAGTCCACCTGTGTCTGGTTCATCCCTTGAGGCTGCAGCTTCCACCCGCATTGCCATGCAGCTTGGGCTGCCATAAAAAAACAGCACAGACTGGGGGGCTTCAACAGCACACATTGATTTCTCACAGCTCTGGAGCTGGAAACGCAAGAGCAGCGTGCCAGAGTGGTCAGGTTCTAGTGAGGACCCTCCTCCTGGCTTGCAGATGGCCTTCTCACTGTGTCCTCATGTGACCTTTCTTCACTACCTGTATGAGGAGAGAGAGAGAGAGAGAGAGAGAGAGAGAGAGAGAGAGATCTCTTCCTCTTCTATAAGGATTAGGACCCCATCCTTATGAACTCATTTAACCTTGATTACCTCCTAGACACCCTATTTCCAAATCCCGTCACATTGGGGGTTAGGGCTTCAACATGTGCATTAGGAAGGGAATCATTTCAGTCCAGTAAATTTCTGCTAAAATGTCACAACAGCTCATCTCTATCAGCTACTATGTGCGAAACACTGTGCTAACCACTCAGCATGCGTTGCCTCACTCAATCCTCATGATACTTCAAAGCTGATCTTATTGTTATCTCCATTTTACTGGCAGAGAAACTGAGAACCATTGAGGTTAAATAATTCATTGGCAAGTTAGTGGCAGATATGAGATTCTCGCTCATGTCTGTTTGATCTCATAGCCACCATGCATAGTACATATTTTGAGCTATATAAGCCTGAGATTCTGTGCTGAACTCCGAAATTCTTAGGCCAGACCCTTTGCCCCATTCACCTAAATTCTTTTTTTTAATAAATATATTTTATTGATTTTTTACAGAGAGGAAGGGAGAGGGATAGAGAACCAGGAACATCGATGAGAGAGAAACATCGATCAGCTGCCTCCTGTACGCCCCCCACTGGGGATGTGCCCGCAACCAAGGTACATGCCCTTGACCGGAATCGAACCTGGGACCCTTGAGCCCGCAGGCCAACGCTCTACGCTCTATCCACTGAGCCAAACCGGTTCTGGCTCACCTAAATTCTTACCAGCATCCCCTTGGGCACCCATGTGACAGTTACCTAGACCATTGTTGGAGTAGCACAGATGAAGGAATAGCTGAGTTCTAGGCATGGGGTGCTGGTCCCCTGCATACAAGAGTTTTGGATGATCATTTTAAGGGTCATTGGAGATGTGTGTGGACTGTAGAATTAGAATAGGTTCCTGGTGGGAAAGAAGTATGGATCTCACCCTATTCTAGTTATTGTTGTTTTTATTGTAAACTCAAATATATATTCTTTAAAATACATTTTTATTGATTTCAGAGAGGAAGGGAGAGGGAGAGAGAGATAGAAACATCAATGATGAGAGAGAATCATTGATTGGCTGCCTCCTGCATGCCCCACACTGGGGAGTAAGCCCACAATCTGGGCATGAACCCTGACCGGGAATCAAACCATGACCTTTTTATAGATCGATGCTCAACCACTGAGCCACACTGGCTGGGCTCAAACATGTCTTGATGACCACCTGGTTGAGGTGTGGTAGAGAGGACAGGGCCTTGGCTGGTTGTTGAACCTGTCAAACTACAAATCCCTTCCCACCTGGAGGACCTTGTTCTCAATGCAGCCGTGACCTATTTAATCTCCTAGATCTACAATTTCTGGTTTGTAGCCACGCTGCAAAGAATGTCCAGATTCATCTTCCCAGGACTTGCCACTCCTGTACTGAAAATCTTTGAGTGGCTTCTTACTGCCCATAGGACAAAGCCCCAAATTCTTTACTTGCAAAGACTCTCTAACTTGGTCACCACCTGCCTTCTCTTCTTATTTCCCAAGTCCTGGGGACTTGGCAGGAGTCCTCCTTACTTTGTGTCTGGATCGGCATCTACTTCCATTTCTGGCCATTGTAGCTACAGCCCTTGGAACATGTGCAATTTGAACCCTGACCTCAGGCTCTCACTCCACCCCCTCAGACCAGTCTTCTTCCCTCCACCTCTCACAAGCCCCAGTTCTCGAACCACCCCGTCCTGCTCCATCCCCGCTTACAACACTCAGCCTCTATCACACACAGCATTCACACCCTGGACTCCTCTCTCAGGACCTTCAGCCCCACTCTTCCCACCACACCTCCCTGGAAACCTCCAGCCAGACTCCTCCCTCTTGACAGGGCGACTGACCTTGCCAGAGAAATCCCCTGCTGGGCAGCCTAGGACCAGGACAAACCCACAGTTCCCAGCCAGCGAAGTGGCCAAGGTCTTCCAAACATCCGTCTGCCTTCTTCAATGGTTCCCACTCTCAAGCCTGTGTTTTCCTAGTCGATCTTGTTTCCCTACCTCACCTCCTCTTTCTCTGCAGAGCAGCTCACTTCTAGAAGCCATCAAAAAAGAAATCTCTCCCTTTTGTGCCCACAAACAGATGTGCCAAGGCCACCTTCAAATGCATCCACAGCCCTAGCCTGTTTGGCTCAGTGGATAGAGTGTCAGCCTGCAGACTGAAGGGTCCCAGGTTCGATTCTGGTCAAGGGCACATGCCTGGTTTGTGGGCTCAATCCCCAGTAGGGGGCGTGCAGGAGGCAGCCGATCAATGATTCTCTCTCATCATTGATGTTTCTATCTCTCTTTCCCTCTCCCTTCCTCTCTGAAATCAATAAAAATATATATTTTTTAAAAAATGCATCCACATCTGCCTGTCATTCCCCTACTTCTGCAGGTTCACTCACAGCACTGGACAGCACCTAGAGCACCCAGGCCCTCCCGGACTGTCTCCCCTCTGTCCCCTCACCTATAAGCAAGCTTATGATTTTTCTACCTTAAAAACAACCAAACACAACAACAACAATGACAAAGACACTCCCTGCCAACGGCTTTCTGCCTCCGCTGTGCATCTGAAAGGTCTCACGCCAGGTCAATTAAACAGAAGTCTCTTGGGTGGGGCCTGGGCATACCTTGGTTTGTCCAGAGGGTGACCAAGACTAAGAACCAGCTCCCACTTGCTTCCTTCTTGCTCAGGGATTGTCCCGTATCTTCATCCTAAACCAGGGGCAGGGAACCTTTTTTCTGCCAAGGGACATTGGATATTTATAACATCATTTGCTTAATATCATTCACTTAATGTAAATTTATGTTGCTATGAAAAAAGCTCCTAGATTTATTAAATTTTTAGTCCAACCTGCAGTTGCCTTGGCAGGGCCAGACGAAATGATTTTCCCAGGCCTTATATGGCCCGAAGGCCGGATGTTTCCCACCCTTGCCCTAAACTGATGACCTTTGGATAAACTGTCCTCTCTCACCGTCACAGTGTCATCTCCTCCCACTACAGCCTGTCTTTACCTTCCCCCTGCCCCACTGAAATCTCATCAAGATCTCTAATGAGCCTGGCTGTTGTGACTCAGTGGTTGAGGGTCTACCAGGTTTGATTCCCAGTCAGTGCACATGCCCGATTTCTATTCCCAGTAGAGGGCGTGCATGAGGCAGTCAATCAATGATTACCTCTCATCATTGATGTTTCTATCTCTCTCCCTCTCCCTTCCTCACTCTGAAATCAGTCATATATAAATATATTAAAGGTCTCCAACAATTTCCTTCTCCCAACATCTTTCTACCCTCTGTGGCCTCCCCACATTCTTCTGACTGCTCCCTCCAGTTCCCCATCTTCTCCCGACTGACCATCCAGTCTCAGCCCCACCCTCTGCCCTATTGGTGTTTCCCTGGCTTTTGTTCTTGGCTTCTCTTTGATCTAACCTTCGCTCTCCCCAGGGCACTTTCCCCCTATGACTCCCAAATCTCATTTCTAGCCTTGACCTTCCAAAGCTCCAACCGACAGTTCCTGCTGTCTCCATGAATACCCAATGAACACTTAAGCTCCACCTCATCTGTACATCCCACCTTTACACCAAAAACCTGTCCTACGTGCTCTGCCCATCTAGATTCCTGCCACTGATCCACCCAGTCTCCCAAGCCAGAACTCAGATGACATCTTTATCCCCGCCCACATCTGATTGATCTCGGATCTATAGGAACCTCTAGAATCCACTCCCTTTGATGCATTGGCCCTGGTTGTGTTCCACCCTTGCATCGTTCATCCCCCAGACTTTTCAAGGGGACTTTCATGAGCTTGTCCTCTGTCAGACGCCACCCCACCCCACCCACATCTCTCTGTCCTCCCATTTGTACCAGGGCTCTCTTTCTAAAATGCAAATCTGAGTCTGCCACTCCTTTTCTCTATGGTAGGATGAAATGCAAGCTCCCTGGCAGGTCACACCAAGCCCTTCACTTTGCCCGTCTTTCCTGATCTTCTCCCACACTCACTCTGGGTTCCAATACCACTAAATCAGTACCTTGCCTGTGTCCATCCATCCATTCATTCATTCATTCAACAAATGTTGCCTAAGAGCCTACCATGTGCCCAGCCACTGTCCTAGACCCCAGGGAGGTAGCAGGGAACAAACCGCCCTGCCCTCCGGAGCTTGCATCTTATATGGGAACTTCTGTCCTGTGCTGCAGCAATTGTCTACAGTCTAACTCCTCCATAGCCAGGTGGGAAAGGGCAGGCTTGGGAACCTGACTGCCTGGCTTGGTCATTTACCAGCTTGTAAAATCATGGTCAAGTGGCTTAATCTTTCTGTGTCTCAGTTTCTCCCTCTGTAAAGTGGGAATGATAATAGTAGCTTGTCTCATAGGGTTGTCGTGAGGATTAAGAGTGAACACACACCAAGGGCTTAGAATTATGCCTGACGGTGCACAGTCAGGTCCCGATAGACTTTTTTTAATACCCTCAGTTCAATACTTAACACATAATGAGTATTCAATAAATGTTTTCTGGTTGGATCAAAGAATAAAAAAGTGTAAGTAGCCCTGGCCAGTTTTCTCAGTGGTGAGAGCATTGGCCTGAGGAATGAAGGGCCGCAGGTTTGATTCTGGTCAAGGGCACCTACCTCTGTTGCTGTCTTGATCCCCTGTCTCAGTCAGGCAAGTGCGGGAGGAACCGATCAATGTGTCTCTCTCACATTGATGTTTCTCTCTCTGTCTCTCCCCCTGCCTTCCACTCTCTCTAAGAATCAATGGAAAAAATATCCTTGGGTGAGGATTAACAACAGCAACAACAAAAGTGTAAGTGGTTAGCACATTAGAAATTATGTTCTCACTGAATTCCAAGTGGCCCTGGTGTTATAAAACTGCACTGGGAATGCCATTGAAAGATCTAAAAAGAAAGAACATGCTCCATGCATGGAAGTAACATGTTCAGATGACAATGGCCAGCTGAGTACCCTCTGACCCAGAGCCTCCTTGTGCAGAAGGGAGGAGGGCCTGACAACTCAACCAAGGACCTTTCAGGTGTGAAGGAAAAGGAAAGGAGGTGACAATGGTTGGGATTCCATCTGCATTTGCTGGGAACCTTGAGCTTCTGGTCTAGGGCAGAGGTGGAGAAGCGGGGGTGCCTACAGGGACCTGATACCATCTAGGCCAGGACTGTATGACTTTGAGCAAGCCACTCACCTCCCCAGGCCTGAGTTAAACTCTCATCAAATGAACAAAGTTAGACCAAAGAATATTCAGGGCCCTTCTGACCTCTACAGATTCTAGAACTTTCTATATTATATACCTAGATTATAGATGACATCAGGGAGAAGCAAGGACCATGACATGAACTAAAGAACAAACGCTCAGAGCTCAGGTGTCTAAAAGTACAAAAGAAGAAAGCCATTTCAGGACAGGAGAATTTAACTCACAATGGGAGTTATACTCTACATCTACAAGCAACACATTTCAGGAGATTTCAAATGTTCATCTCTGACTCGATAATTCCTTTTAGAGGATTCAATGTACAGAAATAATCACAGATGAGCACCAAGACTTGCTCACAAAGATGTTCATCTCGGTGTACTTATAATAGAAAAAAATCAAAGTAACTTCAATTTCTAATACTCAAGGAATGGTTAAATTATCCATGGTATGTGTCTTTTGCAAGAAAATAACATGGAGGAAATACTTATGATATATAATGTCAAGTGGGGAGAAAAAGTACCATCCTGCATCGTCTCTGCTTCATAATCTCAGTTCTAGGGGGGAAAAAGTTCACAGATGAAAGACCAGAAGAAAAAGTGCCTCTGGTTAGTGGGATTTGTGGGAATTTTTTTCCTGCTTCTTTGCACTTCCAAATGTTCAGCATCTAGTACTTTGAAACCCTCCCCTAAAAACAGTACAAAAATGGAATTTGAAGAAGTAACACTTTGCCAAAAGTACAGTCAGCTTTCTCACCTCTTTGAGCAGTGTGATGCAAGTATCCCATTTAAATACTGGATCCCTTCCTTTCTTCTTCACATGGTGGGGGTGGGGGGCAATCTGGCTCCAGCATGGAAACCTCACGACGTTGAATAGGGCCTTGGAGCGCTGGGCTCTTCACTCTTCCTGGCTGGGCATGAATCGCTGCCTTTTTAGATACCCTGCACTGGCAAGTCCTCAGACCAGGGCTGCCATCCAAGCTGCCATCTCCTTGCCCATTCTGGCAAAGCCATGAAGGAATGCCAGGGAAGGTGGCACCATGCCCAGGAGCTGAGGGCACAGGCTCTGGAGACAGACCAAGCAGAACTCTGCATCCCAGAACCTGGACACACAGACCCTGCACTTTTTGAATGTTCAGGCACAGACAACAGAGACAACTTTGAAGAGAGGCAGGAACATTGGTCTGGGCTCAGAAAACCCAGTTGCTTCCCTGGCCCTGCTTCTACCTGACCATGTGGTCTTGAGGAAGTCACCAAACTTTGGATGGACTTGCTTCAAGGTCACTTTCATCTCTAAAGGTCTAACCTGTGTCTTGCTGCTATATGTGGCCTTACGTCTAAGAATGGACATGCTTCAGCTAGTCTATGTGGCCACATGTTGTCCCAATTAATCTCAGCTGTGCAGAGAGAGGGTCTGTCCTGAGAGAGGCAGACCCTTCCTATCAGCACCACTGGGTTTAGCAGAGCAC
>NW_005370965.1:417717-432442 GCF_000412655.1 Myotis brandtii
CTCTCTACAGGGGCAGGCTCTGGGCCTTCTAAGGTAAGCACCCTGGACAAGGCCCCAGCCCTCTCTCTCCTCTCCTAAGCCTCGCACGCACTTCCGGCAGGGGCCTTCTTGACCTCCACCATCACCCTATCCTAGGTGTCCAATGCAGAGGAGGGTGTCTCCTGGGAGGAATTGCAGGCCATCTTGGGGTCCATCCAGGGCATCTGTTTAGGAGGCACAGTCTTTTGTGGCATAATCAACATGACAAGCTGGTCCCTGGAGGAGGAGAGGATAGGAGCAGAAACTCTACATGAGTATATGCATACATGTGCATGTGTGTGCACATGTGTATGTGCACGTGTGTGTGGCTTTGGCATGGTTACAATTCTTAGGGGAGGAGACAGAATCTGATATGGCTATAGTGGACCTAGTCCAGTGATCGGCAAACTGCGGCTCGGCAAACTGCAGCTCGCGAGCCACATGCGGCTCTTTGGCCCCTTGAGTGTGGCTCTTCCACAAAATACCGACTACTGCACATGGGCCACGAAGTTTCAATCACACTGTACGTGCACGCCCGCACGTGGTATTTTGTGGTATTTTGTGGAAGAGCCACACTCAAGGGGCCAAAGAGCCACATGTGGCTCGCGAGCCACAGTTTGCCGACCACAGATAAAGATGACTCTTCAAATTTGTCAACTGCAAATGACTTTTTCATTATCAATTGGCAAACTTCAGACAGTTTCCACTGTCATGGGACAGCCTGTCTAATGGCTGACTTTGTGTATGCGCATGTCCTGAGGTCATCACGCACCTGGCACATGCATCTGTCAGTGGAACAAAGGCAGGTGGTGGACTTGCCAAGAGCAGACAGGGGTGGCCCCAGCTGAGGGCCCTGAACACACAAAGGCTGCAGAAGTTCTTTGTGTAGCTTTACAACTTTGGAATCGTGTAAAAAGTCATTACCAGCCTTCCTATTGAGTTATGTCAATTAGAAACATATGTTTATTACAGAATGGCCAAGAAGGGGCCAGATTTACCATCCAAGAGCCCACTGATGTTGTAGTTCATTGCATAGATGTATGACAGAGAAAGGGCCAGGTCAGGGGTGGACCACATCTTACGGGGGGTGGGGGGTGCAGCAAGGCAATAAAAAACCAGCGGAAAACGAGAGGTATGCACACCCGCTGTTACCAAGGGAAGTTCCCAAGGATCTTTATTCCAGGCCCAGAGCACATCCTCTTCTAATGCTTTTGACCAAATTAGAAGGATGTCCCCAGCAGTACATTCTTCCTGCTCCATCCACATGTGCTGCTGGCAGAGAGAGAGAGAGAGAGAGCTTTGTTAGCCTCTTACTCCTAGCCCAGTCATCAACCACCTTCATCTGAGGTCCCCGGAGATTCTAGGCCTTGAGCCCCACAGGCAGCCATTGTATCAGTAAGACCACCAGGGTGGTCAAGGTGGTCTTACAGACCTGGGAGGAGCGTACTGCATCTTGAACAAAGTCCTGGCCAGGTTGGGGTTTACACCAGGGTTTCTCCAGGTTCTCAAATTTTGCACACACCAGAATCACCTGGACGGCTTGTTAAGACAGATTGCTGGGCCCCGAGTTTCAGATTCAAAGGGTCTGTAGGACTCAGGACGACCCAAGGACTTGCATTTCTCACAACTTCCCCAGTGATGCTGTGCTCCAGGGGCCACTCTAAGTACAGGTAGAAACCCAGGGAGTGGGCTCCAAGGGCAACCCTAGGGAAAGGCAGGAGAATATGTCCGTGGGCCCATATCCAGCTAGACCCTGGCCAGGTCCTCGGTCCATGGTGATGGCTCCTTGAGGAGAACAATCAAGTGTATTGTCTCTCCTGGACCACTGTTAAGACGTCACTTCCTCAGAGATGCGGTCTCTGATGATCCAGGTACAGCAGCCACTGCTCTTGGTCATATTCTTCCCTTCTATATTCTTTTTAATCACTAATTAGTAGAGTTGCATTTCCTACTTAGTTGTTTATGTGTTTATTGTCCACTTTATTCCATGAGATGAGGGTTTCTTGAGGGTGTCTTGTCACTGTTGAATCCTCATCTCCTAGAACAACATCTGGTCTCTTACTGACACTCAATGGGCAAACGTTGTGGAATGGTGGCCTTCAGCCATCCCGGGGAACAAACTGAATTCTTGGTGTCTGCAGTGGGTGGTGTAGACCCCGATCTATTCCCAGGGTCCTTAGTGGACTAGCTCTGCAAAGTCTTTATAATACTTGAGGCAATGGGTGAGACCTCAGCATGAAGCTCTTAATACTCCACTATCATTTAATGAGCCATTAGATGCCTTGACTGAACACAGAGGAGAAATGAATGGGGACATGATGGAAATGTTGAACCTGGCCCTGGGGGTTCCTAATGGTGATAAGAGCTCCAACTCCTCCATGCTGATAGCAGCCCTGAGTCAAATATCTGCAAGGACCAGGACCAAGGGGGCTCCCCAAACCTGGAGCTCTGCTCTAAGGGGAGTACACTGGTGAGATCAGGCTCCCCCCTGAGTCTGCACCCTGCTTGTCAGGTCACCAGGCAGAATATTAACCACAGCTGCTCTACCAGACTCCCTCTCACTTGAACAGTGCAAGAACAATGACCATGTACCACACACACACACACACACACACACACACACCACACACACACACACTTTCCAAACCAGTCCTCTATGTCCCAGGCAATGGCATAAAGGAAAATGTTTAGTTAGCTTTGGGCTCAAAACTGACAAGTCCCCCTGACAATGTGCCACAGCCTAGACCTGGAGCTCTGGTGTAACTGACCTGGGGTTACCTTTTTGAGTCTTTAGAGCAGTGGTTCTCAACCTTCTGGACCTTTAAATACAGTTCCTCATGTTGTGACCCAACCATAAAATTATTTTCGTTGCTACTTCATAACTGTAATGTTGCTACTGTTATGAATCATAATGTAAATATCTGATATGCAGGATGGTCTTAGGCGACCCCTGTGAAAGGGTCATTCGACCGCCAAAGGGCTCGCGACCCACAGGTTGAGAACCACTGCTTTAGAGGCTGAACTTCTGACATTTGCAGTCCAGCAGTCCAGGCCTGGAGCACATGTTCTTGGCATTTGCTTGCTTATTTATTTGTTCAACAAGTAGTTTTTAGGGGAAGGTGGGTGAAGGGGAGGGGCCTGTTGTAGCTGTGCACCAATCTCTGGGTATGTGTGTATCTCTATGGACACAAATTATAGTAAAAATTCAGTTTTACTCAATATACTAAATATATCCTGGATTGGGTCCTAGGACAGAAAAAGGACATTAGTGGAAAAACTGGTGAAATCCGAATAAACTCTGGAGTTCAGTTAATAGTAATGGAGCAATGTTAATCTCTTAGTTTTGACTAATACACCAGTTATGTAAGATGCTAACATTGGGAGAAACTCGGTGTGGGATGTATGGCAACACTCCATACTATTTTTGCAAGTTTTCTGTAAATCTATCATTATTCCTCCAAAAAAGTTTATTTAAAAAAATCCGTTCCAAAGTTTTACAATCCAATGTAACATATTGATTTGGAGGTTTAATTGGCAAATCCACTATTCAGTTCAACTTTTATATTTTATTGAGGTATAACATGCATACAGTAAGGTACACAAATCATGTGTGTATAACTCATTGAATTTTTACATACAGGTGCACCCTCCTGATCAGCACCAGGTCAAACATTAGAATGTTCCCAGGACCCTTCCCAGTGAACAGTATTCCTCCACCAGTGTCTTGCTGTATATACCATAGACTGGGTTTTGCCTGTTCTTGAACTTCATGTACATAGAATTATAAAGAATGTATTCTTTTGAGTCTGACTTCTTTCACTCAACATACCATCTGAAAAATCAACCATACTATTATGTATAGCAGTAGTTGATTATCTTATTATTGGGTAATATTCCATTGCATCAATAGTCCCCAGTTTATTTACCCATTCTGTTTTCAATTGACATTTGGGTTGTTTCCAGTTTAGGACTCTTATGAATGAAGCTGCTGTAAATATGCTCATCCGTGTATTTGGCAGCTATATGCGTGCATTTCTCTTGGATGTATACTTCCGAGTGGAATTGCTGGGTCATAGGGTATTTGCACGAGCAGGGGGACAAGAATAGGGGGTAGCACATGGCCGGCTCACTGAGCCGAAAATTCAGTTGGGAAGACTTGTTTCAGGGTGAACATGAGGAAGATGATCTCCTCGTAGTTATTATGTTCGTACAGACACCCAAACTGGGGTGAGCCATCGGGGCCGACACCCAGGCTCTGAAGGTCTGAGTAGGCACAGCTGCCCTCAGCCAGCAGGGCTGGGTGGGACCAGGCGTTAGAGGCCGGGGGCCGTGTATTGAGGTAGGCACCTAGGTTGGTTCTCTGCCGGGGGTCAGTAGGGTGAGTGTAGAGCAGCCACTTGTCTGAGGAGCCTGACCCCGCTCTGGGGCTGGGGAAGGCGATCACACTCCCATGGCAGCCATGGGGAGGCTCCACAAGCTTCTGGACCAGTTGGGCCCCCCTGAAATCAAGCCCGTTGTTGACACTCTCAGCCTGAATCCTGGCCCCACGGGGGCTTCTAGCATTGAGATATATCATCCTCTGTTTTGCACCCCCGACCTCAGCCACTTGGCACTCCACGGTTTCCGAGGCCACAAAGTTGCCTCTTTCCCATGTGAGCCCGTGGTTGTGGCTGATGAAGCAGAAAGCGGAGGGGCTGGGCAACCCGTGGGCACGGAGTTTCCGGTAGGCGTAGGCTGGCACCACCAGGCTCTGCGCCTCATTGTGCAGCTGCAGACAGTGCCCCGGGCCCACCGCAAAGGTGGCCCATTCCCCGTGGGCCGAGCCAATGGCAGAGTCTGTGAGGTCTCTGGTGGGGCTCCAGGACCTGCCGTGGTCGGTGCTGGTGACTTGGCACAGCCGTGTCACATTGACCTTGGTGTGGAGTTGGTGTTGCTCAGAGACCTGCCTGGGGATGGCAATGAAGAAGAGGAAGAGGGTCCCCGTGTTCTCGTCATAAAAGGGACTTGGATTCATGGACCGGTGGCCCTCCAGCTGGGCTTGGGCCACCTCTTCCTGAGCGTGCCACTGAATGTGAGGAGAGGAAGAAAGACAAGCACTGCCTTGAAATGACCAGTGACAGAGCTGCACTCTCGGTGGGGTGGGGGTGGGGGGGGGAGGTCTCATGGGGTTAGGTCAAAGGTCATGGAGGAAGTGTTCATCCACCACTTGATCAACTCACATCACCTCCCAGAGCTGTGGGAGCCAGGCTCCGCCTCACCCCTTGCATAGCAGCCCACTCCTCCTGAATGTCTGCTGCCTCCATTCCCACCAACATGTATGGTGGGCTAGACCTCAGATGCAGATGTCCTTTGGGCACGAGCCATTCCCAGCTTCATCCTGGTTCCCTCAACCTACCAGCCCAGTCCAACTTTCCATTCTTGAAAAGTAAAGCCCTAGTAGTAACACAATAGTCTGACCTGTGTGGGACAGAATATGACAATCACTTCCCATATTCTATACATCATACTCTATTAATGCAGCCTGGGAGGGGCTGCTACATGACACTAGGACTTGCATGGAGCTTCCATAATCCCAAAGTCTATGTCATATATGCAACAGTTCTGCCATCTACCCCCATTCATTAACGCCTGTCCCCCAGTGAGCCTTCTAAAGGCAGACACTGTGCCAAGAGCCTAACCCCTAAACTCCTGGGGAACAGGTGTCATTAGCTCTAACTTATGTCTGGAGAATGGAAGGCTTAGATAAGGAAGGTGAGTTGCCCAAGGCCATACCTCTAACTGATAGAGCCAGGACTTGAACCCAGGTCCATCTGCTTCAAACCCCATGCTCTGAACAGCTGCTATGTAATAATGACCACAAAGTAATAATAATACTAATAGTAATGTGTGATACACCAGCCTTGGATGTCTTTGTCAAAATCAATTACTTGATCTACATGCTGGGACTTTAGAACACAGCAATCCCTCCAACCCTCCCCAGGCCCCACTCCCCAGGTTAATTTTACTCAAAGGCTACAACCCCAGTTATGGAATTCTAAACCAGTCCTCCCTCAGGTTCTCAATCACACAGGACAACCTTTCTGAGCATTGGTTTCCCTGGACTTGTCCCATCATGCACTGAAGCTGATACCGCCAGGCCAACTGGACTTGGTCCCAGTGAACCCACATTTTCTGGGTGACCACTTTGGGGCACTTTCTCTGCCCCATCCATGGTAGGGCCCTGAATCCCTCCTGGGTTTCGATGTCTCCTTTCCCTCTGTCCCCCAGACCCCAGCCATCTAAGAATGGCATAGTCCCCGTATTCCCGGCAGAGCTAGTGTAGCCTCATCCTGCCTTACCTGGACCTGGTGGGTGGACTCATCATAGCTTCCCCTGCGCAGGACAATCAGCTCTGCGTCCTCGTCCTTCTTGCTCTTGCGCCTTTCTGCGAAGGCCAGCAGAGTCTTCTGCTGCGTCAGGTAGAGCAGAGCAGGGATTCTGTAGGCCTGTGCTCCCGACTTGAACACTCTCTCCTTCTGCAGGACGGGGAGGGATGCCATGGGGCCTGGGGGAGGCGCAGAAAGAGAAGATGAGTTCCCTGAAGTCACATCCTGAGATGGGGCTGAGCTAACCTCCCAGGCAGGGGGTGCCCACTCCAAGGGCGAGGAGGCTGAGATTGGTGACCTGTCCTCCTTCCCCATGGGGTTCGACCCCCTTATTACCTCCCAAGAGCCTGTCTATGATGCTACACATGCCTGCCATGGAGCTATGCAGCGCTGTGTCCATGACACTTCAGGGAAGGGGTATTTGGAAAAGCACATTTTGTGTTGAATTTTAAACCTTGCTAGGACAAATCTGTGATAACCTTCAGCTGCTTTTTCCCATCAAATGCCAAGCCTTGGGTTGGATAAAAGTGTTTGCCAAGTGGCATTCTGCAGCTGTCCAACTGCCAGAAAAGGACACATAAGAACTTTTTATAACTCTGCAGGCCTGGAAGTCACCTTAGAAAAAAAAAGTGTGTGTGTGTGGGGGGGGAAGCCTTGATTTTGCAGGCTTGCTCTCCAGGCTGTCTGAGGCTGACTTCCTAGCCGCCTCCAGTGTGGGCTCCACCCCTGGGGGAGGGAGAAGCATCTGGAAGGGAAGAGAGAATCTCCCAACAGCTCACTCGGGCTGGGAGGGTCCTCCAGAGGTACAAAAAAATAAAATTAAAATTAAAAATAAGCTTCCAAAGTGTTGAGTTCAGTTCAGGGCAACTTCCCTGTTCTGTTAATTAAACTTGGGGACATTGAAACACAGTCTAGGGGGGATGACCAGACAGGAAGCATTGCTCTATTCACTTACCTCGCAGCCTACAAAAATGCTTGGTCAGATGGAAATATATCAGCAGGTTAAAGATGTCCAAGAGAGAAGTGATTCTGAAGGGACTGAAGACTGAGCTTGGATTAGCAGATGACTCAATTCCGTCAGCTTTTGGAAGTTTGGCAATCTGTTGGGCTATTGGAGATATAATGACAATGAATAATTTTTATACATGGCTGCTTTTCAGAAAGAAAAAAAAAAGCATTTGATCAAAGAGTGTAGGGAGGGCCCGAGGTAACCTGGTGACTGTGTGTGACAGTGGTCTCCATGCTAGACCACTTGGGGTCCCCTTCAGGGGGATGAACCCCCAGCTGCAGGGAGTGCTGGCTGCAGAGCAGATGGCTCTCAGCTGAGCAGCAGGGACGAGATTGTCATCGAATAACCTCCTCCTGCTCATCCCCAGGAAACGCTGCATCTGATGGCCGGCCTGCCCAGAACCTGAAGACCTGGCCCCGTGACCTATCTGGATCTCTGAGGGCCAGCACAGGTCCAGGGCAACTGCAGCTGCTCTAGGAGGCACATCACCTCTCCTCTGTATACCTGTTCCCATTGCCTGCATCCCCCCCCCCCACTGTGTACGTTATTATCTACTTAAAACTTATTTAACATGTTTGAGAAATCTATGCTTCCATTCCCCGCATCCCCCCCCCCCCACTGTGTACGTTATTATCTACTTAAAACTTATTTAACATGTTTGAGAAATCTATGCTTTTACTCTGTGCCCTACATTGTTTAGGAACTTGGGATACTTTATGAATAAGACAACTAACCCCAGTCCCCACAGGCTGCTAATATAAGTATTTGTCTCTTAAAGATTTAGAGCCACAGCTGATGCAGGAGGGGATGGGGTAGAGGAAAAGGGGGTCTTGGGGTCCATTCTAGAGAGCTCTTCTCTATTCTCAGTAACTCAGCACCAGTCCAAACTCACACACTTACCGGCAATACCAATCCCCAAATGTCTTTAGAATAATAATAGCAAACACAAAAGTGACCCTTACCAAATGCTAGGCACTCTTTAAGTGCTCTATAATATTAAAAAAAAGTTTTTTTGGAAGTTATATTTACAAATTATATTATTTTACAATATGATTCACAAATATGTACTCATTTCATCCCCACAACACCCCCATGAAGTTGATGCTATCATTGCCCATTGTACAGATGAGGAAATTAAGCCCACCCAGCCCTTCAGTGTCAGAGCTGGGACTACAGACTCTTCTGACCCACACAGCCTGCCTCTCAGGGCAGTTCTGGAAGGTGCCCTCTTCCTGCACCTTGTCACACGATGCCTTAGCACCGCATGCAGGTAGCTAGCTGGCCCACTTGGCCCCAGCCCTACCTCCAAATGTGGCAGCAGCTTCAGGCCAAGGTAGTGGAAAGAAAACTGAATTAGGAATCAGATTCTGGGCCTAGGTTCATGTCCAGCAAGTTGTATATCTTTGGGCAAGAACCTTCCTCTTGGAGGTCCATCTCCCCACCAGGCAAGAAAGGGGCTGAAGAAGGTGATTGCATAGGCCCCTTCATCTCCAGAGCAGGCACTGAGTTAGGCCCTGACTCCTTCGGGGAGGCTGGGCAGGGGCCCTGGCACAACCCAGTCCCACACAGCAGCACAAAGGCAACCAGAGAGATGGTAATGTCAGTTTGCACCATGAAAAACTGCCATTTGGTAGGTCAAAAATGACTGAATAGTGACGATTCCAGATGGTCCCACCTAAGGCTACCAGCAGCTGACATGGCTTGTAGTCTGTGGGCACCAAATCTGGAGCAACGCATCTTACTTCTCCTCACTCTGCCTACAAGGCCAGCTCTCGTGCTCCCATCTCAGATATGGGGAAACCGAGAAGTGAGTCAGGGAGGCGGTGGATGACTTCCTTAAGTCGGTGAAGGTGGGTGGATTTGAGGCTGGATCTGCCTTATTTCAGAACACATGCCCCTAACCACTGGATTCTCCTGCCACAGACCCACAGCTGGGACCCTGAGGTCTGAATGCTTCCTAACCAAAGGCGAGCGGTGGAGGGCCCCTGCCCACTTCCTCTCTCTCTCCTGTTGGGAGCACACTGGCTGCTGGCATTCCCTCACCTGCTTCAGGAGGCGTCTTTGCCAACTCAAATCTGTATGGCACACCTTCCATGAGCCTGGAAACAGGTAAACACACCAGCCTGGTCCCTGCCCTTCCGAAGCCCACAATAAGTGACAGCCAGTGCTTCTGGGAGCAAGAAAGAGACGCACTTTGCAGCTTTCCCCAGAGGAATAGCCCTTGTTCTTGGGGCCAGCTTTGGATGGAATGTTGGCCTGTTGGCTACCACGTTGAAATAATGCCATCTCTCCAAAGAGCAGACAGGGGCCCGCATGTGGTCTGCCCTCAGTTCCAGCAAAGCAAGCGTGTGGGGCAGCAAGCCCAAAGCGCTCTCCCCCAAGAAAACCCCGTCCATGGGCTCAATGCAGCTTGGGCCCGGGGCTGGGATTCGCACCCCAAGCTGAGAGGAGCTCTCCCAACTCCCACGCCAGGACAGGAGCCTGAGCAGCCTTCTGGAAGCTCAGACCAGCAATGACTTGGGGGCAGAATGAAGAGTTTTCCTGGCCTGGCTGATCTGAGCCTTCTTCCGCATTTCCCATCCAACATGTCCCCTGGATACCCCCAAAACAGAGTGAGCACCATATTGGGGGTTGAGGGGCCATGAGTACACTCAAAAAAATGGCCACTGTCTGAGGCATTTCCAAGTATGGCACCATCACCCCGCAATTACCTGGTACAGGAGAACTCTTGTTTATATCAACAAAGGAACAGGTGGGTCAATTCCAAGAGAAGCCTTACCTCAGGGAGTGTTCCAGGTTGGATCCCGGGGCCTGGATTGGACGTCAGAGTGTGCGAGAAGAGGCAGTGGGAACCAGCTTTGAGAAGGTCAGCGCAGCTCCTGTGTTCACCTGGCTTCACCCCAAGTCTCACGGCTCCACTACTGGGCCTGTGCCTATAAACAACTGAGGGAGGCCCCAGGCAGTGTCAGTGTACAAGCCCAGCCCTGGAGGGCACTGCCTCTCATCATCGGGGAAGGACTTATCTACAAGTCATGCTGAATCAGGGTGAACCGCAGGCCACTTGAGTCAAAGTGTGTGCATTTCAAGGAACAGACCTCCAGGGCCTGGGAGGGTGTGGACGTGCAGGAGGACCTGGAGCCACCCAGGATGCAACTCCTCTTTGGGATCTGCCTGGGCCAGCTAGGTGAGCAGGGCAACCTTCTTGATCTCTTGAGACCTCAGTTTCCTCTGCTGAAAAATGGGAACAAAAACCTCACAGTAGACCAAGCTGCCTGGAGCAGACTATATGACCCACCTGTTACTATAACCCAGTACCTATGGCGTTTCAGACAATCATCAGTGCTCTATCCATACTCATCAATTCAGTGAATGAATGGATGAGGCTGCCTTTCCAGGGAGGGCTGACAATGTGAGGACTTAGATAACCTGTCTAAATCTCTTAACCCAGCATCAGCTCATGATAAGGACTGCCATGGCAACAAGCCCTTTTTTTCTGGACCCATCACAACATGTCTAAACAGCACCATCCATGGGCCCCAAGTTCATTCTCAGGAGGAGGAGTCAGGAGCTGGCACACTGTCAGAAAATACAACCCAGCTCACCCAGTCCACTGCCAGCGTGGGTGAGGCCTCAGGAGCTGGAAAAACCTGAAGGCAGTCCATTCACTTCAAAGTGCACTTCTTGGCTTAGTCTAGAACTGAGGGATGAGGGAGGCCTCCCTAACTTATTTCCCTTCCCTCCACTGAACATAGTTCTCCCATGATTATCTTCAGCTCTAGGTGGTTCCTGTGGCTCAGAGCCAAGTTCAGCTCTCCTTGGCTGCCCCCCAGGTCGGAGTGACCCCTGGATGGCCAGTTCTGGGTCCCCTTGTTCTTGCTCTGGTCTAACCCTCTCATCAGTTTGCAGAGAAAGTGTTATGGTCTGACCTTAGAATTGACTGCTTGAAAGTCCCATGCGAAAGCCAGTCCATGTGAACACCCTAGTAAACCCAGACCCAGCTCTGACTCATACCCCCTGGAGGTCCAGGAATCACCTTGAAGTTGATGCTGTTATATTCAATGGGCCATAGAAGGGGTATTTTAAAAGTGAGGTAAGTGTAGGGTGATGACTCATTAAAGAAATCATAACACATCCATAAAATGAAGTATTAGGCAGCTGATTAATTAAAACCATGTTTTAAAGATAATGCATGAAAATGTTGGGATACAAGATAGCATATAAACTAGGATCCCACTTTTGTAAATCTGCATATTATATACTCAGAAATCTATATTAAAAATAAACAAAAATTATACCAAATATGTATTGCTGTATCCCCCAAAACTTAGCACAGTGCCTGGAACAAAATAGATACTTAGCAAATATCCAGTGAATATAGAATGAATAAATAATACTATTGGTAGTCAGTTTTAACTAGTGGGATTACAAATGATATTTATTTACTTCCTGTACTCTTCCAGGCACATATGATTTAATTATTAGTTTAAAAAGACATTTTTAAAAAATATTTTTTATTGATTTCAGAGAGGAAGAGGAAGATATAAACATCAATGATGAGAATCATTGATCAGATGCCTCCTGCACGCCCCCTACTGGGAATTGAGCTCACAACCAGGGCATGTGCCGTGACCAGGACTCAAACTGTGACCTCCTGGTTCATAGGTTGATACACAACTACTGAGCCACACCAGCCAGGCAAAAAAACCAAAACAAAACATTATTTTAAAAATGATGATAAGTAATAATATGTGGCCTAAGAGTGCCTACTCACTTTATCCTGGCCAGACCATCAAAAGGGCTTTCAAAAGGGCCAACAAGCTTATAAAAATGGCCTTGACTCAGCATGAAAATTTAATTCATATTTGACTCCAAAGGATAATAAATTTATTGTGTTCAAAAATGCTCACTGAGCTCTGGCTGGTATGGCTCAGTTTGTTGACCAGAAGGTCACCGGTTTAATTCCCCATCAGGGAACATGTCCAGGTTTCAGGCTCGATAACCAGTAGGAAGCATGCAGGAGGCAGCCGATCAATGTTTCTGTCTCTCCTTCTCCTTTCCTCTCTCTCTAAAATCAATAAAAACATATTAAAATATATATGTATTCACCGAACACATACATGTAGCCAACACCATACTAACTTGGAAGGAGGAGAGAAAGATCCTGGATAAGGTCCCAGAGCTTCCCGTGTTTATTATTTGTGTGTGGGGGAAAGACAAACATCCAAGAAACAGAAGCCAGTCACCCAGGAGTCGGGGGCGGACTGTAATGGTGACAGTGATTAAGAGCAAGGGGAAGTGGGAACAGGGGCAGTCAGGAAGACTTCCTGGACGAAGGCTTATGACCGGAGCTAGACCAGGAAGAAAAGTAAAATTTACAGAAGCAGAGGCAGAACATTTCAGCAGCATGTAGTGGGTGCAAAGTTTGAGTCTGAGGAAGCAAGGAAGCAGGATAGTGCTGGCTGGTCAGGATCATCATTATTTTGATAGTAATCTATTTTCTCTCCTTACCTTTATGATTTTTCCTTACCTTTGATGCTCTGCAGTCCCACTATGGGTTGTCCAGGTGTGCATTCATTTTTATTTACCTTGTGGACTCAGCATGCTTTTCCAAACTCAGAGGACAAGTCTTTCTTCAATTGTGAAAATTTCTCAGTCATTAATGCTTGAACATTGCCTCTCCTCCCCTCTCTCCTTTAGAACAGCCTCTTCAATGTATAGTTGGTTTGTTCTTCAGATGTCTTTTGACTTATTTTTCATGTTTCCCATCTCTTTGCCTCCTGGTGCTTTACCCGATATATCTTCCAAATCACTAAATCTAGAGTTGTGTCTACCTAAGAGGTGTTGTTGTTTTTTCTAATGCACTGTTGTTGTTTTTTATTTCTACAATTTCTACTTAGTTCCTCTTTGAATTTACTTTTTTTTAAAAAAAACTAATTTCCTCAGCATTAAAAAGCAATGCACTATTAAGCCATGAAAAGACATGGAGAAACCTTAAAAGCGTACTATAAAGTGAAAGAAGCCAACTGCTAAGGCTGCACACTGCATGATTCCAACTCTATGACCTTCTGCTGAGAAAGTGAAAAATCAGTGATTTCTAGGGGTTGAGGTGGGAGGGTGAATAGGAGAAATATAGATAATTTTTCGGGCAGTGAAAATACTCTCTGTATAATATCCTATGGATACATATCATTATACATCTGTCCAAACATACAACACTGCCTGAACGCTAATGTAAACTGTGGATTTGGGTGATAATGATGTATCAATGTAGGTTCATAAATTATAACAAACTAGAGGCCCAATGCACAAAATTCGTGCAAGAGTAGGCCTTCCTTCTCCCAGCTGCCGGCACTGGCTTCACTCTGGCACCCGGGACCCAGGCTTCCCTCCGATCCTGGTTTCGTCCAGAATGATGTCCGGAAGGATGTCTGGTCTAATTAGCATATTACCCTTTTATTATTATAGGTATACTGCTCTGGTGGGAATGTTGATAGTGGGGGAGGTTATACATATGTGGGGACAGGGTGTATATGGGAAGTCGCTGTACCTTCCCCTCAATTTGGCTGTGAACCTAAAACTACTCTAAAAAAGTGGTTTTAAATTCTAAAAAAATGATTTCTTATTTTTGTTTTAAACACCTTAAATATACTTATTTTTAAGTCTCTTTTTATATTACTCCATTGTTTCTATTTTCCCATTTTTTTGTGGGATGCTTTTCTTCAATTGGATTTCCTCAAATGCTGTGTAACTTGTTATAATCTATTTTAATAATTCATAATTGTTTATATTCTTCATATTGGTCTTCCTCAAATGTTTTACAATTTCTGTGTGTGAGCTCATCCTCTATGGGAATTATTTCTCAGAGGTGGTGGAGGTGGAGGTGTTCCCACTAGTGCCCCAGATTGTGGAAACCTCCCCAAAGTTGCCTCTACCTCAGTGTTAAGGCTCATGATTTCTCAAGTTTCTTCCTCTGTTTCTATCTTAGAGTCTCTGTACTTCATGAGTGGTGAAGGTTTAAACCTCATGTGCAAACCCAGCTTTTCTATTTTCTTGTAAGTGATTCTATTTCTACTCATAGAAATTGCCTAGGACAATTTTTAACCTCTGCACTGTAATTTCTCTCCCAATTTCCTGTTGTGTTCAAGTTCAGAGGCTTTGATTTTTGTTCCCCCACAACTGTTAACTTAAAACAAATATATCCCTGGCCATGTGGGTAATAGTTCCTGAAGCATTAACTCACCAGGATAGATATAGAATTACCTATTAACTTATGGCATCTAGAGATTTATCTTCCTTGCTCTTGAAATCAAATATATATTTATAATACATACAT
>NW_005370965.1:432525-453749 GCF_000412655.1 Myotis brandtii
ATATATATATATACATACACACACACATATATGTCTACATTCAGCATTTCTGTATGTTCAGGAAATTTCATGTGACCCTGGGCAAGCTGTTTAATCTCTGTATGTCTGGCTTCTTCATTATAAGACTGTAGTGATGATTAAACAAGTTAATTCATGTAAAGTGCTTAGAATACAGCCTGGCCCAAAGGTTGTCAATAGATGTATGGCAACTATCCTAGCTTCTGCTCAGTTCTTTTTCTTGACCAGACCTGGTCCCTTGTCTTTATGTATTTCAAATGTATTTTTAAAAATAAAAATGCAATTTCTAAAACATTTACATTTTAAACATTTACATTTCTCTCCTCTTCCCACTCCCAACAGCAAACTTTACATGGAAGTTAGTAGAAAATCTTTTTTTAAATCTCTTTTAATGAATTAAGCTTATTATACTTGACCACTCAATTCCCGCCAATGTGCAATTGTAATAATCACCTTAAAATAGCTGGTTTATGATTATTAAGTCCATTAATGATCTATCAGAAATTATCACCCAGAAAACATCACAAAAGCTTCTGGTCAAGGGTTATCTCAGGTCTTGAAATGATTTCTCCTGTCTTGTCCATTCAGGCTGTTGTAACAAAATACCTCAGACTGGGGGGCTTATAAACAACAGAAATTGATTTCTCACAGTTCTGGAGGCTGAGAAGTCCAAGATCAAGGCACTGGCAGATTCAGTATCTGGTGAGAGCCTGCTTCCTTGTTCATGGGTGGCCGTCTTCCCTCTAGTGGAAGGGCAAGGGAGCTCTCTGGGGTCTCCCTTATAAGGCACTAACCTATTCATGAGGAGTCCGCCTTCATGCCCTAATCACCTCCCACAGGCCCCACTTCCTAACACATCACCTTGGGAGTTAGGTCTCAACATATAAATTCTGAGGGAACACTAACACTCAGTCTACGGCACTCAGTATCACCCCAGAATATTCCTATAGCAGAACAATCGACCATTATTAGAGAGGGAAGGACTTTAAGGTGTGCTGAATTGGAAAAGTACCAAGACAATAGATACAGAATAGTACATACATGCTGTGGTTCTGCCTAAATAAAACAAAAGGATGTAGGTGTGTAAGAGGGGGGTACAGGGGGTGAGAGAGAGTATGTAGAGAGAACATTTCTAGAATACTCAGGAAACTGTTAACAGAGGTTACATAAGATGTTTTTGAGAAGAAAGTGACAGGTTCAGGACTGTGTCAGCATGTTCACATGGCATATTGAGTGGGATGGGGTGGGAAGGACTGGAAGCAATTGGGAGAGAATGAACCCAGGAGACCATTAAAGGACATTGCAATGGTCCAGGTCCGTGGTCGGCAAACTGCGGCTCGGCAAACTGTGGCTCACGAGCCACATGCGGCTCTTTGGCCCCTTGAGTGTGGCTCTTCCTAAGCCTTAGGAGTACCCTAATTAATTTAATAACCATGTACCTACCTATATAGTTTAAGTTTTAAAAATTTGGCTCTCAAAAGAAATTTCAATCGTTGTACTGTTGATATTTGGCTCTGTTGACTAATGAGTTTGCCGACCACTGGTCCAGGTAGAGTTGAGGGGCCTGTTCTGAAGCAGAGATGGAGTGGAGGAGAAAAAAAGAAATGGGATTCACTTTCAAGGTGCTCCCAGTGGTACCCTCAGGGCCTAGCACAATATCTACACCTACTAGGTGCTCAATAAACGCATGAAATGAATGGTCTCCCATATAAAGATTTACAATTCCAGTTCCCTAAGACATCCCTCTGCACATCTTAAGAGCCAAATTCCACAGACCTTGTCACCTTCTTCTCAGAGTTCACTCACCCAGCCCAGGACCTGTGCAGAGTCAGCAAACGGGATCCACAGGAGGGTGAGGCTGGAGTAAGGGAAATGCAGGCACAACTCTGAGCTGGTCCTGTTTGCACATGGCAAGATGGGTGTCTCCAAAACGCTGTGGCCCTGCTTCCCTCGGGAGCTAAAGGGAGACAGGAAAATTACTAATGAGAAAGGGAGAAAATCAACCCAAAAAATCAGATCTAACCCTACAAACATGCACACACCTTGCACTTAGGAGGTGCTTAAAATAGGTTTTTGCAGCAGTCGCCAACCGGTGGTCCGTGAAGTCCGAAAGGTTGGCGACCGCTGTTTTAAAAAATAAGACAAAGACAGGGGAGTGAGCAGGAGGAAAAGGAATTTCAGGAGTGTGACATATGAAGACTGGTTGGAAGAAAGAGAACTAATGCCCCTGAAGAACAGAGCATTCAGTGGACACCACCTCAAACCTTCATATGTGAAGGCTCAACTGGAAGTCTTTGGTGGTAGGGAGAGTAGAGTGAATGGTATCTTCGGAGCCTAATGTGGGGTCTGGCTGATAGTGTCCTGCTCAAATGTTTATTGGATGGATGGATGGATGGATGGATGGATGGATAGATGGATGGATGGATGGACGGATGGATCAATGAATGGATGAATTAATGGATGGATGGGTGGATAAAAGACTACCTCTATCTGGCTTTCAGAGGCAAAACCGAAACCATTGTTTTATGGCAATCAGGTGGCTGTGATGGACAGCTTTCAAAGATGGCCCTCAGCAATCCTACCTCCTGGTGTTCACATCTGTGTGTAATCCTCTACTTCTGAGTGTTGGCTGTACCTGATGATTTCCTCCTAATGAGTAGAAGACAGCAAAAGTGATGGGATGTAACTTCTGTGAGAAGATTACAAAAGACAGTGGTTTCTGTCTTCCTGGACTCTCTCTCTGTTGCTCACCTTGGTGACAGGCTGCATAGTGGAGAGGCCTCTGTGGCAGCCTTAGGCCAACAGTCAGTGAGGAGCTAAGTCCTATGGCATACAAGGAACTGAATGTTGCCAAGAACCTTGTATGGAAGGAGATCCTTCCCCAGTGGAGCTCTGAGACTCGGCCCCAGCCCTCCCAGCACCTTGACTTTGGCCTGTGAGGGACCCTGAGCAGAGAACCCAGTTAGCTGTGCCAGATTCCTGGTCACAGGAACTGTGAGAAACAAATGTGTGTTGGTTGAAGCCACTGTGTTGGTGTTAACTTGTTGCCAGCAATCAGTGGCTAATACAGTGGCTGATTTGAGTTTGACATAAAAAATGGACATTCTGGCCATTAAACTCGGCAAATGACGGTAGTGGTTAAGAGCCTAGGGTTTTGGTACCAATTGGTCTGAGTTTGAATTTTGAACCCCCAACTTCCTAGCTGTGCAGCTTTGGAAGATCATCAACTTCTGAGCCTCTGTTTCTGCATCTTTAAAATGGGCAAATTCTCTTCCCATAGAGATTACGAAAGGATTACATGAAGTGATCATATAAAATACTAAGCCCAGTACCTGTCACTGAATAGAAGGTAGATATTAGAAAATAATAATAATAATAATAATGGGGCAAGTTCCCTCCCAAAGCAGCAAGTGTCCCATTCCTGGAAGTGATCGAGCTGAGGCATGATGGCCACGTGCAGGAAGTGAAAGGAACCCTAGAGGACCCCAAGCCCTTTCCCAAGCCTCGGATTCAAGAGCTGTGTGTCTGCCTGGCCAAGGCCAAGGGGCGGGGCAGTCAGGTGTGCTGAGGGACCATCAGAGTTACCTTGCACCAGGGAACAGTACCAGCTGTCGCCAGCCTCCAGCAAGGGTGATGCCTTCCCTCCCGCACAGCCTCTGGGTCAGGTATGTGGCCACCGCCCTAGCTGGGCCCATGGGGCCCAGGAAGGTAAACACCCAGCCAGGAAGTGATTGTCACGGGCATGGGGCCAGCTCTGGGCCGAGGCAGGTCTGAAGGTCAGGAATGCTTCCCAGGGAGCCTTTGCAGGGGAGGACAAAGTGTTTGTTGTGGGCTCTCCGCGACAGAGCGGAGGGCGTGTGGATCTTGCTGGGGACAGACCAGTGGACAGGACAGAGGACAGGACAGGAAGGGCCGTCAGGGAGGCCCCAGGAGCTCCTCCCTGGCAGGTGAGTAAATAGTTTCCGTACTTTTAAAATGGAATGAGATGGAATGAGAGATGGAATGGAGGTTGCGGCCAGGACAGGATTGGAAAGACCCCAGGCAGGTGTGTGAGGGAGAGGAGACCATCCCACCCCTGCTCATTGAGAGGCAGCTCCAAGAGAGAACAGCCCAGACTTCCCTCCCCGGGTCCAGTCTCGTCTTGGCTTCATGCACCCCGCTTCCTGCCAGCGCTCAGTTTCACCGTCTTTGAACTGGGGTAGTGTTTCCCTCCGGCTCCTCTCCTGTGATGGCTGTGGGGGCAAGTGAGACAATAAGCAGGACTGGCTACATAATTTGCAGCGCCCCGAGCAAAGGGAATATGTGGGGCCCCTTGTTCAAAAGTTATTCTGAATTTCAAGAATTAAGAATTTTAAAATTAAGAATGGCAACATCAGAGCCTTAAATCAAGTGATTGGCTCTTCTAAGAGCAGGGCCCTGTGCAACCGTGCAGGCCGCAAACCATGTCGCCAGCCCTAATTATAAACCTCCTGCATGTAAACTGTGAAGTGACAAACAAACCGTGATTGCTGCGAGCGCCTGCTCCATTCTCAGGGTCGGGAAGCACACCTGTGGAACTTGGCTCTGAAGGTGTGCAGAGGGATGCCTTTGGGAGCCATGAGGTGACAGCTCCCTGCAAGGCCACCCTACTACATTGGCCCCTGCCGCTCAGGGTCCCACCTCAAGAGAACAAAAGGCTCCGCCCCTCTGAACCTTCTGGACTGTGCACCTGTCTGGCATCAAGCCAAAGCCTGGTGCGACTCCATGTCTGGGGACACGGCTTTCTTGGATGTGGTGGGGTAGGCTCCTCTTCTCTGTGTTGATGTAAAGTCTGGGAGGCTCACAGTCACTGGCTGAACAGACCCGGGCTGTGGCTCCGGTCCTTCGGACAGTTCTGCCCTGTTCTGATGACCAACACAGGTTTGGCTTTTGGAAAGTGCTTCTGTTAATGTCGTAAGACCACTGGTGGGAATGTGCCAGTCTCCCTGTCCCCCTTGTCCCCCTTCCCTTCTCCCTCTCCACTTTCTGCCCAGGTTTTCCCTTTCCTCTTCTCTCCCACCACATCTCCAGCTGCCCTGGCATCGCGTGGCCTTAGAAGAGACCAGTGTCTCTATGGGTGTCTTAAACTTTCCGGTCCTTGAAAGCTGACAATAACCACTTCCCTTGACTCCTTACTGGAGTCCAAATTGTCTTGAAAACCCACCGTTGGAGGGGCTCCCCACAGGAGAGACGAGGTGACCCCACCAGCCAGAGGCAGAGGGAGATAAGTGTTTGCCTATGGAACTGGCCCAGGCAGGGGCAGCCCAGGAGACCTGCACCAGTGGTCAAAACAGCCCGGAGACTCAGCAGAGGAGGCCAAATCTAACCGCCCACTGCTGGCTCTGCCCACCTGCTGGCTCCACCGGGGACACCGGAGTCACTACTGGTCTCAACAGCCCTAGACCAGACACCCCATCTCCCAGGAAGGGGTCCTTTCCCCTCTCCATGAGCCCAGTGCCTCCCCAGTAAAGAGTCAGCTCTGACTCTCTGAGGTTACCACCAGCACCACCCTAAAACGACATAGATTCCTTCCTTTACTACTTCATCAAATCATTGCCCCCCCCCCCAAAAAAAAAAAAAACATTGCTGAGCACCCTGGCAGGTGAGGCTTTGAAGAGGGGCTGGGACACAGGTGGGAGAGGCAGAAGCCAGAGGCCAGGCTAGAGGTCCTTTCTTCATGAAGGGGCCTAGGACACCCTCCTCATCCAAAGAAGGTTATGGGGTCATGGTGCTGAGAGGCATTTTGACTGACTGAGCAGGAGGTACATCTCTGAGACTCTGGGCTGTCTTATTCAGAACTCCCCTTGGCATCTTTGGGGGTTGTTGGGGCAGGGCAGCCTGGGCCTCGGAAGGAATTTTCTTTCTGGTCACCTTGGGCTCACCTTTTCCCACTTCCTCAGTGGGCAGAGCTCTGCTTCTGGACCTCGAGGAACTGCCCAGAGAAGCCAAAGAACTGGCATTGCTTTCCTTGGTTGACAGCAGTCCTTGAGGCCCCGCTCTGGGGAAGTCTGCACTGGGTCTGGGCAAAGATTTTGAGCACTAAAGAGGGGGCTTTTTCTGAGAACACCCTTCACTAAGGACCTGGGTATCTGGGAACCTGGGTCAGCCACCTCTCAATCTTTCTACTTCTGCTCACCTTACTTTTGGAATGGAAAAATAAAATCACATGTTCAAATGAGTGGGGGATCATCAAAGAAATATCAGGGAGGCCCGCATGGAGGAGGTGACCTTTGAGCTAGACGTTATTAAATGATCTTACATCACTTATTAATTCTTTTGCAAGAGGAGAAGGCTGAGGGATATGGCTTTATGTAAAGTAAGGTTCTGTATCTTGAAAATGAGATAGTAATTTTTCACACTTACCCTAGTTGGATGTTGAAAGTTCTTTAAATAGCACACTTGCACAGGAAAGGGGCAGCAGGGTTTTAACAAGGTGGAAAGTGCATGGGACCCCAAAGGCTCCCAGAGATCACACTGTATGGCCAACGTGTCTCATGGGGCACACTGCCCTTCACTTCTGTACTCCAGTGCCGGCTGGCTTTGCCTCAGATTCTCCCTTCCCTTTTCACTCCTGGCTGAGGTTCAGGCTCAGGCATTGGTGTCTGCCACAGCTCTGACCATCAGGTATCTAGGTCTTTGATGAGTTGTAAAATGGGGCGCTGATTCGTTATTAATTAACAACTATGTTTTCTATCAGAGACAGACCCTTCAAAACATAGGTTCTCGGAGGATGAGCAGCTTAAAAGGCTTGGAGGAGCTTGGGAGCCACTGGGGCAGGGACAAGGAAGAAAGACAAGCTGGGCCGGAGGACCTTGGCCCCCAGGCTCTGCCTGGAAGTGGCAAGAGTCAGTCCTGAGTGGCTGGTGGGAGGGTTGCTCAGTTCACATACAATATGACCTGCTGTCTCAGTAGTTCAACCCACCATGGCCATGGGCTCCTTGCGGACTGGCTGCTTAGAGAACACCTCATTCAGCCAGCCAGTATTCGCTGCACACTTGCTCTGAGCCAGCAGTGATAAGATGTGACAAGATGGATGATCTCGCTGTCCCCCTCCCAAGCTCCCCACCTTCATTCCAGCCCCTGAGCTGCCTTGCCCTCTTTGCTGCTGCCCAGATAAGTAGAGTAAGAAAACCTAGTTTCTCACATAGATATTTCTCTCTCTTCCACTCTCTCTAAAAATCAATAGAAAAATATCCTTGGGTGAGGATTAAAAACAAACAAAAAAACACACAACAACATATCCTCGGGTGAAGATTTAAAAAAAAACAACTTCTAAGTTTTTTAAGATGATAAAACGCTGGCATAATGGGCCCTTCCATGATGCTCTATATAGACATAAATCCACTTGAGAAAGGGAATATGTCTATAAACAGTTTTCTGCTCTCATCTGAGTGATAAAAACCTTCCTTGGTGGGTCCTTGAACGCTAGAGGAAAGAGTTATTTCCTGTTGAGTACCTTTGTAAAGAAGTTAGCTGTGAACTTTGAAATGATATTAAGGTTCTTTGTTTCTGGATTAAAAAGGCATCTGGCACATGGACAATTTTCCCTAGTGCCTCAGATATCAGAGCCTGGGACTTTCTTTCTACAGTTTTCTGGCCTCTTTGGAACCAGTTCAGTGTCAAAATCAAAGCCACTTGCTGTCGGCTAACTTGGGTTCCAAGTCAAGGTTAAGACATGGAGAGATTCTAGTTTGGGGTTAGAATGAAGCCATCTGATGTTCAGTCTAGGATAAACAGACCCGGCTAATGTTTGGAGAAACATTATTATCACCGATGTGTGTATTCACTGGAGAAATACCACAGAAATTGCCAAAATAAAGGAGCATCTTTTAACCACGGGCACAGCCTGTGGAAGCTAAGGTGGCCCCTCTGTTACTGCTTAGACCCAGGCTGTTTCTGTCTACTTTTATTCCTCCCTGAATCTCCATGATCTTATACGACTGTGTTCTCAGGAAAGGCTGTTTACTGTGAGTCAGAATGTTCTGAATTAAAGGGGGTGAGAAGTAGCTTAGCAATCACGCTCTTAACCGCTCGGCCACAGCCAGGCTGCCTCCACCACTGGCTGGCTGTGTGACCCTGGCTGAGTCAGTGAACCTCTCTGAATCTCCATGTCCTCCTCTGTAAAAAAGGGGGAAATGGGACAGGACATTAACAACTCATATAGGATCGCCTGAGTATTCCATGAGGTGACGATTCTAAGGTGCTCACACTCAGCTTCAGCTATTGTTATCCCAGTAGGCCTTGAGAAATAAAACAGATCCTTCTTTTCAACATAAAAGTTGACTTTGAGCAGCAGGGAGAGAATTTATCATTTTACATCAATTATTTAGCACCTACAGGAGTGTATTAGTATGCAGAGAACTCCCTTTTAAAAAAATATATATTTGATTGATTTCAGAGAGGAAGGGAGAGGGAGAGAGAGAGAGATAGAAACACCAATGATTAGAGAGAATCATTGATCGGCTGCCTCCTGCACGCCCCCAACGGGATTGAGCCTGCAACCTGAGCCCGAAACCCGGGCATGTGCCCTGACTGGGAATCGAACCATGACCTCCTGGTTCATAGGTTGATGTTCAACCACTGAGCCATGCTGGCAGGACCAGAGAACTCTCTTGAAGCATTCACCTGTCCCAAGTGCTCTGAGCAGCCGACTCTGAGAAACTCCTCTCAATGGGCCATTCAGGCCTGATGTCCACCAGCAAGATTGTCCACCGTCTAGGTGTTGCCTCAGGGGACCTGATGACCACTTCCCTCCAATCTATAATAATAAAAGCATAATATGCTAATTAGACCAGACAGCCGAACGACCTTCCAGATGTCCTTCCAGATAACCTTCCGGACGAAGCTGTGGCTGCGAGGGATGAGCCCTTTGCACAAATTTCGTGCATCAGTCCTCTAGTGAATAATATTTCTAGTTAAATGAAGGCATTTTTTTTTTTTTTGCAAATTTAGCTGGTGCTTCAAATTTTTTAAAAAAATGGAATTTGGCAAATGCTGGTGTGGAAATAATTTGAGGAAATTAATGGTGGACCAACCACACAGATTTCGGGCCCCCTCTGTGGAAGAGTGAGTTAGCTTTCTGTGGCTGTTGTCACAAATGACCAGGCCCCTAGTAGCTTAAAACAACACAAATTGTCATCTTACAGTTCTGGAAGACAGAAGTTCCACACAGGTCTTGCTGGGCCAACGCCCAGGTGTCGGCAGGACTGCCTTCCTCTGGAGCCTCTGGGGGAGGGTGCTTCTTTGCTTTCAGCTTCCAGGGGCCGTCCATAGTCCTAGCCTTGTGGCCTATTCCCTCATCGTTACAGCTGGCAGCATAGCCAGAGAGAAAGGGGTCGATGGATGGACAGAAGTCCATGCACCTGGGTGGGTGGGCTGTGCGTGGACGGGCTTCTAGAACCCAGGAACAAGTGGGCCCTTAGAAGATAGACCTGGAGAAACAGGGGACTGGGCAGGGTGGCACCAGGCAGGGCCACGGGCAGGAGCTCAAGGGCTGGTGTAAGCTCAAAGCCCTGGCCAGAGCCCGGTCAGTGGGGACAGAAGGAGAAGCCTAGAGGGGAGCCTGCTCAGGTCAGAAAGGGTCAGAGGCAGGGATCCAGCCCTGGGGAGAGAACACCCCGTGCTGCTGTCTTTGGGTTCGGCAGCCTCGAGGGGAAGGCCCAGCTGCCTCCCGGAGGCTGTCCTTGGTGGGGCAGGCCTCAAACACCCGCCACTGCTGTTTCACACCCGTTGAATATGCCCTGCCAACCACCTGGCAAGGTTTGGGTTAATTTATAATTAGAAGCACATGGATTTGTGAACACAGGAAATGGGATGGCAGGCACCTCGGCGAGCAGTGGCCTTGACCCTCTTCGGCTGTGGTGAAAGCAAGCACGCACCCTGCACACAATTTCAGAAGCTTTTCAGACTCGCTGAGGTCAGTTCCAGAAAGCTGGGTGGAGCAGTGAGTCATCAAAACCCCTGCTGGCCTTGTGACAAGGGGTCACTGCCGCCCCCTCCCCAGGGCACCTGGTTGAGCAGGTCGGGTGTAGGGCCTAAGGGCACCGCTGGCACAGAGCGGGAGAAAGCCTTAGTTCAGGAGAGAACGGGACTCAGTGGGTCTGGCTCGTCCAGGTAATTTCCCGGCAGTGTTTCTGGACTGTCAATTACTTTCCCCATTTGCCATTTTTAAGGTATGCACGTGCCACCCGTGCTGTCAATACTGCCCACAGGTTGGCTTCAAATTAAATTCTCTATTTATTTTCATCCTAAGCATTGACATCTGTGAAGTCGCAGGTTCCATGTGCTAATTGGATTTTTCTAAAATAAATAATATTAATTTTTTGAATGTTTGATGTACCTCCTATAATAAACTCCCATTCCAGGCTCACATCCCACGCTGGAGAGGAACAGGGGACTCTCTGGGTTCTTCTAAACCAGTGGTTCTCAACCTTCTGGCCCTTTAAATACAGTTCCTCATGTTGTGACCCAACCATAAAATTATTTTCGTTGCTACTTCATAACTGTAATGTTGCTACTGTTATGAATCATAATGTAAATATCTGATATGCAGGATGGTCTTAGGCGACCCCTGTGAAAGGGTCGTTTGACTGCCAAAGGGGTCGCGACCCACAGGTTGAGAACCGCTGGTCTAAACCCTATGGATAGTTTAAGAAATCACAGCCCCTCAACGTCTCTGCCACTGTTGTTCGTTTATTAAAAAGTATCGTATCTCCCTCTTGCATAACTTGTTCACCCAAACCAAATCCAAAATCCCGGCCTGCCCCCGCTGCCCCCCACCCGCCCCCCCTCCCCATGACCCTGTCACCTTCCACCATTCTCTCTGGTTGCTCCCACTCCCCTCTCTGCCCACTGTCAAGGCCCAGGCACACTCCATGAGTCTGGACCCGCACAGCCCATGCCTCTGTATGCCTCAGTTTACCATGTGCCTCGGTCAACCCTCCCCAGGGCCAGAGTCACCTCCCTCCCACCTGTAGGGAGAGCACAGGATCACACCAGGAGGGGCACAAAGGCACTTGGAATGCTTCCAGCACTGCACAGATGACAGAAAGTTCCAGAAGGGAAAGGCCGGAGGAGGGGCAGCCACGTTTAAGATGATGGGGAATGTCACCAAATTCCCTCCTGCCTGCTCTCTGAGGCCTGAGCGAGGGGGCCACCTCTGTCTCATGACCCGGGGCCTACAGAGGGCGAACACAGCTGGGCTCAGCGTGTGAGTGGACAGAACCCACCAAGGACACAAGGACACGACTGACCAGGTCAACCTCATGTCCTGAATGAGAGTGTTGAAAACCTAGATATACCACTAACTGGGAAGTCCAGCTCCAGACCACTGGGAAGTAATGCATAGGAGTCCCTTCAAACTGTAAGAAGGATTTTTACGAGATACTATTGGAGAAAACACAGGGAACTAAAGGGCACTGTGAACACCCCGGCCTGCTGAGGGCGAAAACCAAGGACAGGAAATGGTAATGCTATACATCTCTCTCTTCCTCTCATTCTTCTGCTCTGTTCTCTCCCCCGCCCCCACCCCTCATCCCTCCCTACCTCCCCTTCCTCCCCGCCATACACAGAGCTATCCTACTACACGTATATCTGGCCCATTCTGGCCATTTCAAAATACCTCCCCGCCCCATGGCCATTCAGCCCAGAGCCCTTGCTCACTGGTCTCAATCCTCATCTGAGAGAGAGAATCTGATTGGCTCAGCCCAGCCTCTGGGTTGACTCCTCCTGGGTCAAAGGTCCACTCTGTTCTGGTCAGTTATGACCAGGAGGCTGGGGGTCATGGCTCTCAGGGTCCTCCTCTTCCAGGGCTAAGGGTGGAGCAAACCCTCTAGGAAGGTTCTGGAGCAGGAGGGAAGGATGCTGCCTTCCAGTACAAGTGCTGGCTGCCCAGAGCCATTCTGAGAAATCGGGTTGGGATTCAGATTTCCCAACCAGAAACCCAAGTACCCCTCCATTCCTTTGCCAATTACACCCCCCCCCCACATTCACATGTTAAAGCCCAAAGCCCCAATGTAATGGCATTTGGAGATGGGGCCTTGGGAGGTAATTAGGGTTAGTCAAGGTCATGAGGGCGGGGTCCTTATGATGGGATTAGTGGCCTTGTGCGAAGAAGAGCATATCCTCTCTCCCTCTTTTTCTTCCTTTCCCTCGTTCACCCTCCGTCTTCCCCTCTCTCCCTCCCCTTGTCTCCCTCCCTCCTTCTCTCCTCACACACACACCTAGAAAAGGCCATGTGAGGGCATAGCCAGGCAGCCGTCTACAGGGCAGAAAGAGGGCCCTCACCAGAACCTGACCATGCTCCACCCTGACCTCAGACTTCCAGTCTCCAGAACTGTGCAAAAACAAATGTCTTGTTCAAGCCACCCTATCTATGGCATTTTGTTAGGGCAGCCTGAGCTAAGACACCAGTATTGGCCCTGTCCTTTCAGCAGGCCTTTTTATACCCGCTCGGCTAGGGGTTGAGTGATGAGCTCACAGCAACTCCGACATGCAAACGGTCCCACCACTGGAACCCAACAAAGACTCAGTGTTGGTGTGTAGCTTCCTGCCCTTAACGATCCCTGGTTGGCTGTGGAAATGACATTGCCTGCTTTTGTGTAGTGTCTGCTCTGCCCGGTGACTCGGAGCTCAGCAGCCCTGCCCAGCCTCCCTCAGGTTGGGACCTTGGACCACAGGAGGGTGGGAGCTTGCCAAGGGCGGTGGCTGGCCGAGGCTCACCCAGAAGGAGTGGTGCTTGTCCCCAGCTCACTCCCTGCTGTTGCTCACCGCCTGGACATGTTGGCCAGGGCATGAAAGAGGCTCAGCTTCCATTAATTAGGTAAACTTTCTCTTAAGGCGAAGATGCCACAGCTAGCTCTGGCTTCACTTTGAGAAAGTAGGTTGAGCCTTCTCTTCCCAGACCCTGCTGAGAGTGGCTGTTGTCACCGATAGGACCAGAGGGGATGGGACTCTCGGGGGTGCCACCAGCCAGTCAATCTATGCCTGGAGACGAGGCATAGATTCCCTCACTGGGACCGAGCCGAGGCTCTGATGGACCCTCAGTTTGTTTTCAAACTTTTATACCGACTTTTTATATTGAACATCATCTGGCATCTTGGTTTCTTTTTACACCAAAAAGGAAAAACAATTTAAACAAGTGGTCACTCATTTAGTTGCAAAGAGTAAAAAGAGCAGCAGCGGGAGTATCGTTTACGGCGTGTTGATGGGATGCCAGGCACGTAAGCTCATCTAATCCTTGCTCCATCCCTGCACACGTGAGAGCCCCTTCCAGAAGGAAAGGGGAGCTATAGGAAGGGCACTCACGTTTGGGATGATGGGGGGTATTAGGCAATTCCCTCCTGTCTGCTCTCCAGGATCCTGCACTGGGGACCACATCTGTCTCAGGACTCTGTGCCTAACACAGGGTGGACTCAGCCTTACTCAGCATGTAACTGCAACCCACTGTGGACACAGCGGACCGGTTCAACTCCATGTGAGCTAAGTGGGCATCACTCTCCAGATGGGAAGCTGAGGATCAAGTTGTGTCAAAGACTGGGGGAACGCATCCCCAGAGTCCTGTCAGGACATGCTGAGGTGCACACCATGTCTTCCCCTCTGCTCCAGGGGCCCCACAGTTTCAGCCTGACTTAGAATAAGAGGAAGGGAGCTGGTAAGAGGCCTCACCCCACCACCCCACCCACCCCCCTCACTGAGAAACCTGGGTGTGGCCATCATTCTCACGCGGGGAACCGTGGGCCACAGCTGCACCTGGCTTGAGCCCCTGCCCCCAAACTACCCAGGACTCCCCATAAAGAAGCCTCCACACAGTGTGGAGGGAGGTTCGCTGAACAGTGAATCCCCGGGGAGCCTGGTGGTTTGGCCCCCAGAGAGGACAGGGCTGGGCTGTCCTGGCTCAGACTTTGTCCCCCGTGTGCTCGGATCCTGATCGCTGCTCTTGGATAAGGGCTGCATTGCTTCCTAAGCCATCTCCACCACCACAGGCAGTCTCTCCCCCTCCCTCTGACACTGGCCGTTCCTGTCCTCCCAGCGGCAAGGAGGGCTCTGGGACCGCAAGACCCAGGTTCGAATTCTGCCCCAGCCACTTCCCAGCTGCATCTCAAGCAAGTGACTAAGTTTCTCTAAAATGTGACTAACAACAGTCCCTTCTTTCCCTCCTCCCCCAAGGGCTATATGAGGATCAAATGACTTAACTGGGACGTGCCTGACACAAACCCCTGTTTCCCCCAGGAGCAAGAACTGTGTCTGCAGCTCAGCGCAGTTCCTCTCTGGGCAGGGTGGCCTCCGTCACCAGCTCTGGCCCAAGGCACTACTGTCATCCTCAGCACCTCAAGCTGACCCGCCCTTGTCCTGTCCTCTTCAGAAACCACTGGGAGGGTGGCTTGGGTGGCCAGAAGCCTCTGTCTATCCGTTCAGGACACCCTGTCTCGACACAGTGGAGGACTTGTGGCCTGTGGGCAGCTGCCCAATGGTGTCAGGCGGAGACTGGACCGTCAGCCACAGCTCAGAGGGAGAGCAAGGCCATCTGGAAAGAACAGCCAGTTAAAGCCCCGGCAACAGATGAGACCCGGGTGAAGGGGGTGGAGGGGGAGGACGGAGACTGAGGGAGGAGAGGACATGACACATTAGCAGGGACGCAGGAGGCAATGGAGAGGCTGGTGGCTCACATGCATCTGAAGCCTGGGAAACAGATATTGGAAAGAGGAGAGAGTGAGAAGTTCCCACTTCTTCCCTGATTTGTAGATACATTTACAGAGAACAAGAGGCCTCATTCAGTTGCTTTGGTGGATATTACAGAGAGTTTATCTTGGAGGGGACACCAGGAAGTAACATTGCACAAGACAACACTGCGGATGTTTTACTCCGCTGGTGGTGGCAGGGGGCGAGTTGAAAGCCAAAAGAAGAATCTCGCCTCACCTGCCAAGGAATTTTCCAGGCTAGACGGTTCAGGGCCTTGACATCCTAGAACTGAGCTCCGTGGCTCCATCCCCTATCCACAGTCAAAACAATGTTCTTAGGGAGATCATCTTGGTCTCCTGGAGGAATACCATCCTCTCATTTTCCTTAGGGCTCTTCACCCTCCCAACCCCCGAGTCTACTCCAAGCAGGTAGTTAGCAGGCAACACAGATGAGCCCTATCTATCTGAGCCATCTAGGAGCTCAATCTCAAGATGGTCCTAACCTAACATCTGTCAAACCCTCCACTGAGAGGAAGATGCAGAGTCCGCGTCCCCTCTGAAATCCCTGCCACCAGGCAGAAGCCTGCATGGGGTCACCTGTAGAGTGACTTCTGCTGGTTGTGTCTTGTGTGAAGCCATCAGTCTACACTGAAGGGCACAGAGGGAGGGTCTTCAGAAACCTGTTTGCATGAGCGTGTACGAGCCTTGTGTTCAGGAGACAGACCACCTAATAGAACGAGTAGACGGGTCTGTGCATCACCTGGGAGGGACACTCTCTAAAATGCATGTTCCTGGGACCCACTTCAGCCTTAGTCCGAATTCCGGGCATGGGGTCCAGGAATCCATATATTTAATAAGCTCTTAAAAGTTTGAAAATCACTGCACTGCCCTTCCACAAAACCCCTGAAGAGAAATCCTTTAGTCAACCTTAGCACTAACTACTAACATATTTTCTCCGGAGCGACTGGTGATTTTTATCCCTGAATACAATAGAATGGGTCAGTGACACATTTCCCTTTCACACTGGCTGCTAGGAAGCTCAGGGGCGATTTGGGCCCATCCATAGCAAGTCTTTGTAATAGGAACTTTTAAACTTTATCCCCCATTGAGTTTGTTTTTGTTTTACTTTTTAAATGTTTATAATTATTTATTAGAAAAAACAAAAACATCTGAGTGCTTTCTCTAACCCAGCCGTGGGCAAACTACAGCCCGCGGGCCGGATCCGGCCTGTTTGAAATGAATAAAACTAAAAAAAAAAAAGACCGTACCCTTTTATGTAATGATGTTTACTTTGAATTTATATTAGTTCACACAAACACTCCATCCATGCTTTTGTTCCGGCCCTCCGGTCCAGTTTAAGAACCCATTGTGGCCCTCGAGTCAAAAAGTTTGCCCACCCCTGCTCTAACCCATTGAGTTTTATGGCCCCACCTTTTTATTCTTCTTTCTTTTGTCCTCTTTTTAATTTATGCTGTGTTGAATAAGTGAAATATAAGAATAAATATGCATTATATTTATAGATGGAAATATTATCACTGTGCATTAATTTGCACAGTAATGCACAAACAGCTACCATGAATCGAGTACTCAGGTAATGCTTGTGCGCCCTACATGACAGTTGAGAAGCACGGGGTCCCAAGAGAAAGCCACATGCCCAGCTCATGTAATCAGTGAGGAGGGTGCAGGGTTGACAGCCCATGCTTGCTTGGCTCTGCTCTCCAGCTCTAAACACCTGTGCTGCTCCCCCCAGGGTCCTCTGGAAAGATTTGGAACCATTTAATTCCTTCTCAAAATGTTCTATTTTTAACCCCAACAGAGGTGGAGGGGCGGGTCCCCAGAGGGCCTTGGCCTAGTCTAGACCTCCTGTCTTTTTTTCAGGCTCCTTTCCCGGAAGTAACTTGAATGATTGTCTCTTCCTACAACCAAAAAGAACCTAACTTACATGCACATTAAAAGAGACAATGGAAACAAATTAAATAAACTAATGGAACTCTAAATGACGTATTATAGAATATTATGCAAATATTAAAAGTGAATCTATACATCCTACTTCACTGAAATAGAACATCCCACAAAACATTGTTTAATGGGAGGAAAAAGTAATAAAATCATAGGAAAAACATTCTTTAGAATGCTCTGTAGTCTGAATAAAATATTTAATGGTTTAATTCCTTTGGAGTTTATTTAGGGAATTTACTTGAAGGATCTAAACTGAGATTTTCCCCAAACTGTTAACCAATATTCCAAAGTGTTATTGCTACCCCTCCTTTTTCATAATAACAACTTTATTGAGATATAATTCACATTCTAATAATTCACCCTTTTAGAGTATACATCCAATGGTTTTTAGTATGTTCACAGAGTAGTGCAACCATCACCACTACCAGTTTTAGAATACTGTCAACATCTCACCAAAAGAAAATCCTGTCCCCATTAGCAGACACTCACTCCCCATAACCCTTCCAGCCCTAGTCAACTGCTAATCTACTTTCTGCCTCTGTGGATTTGCCTATTCTGGGCAGTTCATACAAATGAAATCATACACTATGTGGTCCTTTGGGACTGGCTTTTTTTACTTAGCAAAGTGCTTTTGGGGCTCCCTTATGTTGTAGCACATGACAATACTTAATTCCTTTTTAGGACTGAATAATATCCCATTGTATGGATACACCCCAGTTTACTTACCCATTCATCAGTTATTAGACATTTGGGTTGTTTCCTCTTTTTGCCTATTATGAATAACTAGAGGCCCGGTGCACAAAATTTGTGCACTCGGGGGGGGCGGGGTCCCTTAGCCCAGCCTGCACCCTCTCGCAGTCCAGGAGCCCTCGGGGAAAGTCCAACTGACAACTTAGGCTCGCTCCCCGCCTAAGCTGTCAGTTGGACATCGTAGTGCTGCCACAGAGGTGGGAGGGGCTCCTGCCACCACCGCTGTGCTCACCAACTGTGAGCCCTGCTTCTGGCCAAGTAGTGCTCCCCCTGTGGGAGCACACTGACACCTGCGTTGAGCATCTGCCCCCTAGTGGTCAGTGCGCATCATAGTGACCGGTTGCTCCGCCGTTTGGTCTATTTGCATATTAGCCTTTTATTATATAGGATGTGACTATGAACATTCATGTACAACTTTTTGTGTGGACATATATTTTCATTTCTCTTGGGAATATACTTAGGAATGGAACTGCTAAGTCATTCTATGGTTAGCCTTTTGAGGAACTGCCAGACTATTTTCCAAAGTGCCTGCAAATGAACTTCAAAATCATTTTATCAAAACATTCCAGCGAGTTTTTTCATTGCAATTTTTAAATTGAAATAGCACTAAAACTATATATTAACTTGGGGAGAATTAATATATATTTAATTTTCACCATCCAAGAAAAACCCACGCCTCTCTAACCATGCAAGTCTCCTTCCGTCTCTCAAGTTTTTCCTTTATTTAAGGTGTTTGTGTTTATTCACATGGTTACCCTGTGTTTTCTGGGTCTGTTACTACTACTTTCTACTTTCTTGTTATTGTTGACATGTAGTAAATCTATCCTCTTCTGGGCCTGGGCTGAATTCTTTGTATTCCGATAGTCTCAATTGGTTCTTTTGGATTTTCTAGGCATTCAAATCATATCAGCTGCAAATTGTGATGAGTTCATCTTTCTTTCTGATAACGCTTGCTTTATGTCTCATTGTGTTGGCTGAAGCCCAAGAAACACGTTAATAATCATGAGAGCAGGATCTCGTTTGAATATTCCAGCATCCCTGTTTTTGTGATGTGCACAGTTTTCTTCTAGCCTCACTTTTAAAGGTCTTTCCTGAAGATTGGTATTTAGTTTTGTCACTAACCCACTGATGTGTTATATTGTATTAAGACTGCCTCATGATTATAAAATTGCCTCTGTTTTAATTAAAGCACTCGGAGAACATTTTAATCAGGGAATTAAAACACCTCATTTAACAGCTCATTCTTATTCTCTATCTGATTTGGTGGGGGAGGGAATCTTGATCTTTGAAGATATAAACATAACATAGCTTTCTTTTCCCCCTTCATGGCTATCGGTTTCCCTGGCTAACCTCACTTCACTGATGCACAGTAGGGCCCTTGGGGCTTCTTGGTCATTTCACATAACTTCTTTCTTCCAGTTTTTAGAACTGATTCATTTCCTTACTGAAGATTCTGTCCTAATCAAGTTTTTTCAAGAGATTTACCTATTTATTTTTGAATAGCTTAATACATTGCATGACTTTTAAAAAATAAAAGTATATTAAAAAGTATGTTAATTTAAAGTCTCTTTCCCTCCCAATCTTACTCTCCATTTGCTTAGGTTTTACACAATAATTTTAAAAAATATGTGTGTATATATGTAACTAATTCTCTTTAACTTCTTTCACAATTTTTTAGGCACATCCAAATAAATTTGAATACATTTTCTCCTTGTTCCCTGATGGAAACATAATACACACTCTTCTATCCTTGTTTTTCTTTTAATCTTGAGATATCCTAGAACCCTTCCTTAATCAGTATATCGAGCTTCCTCTTTCTTGCTTTTCCATCTGCATTTTATTCCATTTGTGGAAACGTTTAGAACGGTCTCATTGGTGCTACCAGTTCTGGCAGAGAGGCATTCTGTCGTCTTCAGTTACTTGCGTCACCTGCCACAGACCACTCCCCACGTGTGCAAGCAGATCCGTGGGCCCACGTCCTGCCGATGACATTGCTGGGCTAAAGTATAGTTGTTTTCCCTTTGATAGACGTTGGTGGGGGCTGCCTGTTGCCCGTCAGCTTCACCAATCACTTTTCAAGCTTCTGTTTTTTTGCCAATGTATTAAGTGAAAAAAGGAGCTCAGTGTGTTTTGGATTCTCATTCCTCTTATGAGACATGAGGTTCCTGGGAAAGTCCTGTTATTACAGTTTCTCTGCCCTCCCTGTGCCTGCCATCACCTGGAGTACCTTCAGGTGACCTCTCCTTCCTCCATCCCCGGCGATGACATGCCTCCAGCGTGCTTTGCCTTCTGAGATTTATGCTCCGCTCATGGTCCCTCCTCTCCCTGTCTTGGCACTGATCATTTTGCCAACAGGAATATCTAGTTTGTTCCTTGAGCATCTGATTTCTTCCTTCCCCGCAGGCTTTCTTCCTATTGCAAATTATATATATAAATAGATCAATGTAGTGTATATGCCGCCACTCTCTGGCATCGGAATATCTTCCTGAAAAAAAGAAATGTGCTCACCCCCTCTCTACCACTGTCTAGTTCGCTGGTTTAAAATTAATTTCACCGATTTCTGTTGCATCGTCAGGAAAGGGGGCTGTTCACACTTGATCGATCACAGTGTATTTCGTCTGGTGGATGAATTTTGTCACTGTCTGACCCAGCCTGCCGGGATGTATAACTGCTGGCGGCACCATGTGTCGGGGAGAGGGTGGCTCCAGCGTCTGTAGGCCCGAACTCCTCCAGCTGGATCTCAGCAGCCGCGTGGCCCTAACTCAGTGTCAGCGCTTTCACCTCTAAAGAGATGTTGTTGGGATTAGAAACTATTATCAAGTCCGTGCTCCTTGGGCTGTTACTGTGATTAGTAGTCAGCCTTCCAGGTTGCATGCTGGCTAGTTCGGACCTTGTCACAATGGGCCATTTTCAAGTCCAGCTTCCTGCCAAATGCCGCTCCCCCTCTGATCTCAGGCCCAACTTCTCCCTCAGATCCCACTTCCTTTCTCAGTGTATCAACAGCCTGAAGGAAAACCGTCTGAGCTCATGTTTACTTTTCTCCCTCTTGAACAGAAGCCAACAGACAAATCAGTTTGGAACTTTGCCTCCTGGGCTGGCTCTCTGGCCTCCTTCAGGCCTCGTTGGCTCAGACTTCCTCTCTGTAGGCTCCCTGCTGAAGCTAGAAACCCCACCCCCTTTACTCACTCCACCTCCTCTCCTCCCCACTCAGTTATTTCTATACAGTCCTCTTTCCTGCTCACTGGGAAGAGAATCTCCATCCAGCCCTTTAGGCACCAAGCGGGTCACTTTCTGCAATCAGCCACAGTCTTGGTTCTACAAGGACCTCCACCCCTTCCCTCAGCCTGGGAACCCCCTCTTCCTCTTTCCTGAAGCCAATGCTGTCCCCCCATGGCCATGATGCAGGTGGGGTTTCACCCCAATGTTGAGAGCCAGCGGGGGTCTGGTTGCCCTGAATTCCCCTTCTGCTGCCATTTTTATCCTGTCCCTCTCCACCCTTGCTCCCCAATTTTCGAATTTCCACTTCAAGTTCTTTTGGGATTCTCTCCCTGTCTTTGGGTATCCCATTTCTTTCCTCTTTTGTTCATGCTGACAACACCAAAATGTTCCCAGGGCATTTCTGGGCCAGCAGCACCAGCTATCATCCTTTTGCCCAGTGGTCACATGATTCTCACAACACAGGTCGTCCCCACAGCAGAGCACCTTCCAGGGCAGCTCTCCGAGCTCCAGTCCTCGCTGGGGCTTTTCTCCCAAACCAGAAACTTCATCTGTTTTCCCCTCTGCTATCTAAATGTCTCCTCT
>NW_005370965.1:454151-455587 GCF_000412655.1 Myotis brandtii
TTGTTTATAGCCCTCGGTAAACACTGCCGTTTACCTGGGAGGAGTCTCAGGTACCAATGCTAGGAGCAGGAATGAAAGCTGAAATGATGCAGGTGACTTGGAATCATCCAGGCCTGCCTCCCTCTTAGGGGGCCCATCCTGCCATGGAGGTATTCAAGCCCTTCCTGTTGTCACAGTCACAGCTAGGGTGACTTTCAGGCCACATTTCTGGACCATGCTCCCATCCCCCACCTGGATGGCTAATATACCCCACAGGCGCATTGTCCTGGGCCTCCTACCTAAAGACACGTACCACCCTGTGCCCACCACGCCATTGTCCCCCCACCCCAAGCAGCTGGCTTGGATTGCCAGAACTGGGTTTGTGGCAGCTTCCCTCCCCTCCCCACCACCTTCTCTCATGTGTCCTGACCTCCCAGACTGCCACTGACTCATGCAGGGAGGTTCCTGGCCCTCAGCCCAGCCCCAGGAGGTTTAATAGTCACTCCTGGCTCGTATGCCCAAAGCCACATGGCTAGGACTGAGAGAGCAGCCTGGAACCCCTGCTTCTGCCTGATGCACCCAGGCAGTCTTCAGCCAGTTTTTATAACAGCATCTTCTGACCACATCCCATGGGTCTCAATTTCCCCCAACAAACAAGTCAGACCGACGAGGTGCGATTCTGGCTGTACCCTTTGCCAGCTGCGTGATCCTGGGCAAGTTACCAGAGCTCCCGGTCCCGCCGCTTCCTCATCTGTAAGATGAGGGTGATTGTCACATCTGCCTCCGGGAGTGAATCCGTTTACAGAGTGCTGTGTGTGCCTGGCACCAGGGATGCAGGGAACAAAAGAGACGAAGCCCTGCCCTTTCGGAGCGTCCTAACGAGGGAATGTGGGCGGACGTGGGACACAGACATGCACAACAAGCCAGCCAAGCTTGTTGTGTGAGTAGCGAATGAATGAATGGTATGCCGAGGCCACTTTGCCATCAGCCCTCCCCCGTCCAATGACAAGGCTGACTCTATGGACTTCCACCCTGAAGCACCTGGAACAGAAACACGTGGGCTTAAAGCTCCCAAGGAGTTTCAGAAAAACATCAGGAGATTTGAGGTAGGGCTGTCTGGCTTCCAGCAGTTAATGGATATAGAAGAAATGGAGCAATTACAAAAAATATTTCAGATTTAGAACACATTTGCCTGAAATAGGCAATAATTGAGGTGGAATTAGAGTTGTTTTTCAGAGAGTTTCACAAATTCTGTGTGTGTGTGTGTGTGTGTGTGTGTGTGTGTGACGGCCTTTAAAATGGTATGATTTGGAATACATTTTCTCAAGGTTTCAGAGCCCACTCATTTAAAGAAAATGATAGAGAAGGTTTGAGGGCAGTCCCCAGGGCTCTCTCTAGACAGTCCCTCTGTGGGCTCTCTGAGCTGCCTTTGATCACAGAATTTGAGAGCCAGCTAT
>NW_005370965.1:455625-490440 GCF_000412655.1 Myotis brandtii
CTGGGCGGAAAATGAGGCCTTGACTTCAAGTTAAATAAGTGATTACAGGCAGCAGAATATGGGGATTCAAACCCAGTCCCTTGACTTACAGCCCAGTGCCCTTCACAATACATTGCATAGGCCTCCATAAGTTCATAGCACCGCACAGTCAACACTGGCCATCAGCACGATACACTGGGCTGAATCTGAAAGACATCACGCCAACCAAAGGGATAGGGGAAAGGCTGCCTACAGCAGGGCACTGAGGAACTTAGGGGAGAAGGAATGTCCTGTATTTAGACTGTGGTCCTGGTTCCATGAACTGTATGTGTTTGTCATATTTCAAAGACCTGGACACTAATGAGGGCAAGTTCTACTGGGTGTAAATTATACCTAATTTTTTGTTTTGTTTTGTTTTGTTTTTATACCTGAATTTTTGTTAAAAAGCAGCCTAAAATCAAAATGGCGATGATAATGGTAATGATAACCTTAAATGCCAAAAGGCAGCCATGTTTGTGGCTACTTCAGGGAGGTTTTCGAGATGCTGAGGTCAGAGCAGGAAGTTGCCCTGTTTGTAACAGTCAGTCAACCTCAGTCTAGGACTTCCCACTGCAGACTCTGCTGGGAGGCTTTCCACCTGCACACCCCCACACTCCAACCCCAAGCCAGCTTTGCTCCCACTTCCCTGACTGGCAGTGAGCGGCAGTGGCCTGCCCAGTAATCCTGGCCACCACCCGACGTTGGGACAGCCCCCTCCTTGCTCCTCCACAAACCACTGTGACTCACCGATCCTGTCTTTCCTCTGGCACAAGGTCCCCAGCCCCACCTCCACCCTGGCTTAGGCACTCACCTGCCACACCTGGATGATACTAGTGTGATACCTGCCCTCTGGCCTCAGCCCCTCAGCCCGCCTGCCCAGAGTTCCGGGATCCTGCCACCTCCTCACTCATGGTCATCAAAGATGTGGCAGGAACTCCCTGACCCAGTTCAGAGACCTCCACAGACCAGCCCCAACCCACAATTAACTCCTAGATTGCCCCCCACCCCCGCCCCAGCACAGGACGCCTGCCCACTTGCTGCCCCCAGACCAGCTCTCAGCTGAAAACAGCCTCAGTATCAGAATCAGAGGCAACCCTGGTGGGAGGCATAAGGAGCAAGGGAAAGGAGAGAGAAGGAGATGTCATAATCATTAAATCCTAAACTCCCCACGACCCTGTCTGGACACCTTGGTGATGGGACATTCACTGACCCCCAAAGCAGCCACTGCGCCTTTGGACAGCTCTGAATTCTCTCCCGTGGCCCAGGCTCCAGTGAGCAGATATGTGATGACCTTGACCTCCTCCCTCCTGGGTGCTCTCTGCCTGTTCGCTCAGCCACTATCTGAACTCAGGGCAAGGGGTCCCCCAGTCATTTGGCCAGAAGAGAAACCTCTCATTCTCATTCTACTGTGTGGCCCAAGAACAATTTTGCTTTTACGGTAACCACATCCTCCTGCCCACTGGGGTGGCAGACCTGTCCCTCACCGACAGCCCTTTCCGTTCTTCCCAGAACTCTTTCCTTTCATGTCTGCACATCTTCCTTTCCCTGGCATTGGCTTCCTGGAGTTCCCCTCCTTGTTTTTTGCTACTCCTTTTCTCTTGAATTATTCAGAAAATGTTTACTTGGAAATTAGTTTTACAAGCCACTCTAAGCATTTTCCCCCACAGTGCATCCTATGAATAGAATAAACAAGCCTCAATTATAAAATGATACATGAATGCATCCAAATTGCAGTGGTTTAAACTGTAATTTTCATTGACAAAGACGCAGCCCCCAGGATGTGCAGATTATCCCAAATTTCATCAAATTTGAATCGGAGTGGAAAACATGCCCTGAATGGAGTGGTTAACCTGATGATCCTAACTGAAAATAACTGTTCTCTTTCCATTCTAAAGGACTCAAAACTGGTGAAGTTTGGGGAGCTTATTGATCTCCCGTCGTTCTATTGAGAAACAACCAGCTCTATTTCCATGGAGACCAAGGACTCTGACCACTTGGAAAAGCCCCAGAAAAAATCAGCGGATGGCCCCTGGGAACTTGCTAATGAACCAGCCAAGGTGAGACCTGAGTTACTCTCAGAAGAAGAGAAAATGCCCCAGGCCGACCTGATCCAAGACAAAGAACCCCGTTACCACAACCTAATTCAGAGAAACTCCATCTTCAATCGCACCGTGAGACGCAGAAGCAAAGGCAAAGCCAGAGACACTCCCAAGTCAAACGCTGGGCACCTGGCAGGTCAGTACCAGGGACAGCTGTCACAGCTGTTCCTTGGCATCCAGCTGGAATCCTCAGGGCTGAAGGGCCCTAATTGAAGGAAAGGAGCCTAAGAGGCAATGAAAATGATCAAGGATAGGGCCACCATTTTGAAACCATTATCTAAAGCAGTGATGGCGAACCTATGACACACGTGTCAGAGGTGACACGCGAACTCATTTTTTTGGTTGATTTTTCTTTGTTAAATGGCATTTAAATATATAAAATAAATATCAAAAATATAAATCTTTGTTTTACTATGGTTGCAAATATCAAAAAAGTTCTATATGTGACACGGCACCAGAGTTAAGTTAGGGTTTTTCAAAATGCTGACACACCGAGCTCAAAAGGTTCGCCATCACTGATCTGAAGAATTCGAATACCCCCAATATGATGATGGGAATCTTTCAGGAGAAAGTGTTGACCCAAATGATACAATAAATTTGTAAAAGGTGTTTGGTTTTAGGACTCAACAAAACACCCCCGGAGGGAGGCTTGGAGCTATCCTTGTTTAGGGGCATCTGGGAACACGAGGCTCTGTCCTGTCTTTTCACTGTCACCAGAGTTTCTGCTGATCTGAAAATACATGAGATTAATACCTTGAGAAGAGTTTTGCAGCAGGAACCCTTAATCTTTTAATCCAGTTTTCGCACAATTTTATCTGCTCAAAGTCTGTTCATTGAGCAGAATAAAGTTCAGAAACATTTACAAATGGGGGTATGAGAGCTACGGACTCTTCCTTGTGACTGGTTCACATGGCTGAGTGGACAGCATGCTGGTGTCGTCCCTGGGGGGTGGCAGCTGCCACCGGACGGACAGTATGGCAACCCCTGTTTTAAATCCAGGGGCTTCATTAACTCGATCAATAACTCCTTACTTAAACTCTATCCGGTAGCCTTCTGCTACATGAGAAACCACCCTTAAATCACAGGGACAAAACAATGTTTTATTATTTCTCATGATTCTGGGGGTTGGTAGGGTGGCTCCTCTGTCTGGGCCACTTTGACCTTTGCGGTCAGCTAGTGGCTTTGGCTTATCTGGGTTTGGAAGATTAAGGAAAGCCTTGCTGGCCTCTTTGGTGGCTAGTGAGCTGGTTGGCCCAAGAGGGAACTCAGCTGGGACTGCTTGTCTCTGCTCCATATGGTCCCTCATCCTCCAACAGGCTAGCTTGAGCTTGTTCACATAGCAACAGGCTTCCAGAGAGCAAGAGCGGAAGCTACCAGGCCTTGAGACCTGGCCTGAGGTCCCACACAGTCACTTCTACCACATTCTTTGGGTCCAAGCAGCTCACAGGACCAGCCCAGATAAAAGCAGATGGAGAAACTGACTCTACTGCTTGATGGGAGGAATAGCATAGAATTTGTGGTTATTTGCCATCTGCCAAAAACACTAACAAAGTCACAGGTCAAGAACCGTGCCAGCAAGAGAAATACAATGACTGAAACACGACAGTCGTGGAGGTACATTATATTATTCTCCCAACTTTTGTTGGAAATTTTCCATAAGTTAAAAATTACACACAAAGAATTCCTGCCCTGGAGGAATTCACAAGATTGTAAATGATGTCGTTTTATGGCAAGCAATGTGTCCAAGTTACAAGAGAGATAAAGGCAAAGAATTAGACCCTTCTGGTGGGATTAGGAAAGATCCCTCAAAGAAGATGAAATTTTAGATGAGTCTTAAAGGATGAGTAAGGACATGGCCAGAGAGACAATGGGAGCCAACTTGGCTAAGCACTTACAGGTACAGATACTATGTCAGGCCGGCATTTCAAGGGTATCCTTACCATACCCATTTTACAGATTTTTAAAAAAGAGCAACTGAGGCCCAGAGAGATTGAAACACTTACCACAAAGCACACAGCTAGTGAGCTGCAGCTTGAACTGGAGTTCAGATTCTTCTAGTCCCAAAGCCTGTGCAGATGGAGAAACAGGTAAAGCAGCTCTGTCCAACAGAAATATAATGCGAACCGCATGTCATTTTAAATTTTCCTTGACAACATTAACAAAGTAAAAGGAAATGGGTTAAATTCATTTTAACAATGCATTTTACTTAATGCAATACATCCAAAATATTATCATTTTATCACATAGTCAATAATCAATATAAAAATTAGTAGTGAGGTGTTTTGCACTTTTTTTTTTTGCACTATGCCTTTGAAATCCATTCAGTAGTTTATACTTACCGCCCCTCTCATTTTCATTGGAAAGGCTTGATGGGGATTTAGATTTCATAAAATGTACAGTCAGAAAAGTGATTTACATACCCAGATTGTTCCAAATATCCTTAAAAGTTTTCCAATAACTGACTGGTGTACCAGTTTTTATATTTAAATTTAAGTTAATTTAAGTTTTAAAAGTGAAGAATCTACTTCCTCAGTCACACTAGCCTCATTTCAAGTGTGTATAGCTAGCGGCTGCCCCATTGGACAGCACGGGTTACAGCATGAAATCAGAGGGAAGAGCTATACAGCTGCCTAGGGTCAGGGGCGGGGGCTTTCTGAGCAGGAGAAAAGGTGGGTGTGGGGCTGTGTGTGAGATGAGGCTGGAGAAAGAAACGGAGTCACTGGGGAAAGAGCCTCGGGTTTGTGGCCTCCAAGCCGAGTGGAGAATGCTGACGCCTGGGTAGACTGCAACAGCCCCAAAGATGCCATTTATGTCCAGACCAGAAATTTTCAGCAGACTCACAGTTTTATTTTTAAAGTGACTCCCTCCATTCACCCTCGCCCCTGCCCCTTCCCCCCCACCGCCCTCCCCAGGAGTTAACTCCCCAAGACAGCCCAGCAATGCCTGACCCAGAGTCCAAGGGAAGAAATGGTGTCCTACACTCCGCCCACAGGGAGCAGACGAACAGCCTCCTGGCATCAGCCTGCTGTGGGAATGCTGTGCTTTGGGAGTAAAACATATGTCTTTGTCTTAAATAATTTTAGGAATATGAGTTAGTCATGAGACTTACTCATCTTCCTGGGACATATGGATTGGTCTATTTTTCTACAAAACTGGAGAAATGAACCCAGTTCTAAATGAACGCATGACAAAAGAAAACATGTGAAGAGTTTTGATTTTTATTTACAAAAAAAATAAAGTCACTTCCTAATTCCCTAAAAATAAAGGCAGACTCACTTGCACTCTGAGTTCACGGTTTGTGATTTGGGTCTAAGAGGTGAGGACATTCCCCGTTTCATCTGCTAAATGGGCACCCTTTGAAATCACACTAGAGCATTGACAAACAACCCCCTATGGGTGATCAGACACTCTGCAGGAATATTGACTAGGACGTGGACATTGTAAAGTCCAAAAAGATTAACTGGCAAATGAGTTTGTCCTGTAGGAACAATAACACCATAGGTTATGGTTTTATTGCCATCTAAGACACTAACTAGATTTCTAAGTTTGCAATCTCATCTCCAATATTCTTTCTTCCATGTATGTATGTATGCACTTCTATATATCCATGTGTGTATGTATATGTGCATGGATCCATGAACTTTATAATTTTCAGAGAGATGATCATCAAATACAGCACAAGGTGTGCCACATCCCCTCTCCCCCCAGGGGTGTGAGAGGAAGGACACCCCTCTCCACTTCCCCTCCCTCCCCTCCTAGGGTGATAGTTGTTACTGACCTGTCAGAGACTATTGCCTGAAAAGGGGAAACACACACTTGCTAACTTGCCACATTTCTTAAATGTCACAGATTCACCGGAAAATGGAAAATCTGTAAAAGAGCTCCCGGCCTTGAATTTCTCGCAGAGCAGAACGCCCCTTTGGCCAATAGAAACTCAGACGGACCCAGGAGCCAAGAGAACGAGGTGAGAGACAGGGCGTCATGAGGAGCTGGTTCATGACAAGCTGGAGCAGGGACATTGCTCAAAGTCTTGGTGGGAGACAAGGGTGTCTTGTGTTGTTGTTTTTTTTTAAAAAAAGGTAATTTTTAGTTGTTCATGTTTTAAAAATCCACAATTTTCTTTTTAAAAAATAATGCCATTGTTACTCTTCTGTCACAAAACTAGGAAATTGTAGATATTACATACATTGAGAAGCAGAAAAAAAAAAAGAAAAATCACTATATCACCACCACTGAGAGAGGTTTTAATCTATTGTACTGGCTTCAAGTCTTGTTTTCTATATTCCTTATACATATTTTATCCTCATAAGACAGGATCTTACTATACATCCAGTCTTGCAAATTACTTAATGGTATGTCACAAACACCTCTCTATGTTACTACATATTTTTCTACATAATAGTGTAGTGGCTATAAAATAATCTACAGTATGATTGGATTGTGATTTATTAATCATGCTCCTGTTGTTGGACATTTGGGTATTGTATTGGTTAGGAATGAATTTAGCTGCTTGTAACAACAACAACAACAGACCCAATAACACAACTGAACAAGACACAGGCCTATTTGGCTCCTGTGTGAAGAAGTCTGGAGGGTTGTGACAACAGCTCTTTCATGCCTTCAGGGACCGAGGCTCCTTCTAGTTCAGTGATGGCGAACCTATGACACTCATTTTTTTGGTTGATTTTTCTTTATTAAATGGCATTTAAATATATAAAATAAATATCAAAAATATAAATCTTTGTTTTACTATGGTTGCAAATATCAAAAAATTTCTATATGTGACATGGCACCAGAGTTAAGTTAGGGTTTTTCAAAATGCTGACACGCCAAGCTCAAAAGGTTCGCCATCACTGTTCTAGTTTCTACTCAGAAATCTGACAAGATGACTGCCAGAGTTCCAGCCATCACAGCCACAGTTCAGGTGGTGGAGAAAAGGAAAGCCAGGGAAGTGGGGGGAGAAGGAGAGAGGACATTTGCCAGCCTAGTCTGACCTTTTAAGGAGCTTCCCTGAAGCCCACCCAGCAATTGGTGCTTATATCTCATTGGCCAAAAGTGGGTCACATGGTGGCCACCTACACCTGTGAGGGAAGCTAGGAAATGTATGCGTTGTTTAAACCAGGTCTGTTTCTGTCCCCCTAATAAATTGGTTCCATAGTAAGAAAGAAAGAAGAATACAGGGGAGGCGGCAGCAATCAGGGTGTTACCATGGTAGTGTTCGGAAGGGCTCTCTTTTTGGCTTGCAGATGGCCGTCTTCTCACTATGTCTTCACATGGCAGACAGAGAAAGAAAGAAGCTCTTTTTTTCTTTATGTGGGTCCCACCCTCATGACCTCATCTAAACCTAATTATCATCGCATTGAGGGTTTGAATTTGAGAGGGGCGGGGCACAATTTGTCTCTAGCAATGAATTTTTACATACATATACACCCACTGACTATCAACCAGACCAAGACATAGAACACTTCTATTGTACCCTGAGGCTTCCTAACGCCTTTTTCCAGTCAATATCCTACCCTCTCAGACATAACCATCTCCTGACTTTTATCACCATTAAATTAATCTTGCTAGTTCTTGAATTTCATATAAATGGGACCATACAATATGAACTCTATTGTGTCTGACTTATTTACTCAACACAATATTTTTGAGATTCACTAATGGATGTGTGTTCTTTTTATTGCTGAGAAGTATTATCATAATATGCTTATCCACCCTTCGGTTGATACATATTTGGGTGGTCTTCAGTTTTTGACTATTATAAAGTTGCCATGAACGTATTTAGATGAGTCTTTCTATGGATATATGCACTCATTTCTCTGGGTTTGTACACAGGAGTGGAAGCTCTGGGTCTTACGACAGGTGTATATTTAACTTTACTAGAGACAGGCAAATAATTTCTCAAAATGGTTGTACTATTTCACACTCCTACCAGCAAGGTATCAAGGTTCCAGTTGCTGCAGATCCTGACCAGTGTTTGGGATTCTTAGTCTTTGTACCTATATCCATTCTAGGATATTGTGTGTCACTGCGGCTTTAATTTGTGTTTCCTTGATGACTAGTGATTTTGAGCACCATTTCATATGTTTATTGGCCATTCATCTTCTTTTGTGAAGTTCCCATTTAAGTCTTTTGCCCATTGTTTCTTTATTTTAATTTGAAAGATTTCTTATATATCTTGAATATAAGTTCCTGGTCAGATATATATATAGCAAATGCCTCCTATCAATCTGTAGATTATTTCTTAACTTTTGTGTCTTTTAATGAGCAGAATTTTTAAAATTTTGTTGAAGACTAATTTATCAATGTTTTCCTTTTATTATTTGTTCTTTTCCAACCTATCTAAGAAATATATGGCCCTAGCTGGTTTGGCTCAGTGGATAGAGTGTCAGCCTGCGGACTGAAGGGTCCCGGGTTCAATTCCGGTCAAGGCCACATGCCTGGATTGCAGGCTCGATCCCCAGTAGGGGGCATGTAGGAGGCAGCCGATCAATGATTCTCTCTCATCATTGCTGTTTCTAGCTCACTCTCCCTCTCCCTTCCTCTCTGAAATCAATAAAAATATATATATTTAAAAATTTTTATTTTAAAAAGGAATATATGATTATTTCAAGATTATAAAAATATTCTCCTATGCTTTTCTCATAGAAGTTTTATACTTTAGCTTTCCCTTTTAGGTCTGTGGTCCGCATGCATAAGATTTGCTCTAATGTCATTTATTAAAAAGAGTTTCCATACCTCCCAATAAATTGCATTGGTACTATTTTTCAAAAATCCACTGATGCAGACATGTGGGTCTTTCAGACTTCTATTCTGTTTCATTGATCTAATTGTTTTTACTTATGCCTATTTCACACTGCCTTGAATAACTGTAGCTTTATGCTAACTCAAAATCTGCTAGTGAAACCCTCCTACTTTGTTCTTTTTTAAGATTGTGTTGGCTATTTGAAGTCTTTTGCATTTCTATATAAATTTTAGAATCAGTTCGTCAATCTCCAAAGAAAGTCTGTTAGGATTTTGGTTAAGATTACATTGTCACTAGAGATAAATTTGGAGATCAACGACATCTGAATATTGGCACCTTAAATTGTTCAATCTATGAACATATCCTAGCTTTCCATTTAAATTAATCCAGCAATGATTTGTTGTTTTTAGTATAGAGGATTTACACATATTCTAATTACATTTGTTCATAAGTATCTAATGCTTTTGTTCCTATTTTAAAGTCGATGTTTATTCATTTCATTTTCAACTGTTTATAAGTAGGATGCTTAAAAACAATTACTTTTTGCATGGCCACCTAGTATCCTTTGATCTTGATATTCATTTATTAGTTCTAATTGTTTGTTTATTCCTTTAGATTTACTAAGCACACAAACAATCCTGCCATCTGTGAATAAAGACAGTTTTAGTCCTTTCTAATCTTCATGCCTTGTATTTTTTTTTCTTATTTTATTGAACTGGTGAGGACTTCTATTACAATGTTGGATAGAAGTGACGAGAGTAGATATCCATGTCTCAGTCACTGGTCAATTGCTTTTGATAACAGAGATCAGAAACTTACTCAAATTTGTTCAAGTGAAGGATGCTGAAATCCCACAGAACCCAAGTATAAAAGAAGCCCAGCTTTACAGGAACCAGAGCCACTTTCTCCTATTCTCAGGGCCATGAGGCCCTCTTTATGGATCGCTCTGTTCTCCTGCTCTCCCCAGACCAGCATTTCTCTCTGTGCACTTGCACATGACCTAGATTGGCAGCCATAGCCAGAGTGACCATTCAGCTTGGCTCGCCACAGCCAATTGGGACTTCTTTCTGTATCTCTTAAAAAAAGAAAAATTCTAAGGAAAAGAATCTGATTGGCCATCCTTTGGTCAAGTGTTTATCTCTGGTCCAATCAGCTAAAAGAAAAGGAGGCAGGATTAATGGGGCCATTCCAACTTCATCAGTGAGAGCTGTATTTGGGAGAGTCTTTGAGAAGTATGTGAAGAAGAGCCAGGCACCCAAAACATATCTCATGTAGTGTCCGGGTCTCCCATATAAGAGAATGACAAAGGGGACTTGGTGGGAACATTAAAAATGGCGGCAGAGTAGGTGGATGCTGCATGGACATGCTCCCGGGAACAAGCTGAAATTACAACTGAAATATGGAAAGGCTTCCTGAATAATCAATGGAAAACTCACAGGAGAGGATACTGATATCCAAAGACCGAAGGTGGAGACGCATAGAGACTGGCAGGAGGGGCAGAGGCTCAAAAGGGCTGGCTGGGCACCCACAGACAGCAACTGAAGTCCAGAGAGATATCTCAGCTGGGGGGAGGGGTGCCACTCAGAACTCTGGGATCTAATCCCCAAGCTGGGCTCCCCAGCAGAGAGCACCAAATCTGAGGCAGGTACCAACATAACATCTAGCTGTGAAAAGCAGTGGGGTGCTGTCTGCCAGGGTGTGGCAGCTGAAAGTTCAGGCACCATCTGGAAGGGCCAACACACAAAAATTCCCTGTGGAGCCACCCACCTTGTGCTCTGGCAGAGGGAAGGTGAAGTGGACTAAAGCTGTGAGAGCAGAATCCAGGACTGGGGACTCAGAGTGATAAAGCTCAGAAGGCAGGCACCACAAGTTGCCTGGGCTGAGTCATTCCCTCACACAGTGGAGGACATCTTTCCCACATAGACATTTGCCTTGCGTGGGGGGAAGACAGTCGACACAACCTGTTGGAAAACACCTTGCCCTGAGGCCACTTAAGAGATTAAAAGTAACAATTAGCCTCCAAGCAGAAGCAACCACCCTACTCTGTTGAAAAAAACTCAATACACCTGAGGATGATTGCCCGGGAGCAATTCAAGTCGAATCCTATTAGTCTGTAGACAGAGGTGGTCTCTGGAGGCTTTGAGTCTCTGCCTGATCCAATTTGTCAGAAACAGCTTTTAATACTGTCCTGCACTAGAGATTGAGAGGTGTAGAGGATCTACATAAAACATAGTCACAAACCCAAACAGACAATTAAAATGAGGAGACAAAGAAATAACCCCTAAATGAAAGAACTAGAGAATTCTCCAGAAGAAAAGATAAATGAAGCAGAGATAAGAAATTTATCTGAAACAGAGTTCAGAGTAATGATGGCAAAAATTCTCAACAGTATGAAAAAAGATATAGTAACTATGAAAAAAGAACAGTCTGAGATAAAGAATGACATAACACAAATAAAAAACACATTGGAAGGAATAGACAGCAGATTAGGGGAAGCTGAGGATCGAATCAGTGAATTAAAAGACAGAGTTGAAAATATCACTCAGTCAGAGAACCAAAAAGAAAAAACAATTAAAAAACAGGAGGACAGTTTAAGGAAGCTGTGGGACAACGTGAAACATAACAGTATTAGAATAGTAGGTGTGCCAGAAGAGGCAGAAAGGGAGAAAGGAATAGAGAAGATGTTTGAAGAAATAATGGCAGAAAACTTCCCTAACCTGGTAAAGGAAAAAGTCACACAAATTCAGGAGGCACAGAGAACCCCAAACAAGAAGAACCCAAACAGACCCATGCCCAGACACATCATAATTAAAATGCCAAAAATTAAAGACAAAGAGAGAATCTTAAAGGCAGCAAGAGGGGGAGAAAAATATTACCTACAAAGAGTTCCCATAAGGCTGATACCTGATTTCTCATCAGAAACTATACAGGCCAGAAGGGAATGGCATGAAGTACTCAAGGTAAGAAGAGTACAGGGAGGAAATTAACGTTTGTGGAGTGCCTTTATGTACACTATCTCTTTAAATTCTCTTATCATTATGCCTATTTCACAGATAAGAAAACTAAGACCCAACAAACGTTAGTAACTAGCCTGAGGTTGCACAACTAGTGAGACAGTAGACCATGAACCCTGAGGCTTCAACTCCCCATCCCATGATCTCCTACACCCCAGGCAGCCCCAGAGGAGGATATTGCCAGAGTAAACTTGGCTCTGAGAAGGAGATGTTCCTGTTAACCTGTTGACTGGGGGCAAAGCCCAGAGGCACAGGGGGCCCCCACCCCTAGTCCATTGCCACACTGGTCCCTTACAGGTTCTCTCAAGTCAAGGTTTCTAAATTGGGTCTCTACTATAGATGCAATTTCACAAATCAGGGTGCTAGTCCCAGAAATTATTTCATATCACAAAAATGCCAAATTGAGCCCGGCCAGCGTGGCTCAGTGGTGATCATCGACCTATATGAATCAGGAAGTCATGGTTCAATTCTCAGTCAGGGCATATGCTCAGGTTGGGGGCTTGATCCCAGTGTGGGGCATGCAGGAAGCAGCCAATCAATGATTCTCTCTCATCATTGATGTTTCTGTCTCTCTCCCTCTCCCTTCCTCTCTGAACTTAATAAAATTATAAAATAAATAAACAAAAATACCAAATTGATTATATATATTCTAGAGGCCCAGTGCATGAAATTTGTGCATGGGAGGGGGGTCCCTCAGCCTAGCCTGCACCCTCTTGAAACCAGGACCCCTCGGGGGATGTCCGACTGCCGGTTTAGGCCTGATCCCACAGCCTGGATAGGGTCTAAACTGGCAGTCGGATACTTCTCTCACAATCCAGGACCGCTGGCCCCTAATTGCTCGCCTGCCTGCCTGATCGCCCCTAACCATTCACCTGCCTGCCTGATCATCCCTAACTGTTCCCCTGCCTGTCTGATCGCCCCTAACCACTCTGCCTGCCTGATGACCCCTAACTGCCTCTGCCTCAGCCCCTGTCGCCGTGGCTTCATCTGGAAGGACATCCAGAATGATGTCCAGAAGGTTGTTCGGCTGTCTGGTCTAATTAGCATATTATGCTTTTACTAGTATTATTATAGATATATATGAATAAAGAATAGAACTTTAATATGTGCTGTTAAAAATTTGCATTTCTATATAAAATTAAACTGCATTATAAAATTTCACAAGGGGCAATTTTCTGCATAAAGTAAGCAGGCTGATGCTTTTAAAAATATTTTCCCACTGATCTTCAGACTGAAAATACCTTTGTGTTTTCCTGGTGATGCCCTAAAGGAGTTGCAGTTCTTCACTCTTCCAGGCATGGCAGGCCTGCTTTTGGCATGAGTCACCCAGGGCTCATACTCAGTGGGGCAGCCAGGTCACAGCTCTGCTCCAGCTGGTCCAGCCAGACCTTCCTGGTTATTAAATATTGTACCTATTATCCCTGGATCCATCTCCAAAATGGTCATTGCCACCAAAGACTCATTCATGTGTGCACTGCATCTTTGAATACTGACTCAGGGCAAGAACCAGTTTCTGTATTGGAAACTATATGTTTTCCCATGGAGATATACAATTCCATGTACCATAACCTCAGGGGCAGCTTATCAGTTGTTCAAAAATGTTGGTTTGAATTGTTACTAGGAGAATCTTAGTCTTTACAGTCTGGAAATGCAAGATTGGTTAGGGGCTGCCTCTTTTACTCAAGAAAGCTGTTTTTTGGTCCTGCCATCACTCAGTTATTTGAGGCAATATGGGAGCTGAAGAAATGCAGTCCGGCTCTAATCAGCCTCTAGAGCTACTGATTCACAGGAAACCACAGGGGAGAGAGGAACGGGTAAGCTGTGCAGATGCCATCAGCAAATCCAAACAGGATGAATGACTCAATTTCTCATCAAAGTGCAAGGAGAAAACAAGAAAGGGAGGGGGCAATTCAAAGAGACTAAAGCAATATCAAGGGCTGCATGCAGACCTTACTTGAATCCTATTTCAGGGAAATTTGAACACGGATCAGTTGTTTGATGATGTTAAGAAATTATTCATTTTAAGAGTATTAGTGGTATTATGGCTATTTTTTAAGTCCACATCTTTTAAAGATACATTCTAAAATATTTTGTATAAAATGGTATGATGTCTGGGACTTACTTAAAATAATTCTGGCCCAGGAAGGAGTATGTGGGGAAAGAGATGAAAGAAGACAGGTGGGAGTCTTTAATTGTTGAAGTCAGTGAAAAGTATTCGGTGAGTTCATTATACTTTTCTGTCTACTTTAGTGTATGTTTGAAATTTTCCATAATAAAAGTTCAATTTTCATGTTTGTTTGTTTGTTTGTTTTTAATCATTATTTTAAAAATGAAAAGGCAGGCCCTGGCTGGTGTGGCTCAGTTGGTTGAGTGTTGTCCCATACACCAAAAGGTTACTGGTTTGATTCCCGGACCTGTCCCGAGTTTCTCTCTTCCTCTCCCTTCCTCTCTCTCTAAAATCAATAAAAAACATTTTTTAAAATGAAAAGGCAGGAGCTGAAGTAAAGAGACCCTCAGCCCCTACCTGCACCCCCCTGCTGTGTCTCCTATTCCAGGAGGTTGGGCAGAATGACCAGTTCCCATCATGGTGGCTCCTCAATGGCAGGATCATACCAAGTTTTGTTTTCTCTTGAGCACTTAGCACATAGCTGATACACTAGAAGCATTCAATATTTGCAAATGATTGATTGATGAATGAATGGGCAGGTGGGTGGGTGGATGGATGGATGGGTAGAATAAATGAATACAAATTCCCTGGGCGGAGGTTGCAACCTGGGAATTTGAAAACCTCCTGAAGGCACCTGTGCCGACTGGCCAATGGTGGCTCAGGACTGTGCAGAACAGGCTCTTGCAAAGCCAGGACACAGTGTCGCCGGGGTAGGTAAACCTCTGCAGCCCTGGCAGGAATGCAGCGTCTCTAACTGGGAGGGTTTGCCTGCCCAGCTGCCTTTTGGTGATAACTCACTTCCCCACCTCCCTGAGTCAGACAGGAGACCCAGTGCTCTCAGCAATAAAAAAGCAAATGGAGCATCATAAATCAGTTTCCTCTCTGGCATTCCTCCACCTGGGCACGGGCAGAGGCTCTGGCAAGGCCTGGCTAGTCTGCGGACCATAAGCAAAGGACACTAGGATGTGGTTCCAGGGCCCAACTCTAGAGGGCACCACTCACATATCCTCTATGTAAAAGGTGCCCCTGGAGTTGGGCTGTGCACACAGCCTGAGCTGCTGCACACGATCGGCTGTTATTTATACATTGATAGGAAGAATTAATCATTTGTGTGGTTAGCTGTTCTAAAACAAAAATCACTACTCTTGGCTGGTGCTTCACCCCTGCAAACTGGAGGAATACGTTCATTTATATGTTTATTCATTTAACGAATATTAATTGAGCACTCCACTGTTCTGAGAGCTGATTTCTATCAGAAAACTCCTTATTTGGTCACTCAGAGACATTTAGCAACCATGTCCCCTGGAAGCTTCCCAGAAAGCCACAATGTCCTTTAGCCCACTGTTGGCCTTAGTTGTGTGGCTTGAATGCACTCCTGCTTGGTCCCCATCACCCCAGTCATGCTCCATGGCCTTGACTGCACATGTCCTAGAGTAAACCCAGAACTGCTCCTCTAGGGAAGACTCTGTCTATGGGCAGATTACCCCTATGCAGGGGACACGGATACTGAGAATCTTATCCTACTTATTAATTTTTATAAAACGATATAAGTCAACCATTCTCTGGCCCTATTTATTTCTTATGTAATTTCTCATTCACTTATTCATTCACTCAAGTACATGGGTTGTAGGAGCAGCTGTCTCATACAATCTGTCAATGTCAAAAGGTAGATACACTAACCCCTTTTCAAAGGTAGGTTGATCAAGGCAATCGGTTATGTTTCTAAGACTTTCCAGCAAAAAGATGGCAAAGCAAGAAAATACAAACACTTAAAATGTTGTTTGGCAAAAAAAAAAAATGTTGTTTGGCAATCTATATTAATAAAAGGGTAATATGCTAATTAGACTGGGAGACCTTCTGGGAGACCTTCCAGATGTCCTTCCGGACAAAGCCATGGTGGCGGGGCCGAGGCAGAGGCGGTTAGGGGAGATCAGGCCAGCAGGGGAGGGCAGTTGGGAGTGAGCAGCCGGCCAGCAGGGGAGGGCAGTTGGGGGTGAGCAGGCCGGCAGGCAGAGTGGTTAGGAGCCAGCAGTCCCAGATTTCGAGAGGGATGTCCGGCTGCCAGTTTAGGCCCGATCCCGTAGGGATCGGCAATAGGACATCCCCGAGGGGTCCCAGATTGGAGAGGGTGCAGGCTGGGCTGAGGGACTAGTGCACTGGGCCACTAGTGTTAACATAAGAAACATTCGAACCTGTAAAAATTGTTGTGAGTTTATTTGAGCCAAACTGTCAACAATTGCCAGGGAGCTGAATCTCAACGAATTAAGAAAATGCTCCAGAGAATGGTGGTTTTTCACCTATTTTTATAAATTACCATAAAAAGAGGAGACATACGTGGGTTCATGAATCCATTGGTTATAGATTAGGGAGGTGGGAGAAAGTAAAGCAAGGAAACCTCTGGGATTGGAAAAAAAGTAAAATGATGCTTCCTTTACGTAAGTGGGCATAGGATAGTTAACAGTCAACAATAAACACAATAACAATGAGGGGATTTGTGGTCTCCATCCTGTGCATTGCTTGTGCCCTGAAGGGTCCTGAAAAAGGAAAGTTACAAGTTACCCTGACATTCCAAAGATACGTTACCTTAGATGCAAAAGACAAGGGACGGGCTTAGTTAAGGTAAAGATTGACTTTTGTCAGGGAAGAATCTAATCTACGACCGGACTAGCTGCCATAAACTGGTTTTAGTTCAAAAGTTTTCATTTCAGGCCATCCTTTGTGCTTACTTTAGGTCTCTGAGTTTGCAAGACTGCCACGCCGCCTTCCCTGAGCTAGTCAGGGCAACATGTGGCCCCTTCTCTTCCACAACAAATAACACTATTTCCTCATAGTAACTGACCCATGAAGTTAACTAATCTACCATTACAAAAGCATGGCAATCTCAGTGGGTCTAATCAATAAAAAGGTACCAGATGCACTTATATGAAGGTGGGAGAAAGCAAAGCAGGGACTGGATTACGGGACAGTTAACAAGTTGATGCGCTCCCTTGAGGGCAGTTATTTCAAAGGTGTGTTAACCTCGATGCATGGAAACAATGGTCAGGACTTGCTTAGGGCAAATAAACATTTTACTAAAGAAGTTATAGACCTGGCTCATGACTGCCCACCAGGACCTGCCCAGTAAGGAATTTAAGATCCAAACACCCTGTGAGGTTACTTTCCAGCACTGGACTTGTCTCTCTCTTTTTTTAAAAACATATTTTTATTGATTTCACAGAGGAAGGGAGAGGGAGAAAGAGACAGAAACATCAATGATGAGAGAGACTCATTGAACGGCTGCCTCCTGCACACCCCACACTGGAGATCAAGCCCGCAGCCCGGGCATGTGACCTTGACTGGAATTGAACCCTTCAGTCCTCAGGCTGACGCTCTATCCACTGAGCCATCCTGGCTAGGGCTGGACTTGTCTCTTTTTTCCAGAAACCCCTTTTTTGTCCACGTGGAGAAAGCATGTTCAAGAAAATAAAGTGAATGCCAAGCAGCAAAAACGCTCCTGGAATTTATAAGTATTACCCTACTCTGCAGACTTGTGAGAAATCAATGGATTTATTACAATTCTTTATTAAAAAATATTTGTATTGATTTTTACAGAGGAAGGGAGAGGGCGAAACATCTGCTTGGATGCCTCCTGCACATCTCCTACCGGGGATTGATCCTGCAACTCAGGCATGTGCCCTGACTGGGAATCAAACCAGCAACCTTTTGGTGCACAGCACAATGCCCAATCAACCGAGCCACATCAGCCGGGGCTTTCTATATTAGCAATTCTTATACTACATGATTCATATATATTGTGCTTAGAGTTTGTATTCATATTTCAGTTCCATTAGCATTCCTCTGGCCTTCTTTTAAAATATATATATTTTTTATTGATTTTAGAGGCGAAGGGAGAGAGAGATAGAAACATCAATGAGGAGAGAGAATCATTGATTGAATGCCTCCTACACGCCCCACACTGGGGATCAAGCTCACAACCTGGGCATGTGCCATGACCGGGATGGAACCATGACCTCCTGGTTCATAGGTCGACGTTCTACCACTGAGCTATGGAGCTCTGGCATTCTTATTAAGGACCTGCCTCAATCACTGTGGGAAGCATGCACCTTCCAGGTCCCTGCTTGAGGTGAGCCCTCTGAAGGGCAGCTGAAGGCTTGAAACCCATTCATCCTTCCATCCTCCCAGTAGTCTGGGTGTTTATCTCTGGACTGCCCCAGGCTCCCACAGGGCTCTGTGCTTGGTCTTTATCATGTTGTGCTTTCGTCCAACTTGCACTCACTGAGCTTCATCTCCCTATCCCATCTCTGGCTTATGTTAAGAGCTGCCATAAAAACCTCCCACCCAAATTTTCCTGTTACACTGACTATAGTCATGCTCAATGCCGTTGAGGATGTCACCCATGGGAGAAATGACTGGTTTCTCATACTGGGTTTCTATTGCATATAGGAAACAAGGGAAGGGAGACACAGGCTACAGAGAAGAAAAGGGGGAGATGTGGCCCCGTGGCGGCACACCAAAGCAGCCAAGCACACAGTACCCTGAGAGGGAGCGTCAGACCTCCCCAGCTCCTTCTTTCTCCCTGGCATGGGGAGTTAGTGCTGTCAACCTCGAAACCCAACACTACCAATCAAGCATCTATAAAACCTCCAAATTCAGATGGACTCCGCGCTGTAGAATAATAGCATGCTCTATTTTGGTCAACTTTAATTACTGCGGCAGGAGTCAGGCCTTCACAGGTTGCCAAGAGAAGGCTGGCATGCCTGGACTGGGGAGACAGAGCCAAGAACCTGTATTTGAGCCAAAGAAATGAGCCGGCTGGATTTGGTACAGGACGGAACATCAGATCCCAGGTGCCTTGTTTCACAGAAAGAGTCTGCGGTGTCTAAAGAGGGTGCCCAGACGTGCCCGGGTGATGAGCCCACTGCAGACAACTAAAGGGACAGCAGAAGGACGCAGCGAGGGTCCAGTGTCTTTGTCCATGTTGGGGTCTTTGCTTTGGCGGGTGTCAAATTTAACAAATGGGACAGGAGCCCTTATTGTCCTCAGCAATTTGCAAGCAAGAAAGCTGAAAGAACGTGTGCTAGTCCGCCTCCCAGATGGCTCCCAGTGACCCCGCCGCCAGAACTCACGCTCTCCCGTGGAGTGTGGGCTGGTTTTCATGACCACTTCTAACTGACAATAGATGTGACGGTGTGTGCACAGGAGGCAAGGTCACAAAAGGCAGTGGGCTCCTGTCTCCCATGGATCCCTTGCTCTGGGGAAGCCATCATCCGCGTATGAGGACACTTGGCAGGCAGCCCAAGGAAAGGCCCAGGTGGCGAGAAGCTGCGCTTCTTGAGCTGGGCTGCAGCCTTGTGTGAGACCCTGAGCCCGAGCTACAGGACTCCTGACCCGAGGTCGCCACGTGAGAGGACAAATGCGGCTATAAGCTGTGAAGTCTCAGGGTCATTTGTTGCACAGTAATAGATAACTAAAACATCGGGAACCTTCTATAAATGTATACACATCAGATGCTGGACAGAATGCTTGGCATCAGGCCCCTCTCATCCCACCTGCCTTTCCCCTGTTCCCATGCCTGCGAGTTTACCTGCCCTCACCAACCCTCCCCCCTCCCCACCCCCGCTACACACACACACATTCCACACAGCCCTTAGGCAACGACCCACCGCTGCCAAAGTATACAATTCTAGCTTCCTTGTCACAGGGCGTCAATACCAAGAGGTTGTTTCCACTCCAGAGGCCCCAGCAAGTGCAGCTGAGGCTAGGGCTCTGCCTGACACCACTCCCTTGTGTTACAGAAATGTCCCCTTAAAGTTATCAGATTCTTAAAGAAAGTCTTCCATTCATTACGATAGCTTTTAAACAAAGAACATATAGGTTTACAACTTTAAATATGTAATTTATCCAGTAATTTTTCAAGAATTATTTGCTAGGCCTCTATTATGGAAAAGAATAAAAGAAATCCTTCAGAGACTATAATGGTGAAATAACGTCCCCTCAAAGAGCACAGTCCTTTTAGAGACTTTATCAGCATTTCATTGTCGGACATTTTGGGATTCCCACATCACCATCATTTTAAGTTAGTAGCAGCCGCCACAAGCCGGAGGCTAGGGCAGGCGCTGCGGCCTGATCATCTATGGGGGCTCTGTTGATAGTGGATGCTCAATAGTCACTCTTGGAATAAAGTAATTACTGAACAGTTGGCAGTTGCTATAAATTTGTTAGCTGTTCTTCCTTCCACGTTTTCCTGCTGCACATGATGAAGTCAATCATATGTTAGTGAAAAGAGACTAAGCCGGCAGACAAGGCAAGTCTGCTTTTGATGGTGAGTTTCAGGTCAAACTGTCTACAGAGGGAGGGGACCTCCTGAAAGTGCCCTGAGATCACAGTAACTGTCAGGACTGAGGAACCGCCCCCAGCTCCCACCGCCCACGTGGACCTGGAACAGGGCGTGTCCAAGGAGAGAGGCCTGCCCCTTGCTTGTCCTTTCTATAAACTTGCAGTTCATCTGTCTCTGACCACCAGGTCCCCGTCTCCGGTGGATCCAGAGGCCAGTGGCTGCAGAGCCAACCATTGCCCTCACTGAGCACCTGTCAGCCCTCACTGGTACTTTGATTCATATACCCTTTAGAAATAAGTTAAAATAACTTATTTTAGGGTTCCTATTTTGGTAGGAAAACCTACAAAGTGAGCCATGTTCTAAAAATATACTCCTACAAACACCATTGCATACTATATTTGCAAATCAGTTAGAAGAACATATACATTCTAAAATTAAAACAAGCAAAAGACATGAAAAGATGATTCATGAAAGAATACAAAACTTTCATAAAATAAACAAAAAATCAAGGTCACTAGTAAAGAAATGCAAAATAGAGCAACATATCATTTTTTTGTGTATCAAACTGGCAAATCGCTTAAAATTCTAATCTGAGTACTGGAAAGAGTGCAGAGAGAGATACTGGTTTGGTGTAAACCACTATAACCTTTGGTAATTTTAAAATATATTTTTATTGATTTCAGAGAGGAGGGGAGAGGGAGAGATAGATAGAAACATCAATGATGACAGAGAATCATTGATCGGCTGCTTCCTGTACACCTCACACTGGGGATCAAGCCCGCAACCCAGGCATGTGCCCTGACCAGGAATTGAACCTTGACCTCCTGGTTCATAGGTCAATGCTCAACCACACCGGCTGGGCACCTTTTGTAATTTTATAAAATATGTGAAAAGCAATAAAAATGCTCTTAATCTCTGACCAAGAGTCTATCCTAAAAAAAAAATTTAAAAATCAGACAAAAATATTTAACACTAAGCTATTTGTATGCCACTGCTTTGCTCTGGAGCTGGGGATGCAGCAGTGAACACAGGGGAACAAAAGTTTTGCCCAACTGGGCTCACATTCCTGAGGGTGCTGGCACCCCAAGGCTCCCAGCTTGGCAAGGATCCCACACTCAATACTCTATACCTTACATCTGACTGCATTTCAATTTGTTGTTTATACCTTTCTCTCTTTTTTTTCGCCATTGTAAAATATAATTTTATTAGGATAATTATTTAGATACATAAGTCACTGAATCATAATGTCCTTTCCCAGTTGTTTGTTTTTCATTGTTAATTTATTCATTTCTTTAAACCAAACGAGGTATTTCTCTAAATATTATTTTCCCTTTCCCCAAATTTTTATTTAAAAAATTTTAAACATATAGAAAAATGGAAAGAATAGTACAATGAACTCCCATGTACCCTGTACCTAGATTCAATAAATTATTAAAACACCCTGCAGCTTCAGGTCAAGAGGTCACGCAGGTAAATTCAGTACTCGGAACCTCCCACAACCACATCAAAATTACAACTAAACTACAGAACAACCGTCATTCAGAACCGACTGAAATCTGGCTGAACGGAAGTCCTACAACTAATGATTTAAAGAAGAAGCCACTGACGGTTAGGAGGGGTGGACACCTGGAACTGGCTGGCCCATACCCATGTGTGGCTGATAAAAATCAGGAGGGATACCTCACCTGTGGAGGTCCTAGGGGTCCCAGCCCCACACTGTTGGGGTCCAACCCCAGCCACACCAGGCGCCCCAGCCCAGGGTTCCAGTGCCAGAAGAGAAGTCCCCATAACTTCTGGCTATAAAACCAGCGAGGATTGAGGCTGAGGGAGACGTGGCTGCTAAGATTCCCTGTGTTCCTCTTAAAGGGCACACACACAGACTTACTCGGACTCATCCCTCTGAGCTCCAGCACTGGGCAGCAACTCAAAAGGGACCAGGGACATACTGGGAGGAAGTGAATTGTCTGGCTTCAGGGTGAGAGCTGGGCGTGGGGAGCAGCTTTCCCCCACACAGAAGTGCTGGCAGAGACCAAGGTTCCTTTTGCTGAGCCCCTCCCGACTCAGAGCTCTTGGCTTCACCCTGGTGATTCCCTGAGGCCCACCCACACCATTGCCAGTGGTTTCTCCATACAAACAACCTCTTTTAGTTCATGCATTGGACTTACCTAACATCTTTCAAACACGCAGCATCTGGCCCCTGCTACCCCGTTACTCTCACTAAGTGGCCCCAGGCCTGGCACTACCAGCAACCAGCCTCAGTTCACAGCTTAGCCTCTCCTGGGCACCTCCGACCCCAGCACAAGTAGCAGCCATCTGTAGATCGCTCCATGGGGCCAGCCCCTGCGCAGCAGCTCCTCCTCTGTCGTGACGGCCAGGTCTCGCAGCTGACCAGCCTGGGCCAATCCCTCCCAGTAATGTGCCAACAGCAATCAAGGTCGGCCTCCAACAGAACAGTGCACACCTGGAGCACCCAGCTCAGGTGACTGGGAGGCTGAGCCAGGTGGCCCTACAGGACACCTGCTACACAGGCCACTCTACCAAGACTGGGAGACATAGCAGCTCTACCGAATACAGAGAAACAAACACAAGGAGGGAGCCAAAATAAGGAGACTAAGAAACAGGTCCCAAATGAAAGAACGGGAGAAATCTCCAGTAAAAGAACGAAACAAAATGGAGGCAAGCAAACTACCAGATACAGAATTTAAAACAATGGTTATAGCATGCTCAAGAAACATAGTGAGAACAGCATAAAAAGGAAACCATTTTAAAAAACCAGTCAGAAATGAAGGGTACACTAACTGAAATGAAGAATACATTATAGGGAATCAACAGTAGAGTAGATGAAGTAGAGGATCAAATCAGAGATTTAGAAGATAAGGAAGCAGAAAACTCCTAATCAGAACAGCAAAAAAGAAAAAAAAAATCCAAAGAAATAAGGATAGTATAAGGAGACTCTGGAACAACTTCAAGCATACCAACATTTGCATCATGGGGGTGCCAGAAAGAGAGGGGAGAGCAAGAAATTGAAAACCTATTTGAAAAAATAATGACAGAAAACTTCCCTAAATTGATGAAGAAAATAGACATACAAGTCCAGGAAGTGCAGAGAGTACCAGACAAGAAGAACCAAAATAGGCCTATACCAAGACACATTATAATTAAAATGTCAAAGATTAAAAACAACGAGAGAATCTTAAAAGCAGCAAGAAAAAAAGCAGTTATTTACCTACAGGAGAGCTTCCATAGGTTATCAGCTGATTTCTCAACAGAAACTTTGCAGGCCCAAAAGGATTGGCACAAAATATTGAAAGTGATAAAAAGTAAGGGCCTACAACCAAGATTACCCTACCCAACAAAGCTATCATTTAGAATTGAAGGACTGATAAAGAGCTTCCCAGATAAGAAAAAACTAAGAGTTTATCACCACCAACCAGTATTACAAGAAATGTAAAAGGGTCTCCTTTAAGAAGAAGAAATAAGCACGGCCGGCATGGCTCAGTGGTTGACCATCAACCTATGAACCAGGAGGTCATGGTTCGATTCCAGGTCAGGGCATATGCCCGGATTTCGGGCTTGATCCCCAGTAGGGGGCGTGAAGGAGGCAGCCAATCAATTATTCTCTCTCACCATTGATGTTTCTATTTCTCTCTCCCTCTCCCTTCCTTTCTTAAATCAATTTAAAAATATTTTTAAAAGATTAACATTTAAAAAAAGAAATAAAAAGGGTCAAAAATATGAATAATAAATGGTAATAAGTGCATTATCTGTCAACAATTACTTTGAATGCAAATGGATTCAATATTCCAATCAAAAGACTGAATAGATAAACATTTCTAGCAAGGATGCATCCAGGTGATGTGTACTTCAAACTGCATCCCCATCAGGAGGCATTCATATCAGCCGGCCCACTGTTCCTGATGCTAAGTTTCAGCGTTTGGTTAATTTAGAAACTGCCAGGTTGCTCTCAAGTAAGGGTACAATTTTCCTTTTTTGCAACTAACAAGTGATAGTTTGAGATCATATAAACATCCTCTTTCTATTAACCTTTCTATTAGGGCTTTTAACATCCATTGGTGATCCTTCCTGAAACAACCATTACATCGGGTATTGAAAAATGGGAGAGTTGTAATATCCCTCCTTCTTTTATTCATTGGTTTTCTCCTGTGACGATGACCCTCCTTGATTTTTTATTTGTTTTGTTGTGATTATCACTATGGATTCATGGTGGTGGCTTGTGGTTTTCTAGTTCAATGTGTTTTAGTCCATTACTGTCATATTCCTTTTGATACCCAAATTGTCACAAATTTGGCCAGTAGATGTCCCTTTTAAGCTGCTTCCTATGTCCCTTTGATATATCCCTTCCTGCCTTTGAGCACTTTTTTTTTTTTTTTGGCCTTCTGACACAGAAAAATACTTTTTCTTATACTTTCTATATCCGAGATCTGGAGTCAGCCATTTCTCCCAGGAGCCCTGGTTCCTTTGAGTGCAGAATAGTATTTAGAATCCAAGATCTGGGGGTTATACGTGCTCATTAATACTGGAAGGTCATTGCTTCCAAGACTTTCCAGTGGACAGAGCTAAGAAACATGTGGGTGAGTTCATACAAATACCTTTGATTCCAACCCAACACACAGCAGTCTCCTCATTCCATGTTTCCATCTCCGTTTTCTAACAGTGAGGACCCTCAACATCAATATACAGTATTGTAGTCTATTTCTCTATTCTACAATGAATCTGGCGTATTAGTTTCCCAGGGCTGCTGTAATAAAGTACCACAAACTGGACAGCTTAAAAAGAGCAGGAATTTGTTCTCTCACAATCCTGAAGATGAGAAGTCCAAAATCCAGCATTGGCAGGTCTCCCTGAAGACTGTAGGAGCAGATTTGCCCCATGCCTCTCTCCTAGGTTCTGGTGGTTGCTGGCAACACTTGGCATTCCTTAGCTAGTAGATGCATCACTCCAACCTCTGCCAACGTCTTCACGTAGCATTTTCCTGTTTGTTAGTTTCTGAGTCTCTAGGGCCAAATTCCCCCTCTTATAAAGACACCAGTTATTGGGTTAGGCCCCACCCAAATTTTTTTCTGTGTGGTTATGTTATCAATTTGATAATTAGGTTCACTTGTTTCAGGTTTGTTTGTTTTTTTTAACTCTAGGGTTTGATTCCCCTCCCCCATTCTTTTAGGTTTTCAAAAATCATTTGCATATGTAAAACACCTACATGGTTTGCAAGTCAAAACTATATTAAAAGGTACATTTAGAAAGGGCTTACCTTCTACCCCAACTCGGGAAATAATCATCTTTACTAGTTTCTCTTTTTTCCTTCTGTTTCTTGTTGGGAGGGAAAGTGTGTGTATAACTGTATAACTTCACCTCCTTTAGTTCACATACTGCACAGGCTCTTTTGTCCCAACACTGGACCACTCAGTGTCAATTCAGGCATTGCCCTCATCCTCATCCTCCAGCTGCAAAGGACTCCATTATGTGGCTATCTTATAGTCTAGTCAACCAATCTTTGATGGGTATGGAGTTTGCTCCCAATATTTTGTTATCAATGCCCACCCGGCATTGCTATCAATGCCCTCCCAATATTTTGCTATCAATGACATTCAGTGGTTGAGCGTCAACCTATGAACCAGGAGGTCATGGTTCAATTCTGTCAGAGCACATGCCCAGGTTGTGGGCTCGATACCCAATAGGGGGCGTGCAGGAGACAGGCAATCAATGATTCTCATCATTGATGTTTCTGTCTCTCTCTTCCTCTCCCTTTCTCTCTCTGAAATCAATAATAAAAAATATTTATTTTTTGTCCTAGCTGGTTTGGCTCAGTAGGTAGAGTGTCAGCCCGAAGACTGAAGGATCTCGGATTCAATTCCAGTCAAGGGCATGTACAGGCTCAATCCCCGGCCCTGGGCTGGGCGTGTGCAGGAGGCAACCAATCAATGTGTCTCTCTCACATCGATGTTCCTTTCTCTCTTTCTCTCCTCCTCCTTTCCACTCTCTAAAAACCAATGGGAAAATATCCTCAGGTGAGGATTAACAAAAGTAAATAAAATAAAAATATATTTTAAAATAATAATGTCATAATGAAGGTCCTTGCACATATCTTGTTTCATGTTTCAGGATGTCTTCGGGGTAAATTCTTAAAAATGGAATCGCTAGGTCAAAGGGTAAATGCATGTTGTCTTAGTCAGATTGGGCTGCTCTAACAGAATACGGTAGACTAGGTGGCTTATGAACAGCAAATGTATTTCCCACAATTCTGGAGGCTGTGAAATCCAAGACCAAAGTGAGGGCTTTCTCTGGGGTCTCCTTAATAAGGGCACTAATCCCATTCATGAGGGCTCTGCCCTCTTGACCTAATCACCTCCCAAGGCCCAAGGCCCAAGGATTTTAGCATAGAATTTGGGGAGACACAAACATTCAGTCCATTGCATACATGCTGTTCTGTTATAGTCAAATCCCCCCCCCCCCCCCCCCCCCCCCCCCCCCCGGACAACTTTGCTCTCCCATCAGCAATGTATATGAGTGCCTGTTTCCCCAGAAGATTTTCAATTTGGTTAATAACAGTGTATCTCAATGCAGAAAATGCAAAGCACTCCATCCTAAAGACAGGCACACAATCGATGGAGATGCACAGAGTGTGAAGTGCTGAGACTGAGGGCCGTGGGTTAAGGAAGGTGTATTCTAAGGGGCTCTCAACAGGAAGGAAATTTTCCACTCGGTTCTGTCATTTCTCTGACTCATTCTGTCGAGAAGAGTTTCCTCCTCCCGGTAAGAATCCATCACTTAGAGAAAACACTCAGTTGATGACAGGTTAGAGCCTCTTTTCTCTTTCTTCCTTTCGTTTTCTTTTTTGAGAACAAATGCTATTTTCAAATGGAAGAATGTATTTCTGTGAGCTTTGGACCCTCCTCTGAGACCCTTATGAAATCCCCCCGTGGCAGAAAAGAGAGACCTATTAAGGACCATTGTTTTACCCTGAGCCTGAGAAAAAAACAGCCTAGAGATCCCGCTGACTGTGACAAATAAAAGCCACTCCAAAGGCTGAGCAACGTTTTAGAAATAGCAATCATTTAGCATGCAATCTTCGCTGCATGGAAAAAATGAGACACAAGTTTAAAATTAGGGAAAGAGACATCCACTGGTCAGCTCGGGGGAGGACTGAACAGTCAAGAGGTACAGAAATTACACTTCTTTGCTGGCAGCCTGACTCTTTTTCCCCAGCTAATAATGGTACTTCAGCTGAAGGTGCACTCACCTTTTAAAAGAGTAGCAAGGAGAGGAGGTTTGTATTTAGTGAATAAAAGGAAAGGGTTTGTGAGATGTTTCTGGGCTGTAATTTACCCAGAGGCACCAGGATGATACCAAAGGAATGTCTGTGCTTTCAAGCCTCTTTCAACTCCGCCTCCATGTGGCAAATATGTCCTGAGCCTCGGGGATGTGCAAGCTCTCTGCCCGCACAGGCAGGGGGGCAACATCAATCGAACTCCTCCTCCTCGAGGAAGTGATCAAGTCCCAAGAGAAGCCCTGGGGAAGGGTATGGAGATCCCAAGAGGAAGTGAATGCAGCCAGCTATGGGTTGGAACAGGAGGTGGGCTTCACAGAGGAGGTGGCATTTGAGCCAGCATAGGTGGGATGTCTTCATGCTATTGGAGGGGGATGGGGCATGAGAAGGGCTTGTGGTATGAGAGAGACCTGCCTTTAATGGGAGGCAGTGAATTCTGTGATGGCTCCTTCGACAGGACCTTGACGTCAATAGAAAAGGAAGAAGCATTCTGTTTAGCAATTGTATGTGTCGATTTATAAAAGGAAAGGGAGAATTTCTGGAAAAGAACTATTTTTATCACCGGGCAAATTAGAAAAGCAGGTAAATGCTTTAATTTTAGAGATGCCAGGAAGTCATTCTATATAATAAAAGGCTAATATGCAAATTGACCGACCAGTGGAATGACTGCTCGCTATGATGCACACTGACCACCAGGGGGCAGACGCTCAATGCAGGAGCTGCCCCCTGGTGGTCAGTGTGCTCCCACAGGGGGAGCAAGCAGCAGGGGTGAGAGCCGATCCCACCTCTGCAGCAGCGCTAAGGATGTCTGGCTGATGGCATCCCCCCCTAGGGCTCCCGGACTGCGAGAGGGTGCAGGCCAGGCTGAGGGGCCCCCTCTAAGTGCACGAATTTCATGCATCGGGCCTCTAGCCTGCTATAAAATTTGAATTCGTGATTCTTTGGAAACTGAAAAGCTTTTGAAAAGATAGATTTATGTAAGGAATTGAGGTGTTTTTCCCCCAAGTAAATCTAGAGAATACAAAACAGCTCAGCCCAATTCGTCAAGTTCCTTAGGGCTCCCTCCTGTTACGTGAATGCTTTCAACTCAGCTCTAAATTTATGCACATTAAGGGACTGATGTTGTTTTTTGAAGTAACTTCCCCCTTATTACATAAGTGACACATTGATTGTAGAAAAAATTTTTAACACATATGAGTAAAAAGAAGAAAATTCCCTCAGATTCCGACTAATCAACTGCAAGTACAGAGAGATGTTTTTGCTGATCATTCTTCCAGTCTTTTTTCAAATGTGTGTGCTTAAACGTCCATCTTGATAAGTCTATTTATAAACAAAATTAGATCATTTATAAATGAAATAAGATCATACTACCATTTAGTTTAGGAATCTGCTTGTCTATTCAATACATTATGGACATCTTTCCAGATTATTAAATACGTTAAAAGTCACTTTAGTGATATTCCATTTTAGATATATGTCATAATTTAAATAATCAATCTTCTATTATTGGGCATTCAGGTTGCTCCTAATATGTCACTATTATAAATAACGCTGTAATAAACAATCTTGTAGCTAGTTTTTCCCCATGGATTCTTATATTCCTAGAAGTAGCATCTCTTCACTAAAGGTATGAACATTTATGGTATGGGTGGTCCAGACTACCCTCCAGAAAGGTCTTATCGATTCACACGTGCATCCCGGAGGCCAATGACTGTTTCCAAGCCTTGCTAACTACCTGTTCATTTTTAAACCTCTTTGATGGCTGTGCACTTGGTATGTTTTTGAAATGATTGTGCTTTCTCTTTAGGATAATATTCATTTGTTTGGTGCTAATTTCTACACTGCAGTCCCCAGTTTCCTTGTTAGAGTCTTTAAAATAGAAGTAGCAATAGTGGTTAAAAGCTTTGAATTCGTGGGAAGACAGGTCTTGTCGTCAACATGATGAGCCGTTAAGGACCCAGAACGGGTCCCTGGTATGGGGGCACACCTCCCTCACGTCTCAGATGGCCCTCATGAAGCGATCGGTCTCTAACAAAGACATACTGCTCTTTTTACGGGACCCTAAGTTCTTGAATGCTTCGTTCTAGTGACTCAACAAAGAATATTCTTCCTATTCCTATGGATGTTAAGGGTGAGGGATTTGTTTCGATAGAGAATGAAAAGTTCTCCTATTACTTCGTTATGAAAAACACTTCTCTAAAATCCAGGTATTTGCAATTTTCAAGGAACAACGCGTGAATAATAGCTAGTTATTAATTTTAACTATGTGCTATTTCTTCAAGTCTACTTTGTTTATGAATGGACATCTTTTTCTTTCTCATTTCATACCATAAGCAGTTTTGCTACATTTGTATGTTTTGCTAATGGTTAAGGCAATACATTCTCCATTATAATAGTGAATGTATTTTAGTGCTCAATGCAGTCTTCCTAAATAATAATTAATAATAATATCATTTTCTACTTGTGTGCTACATTATAGGATTCACTATACATAGGACTAAATTAGATATAACTATATAGTTTACAAGGTGATTTAAAATGAATAAGCTAAGTGGAAGGAAGTGAGGTATTGGTTCCTTTACAGTTTGAATTCCAACTAAGAGTATATGAACTCCCATAGCCACAACCTAAAATGTCAAGTATGTGTGCCCAGACAACTCTTTATCTTTATCTAATTTTCTCCACATTGCGTCCTCAATAGTACATTTCCTTAGATCCCCCTTGTTTCAGAATGCTTCTGTTGGTCAAAAGCCATAATCCTTGAACCCTGTGTGTCTCAGACTCCGTGGTTAGGGATATTCCAAAGAAACCCATAGCCCCAGGCTCTTGTCTCATTTCCCACAGTTTCAGATAAGCACACCAGCATTAGAGCATCTTATCCATGAGTTATTTGGGGAAATCTGTTTTGAGAATACATTTCTATCAAGGTCATACAATTGTCTGCATCTCATAATTGAAGATATGGCTACCCTTTGTCCCAGCATGTGCCCTGATGGGGTAACCCAAAACCTAGGTATGTGCCCTGACAGGGAATCAAACCTATGACCTTCAGTGTACGAGACAATGCTCCAATCAACCGAGCCACATCAGCCAAGGCTGAAAGGCTGCACATTTATATCAGCCAAGGGCAGAGATGCATAGAGGTCTACGCAGAGCTTCTGGTTACCTTGTCCCTGTGGTACTGTGGCCAGCGCTAACATTCTCCTGCAACAATGTGTGACGATATTGCCAACCAGGGAAACTCACTTGAGCCTTAGTGTCCAGAGTTTTTATTGGAGCCTGATCAGCTAGAACTGGTTGGTCACCCAGGTGGCTGACCTCAGTCTTCAGCTTCTCTGGAGATTAAGCTATTACCATATGGCCCCAAATCCCTACCTTTTCTGGTATGGCCCCAGGATCCCAGTTAAGCAAAGATGCTCTTAACAGACATAACATTATGACGGCTTAGAGAGCACCTCCCAGGATTCCAGGGCAAAGCCCAGGCCTCTCTTTGGGCACAAATAATGCTTTATACTACACGGGGCTAAACCAGTTGTGCTTAACTTATTTCCACAGAATGTTACAATCCCACATTTACAAATTATCCTTATGATCAAAACTAAGGAAAGACATCCACCTCCCCCTCTCCAGTAAAAGACTTCCAGCCACACAACAGGACAAGTCTACCTGGGACCACCCTCCTTATGGAGAAACCTTTGTAAACATCAAATATGGGTTTCCAGGTGGAGCTTCGGTGAGAGAGGCTACATCTTGTCCTTTCCCTAACTTTCTCTCTAGATTTTGGGGGTTCATTTATCTCTTCTAGCTTTCCATGGATTTATTGCTGGGGCTGCCTATGTGGTTTGAATTTGTTGATTTTTCAAAGCAACTGAAAAAAGTCTTTTGAGAGTGATAAAAATAAACTGTGTTTATAGATGTGAAAGATGCAAGTAATTAAAAGTTATCAAGCACCTGTTTCTAGATGTTTCCAATATATATTTGAGGATTATCTCCTCACTACAAAAAACAATTCCATGTCATTTTTCCTACTAGATTGAAGACAAATGTATTTTAACATTTGATTGTCTGTTGCCAGATCATGTAACCCTAAAAACCTTTAGAATAATTAAATAGAAATGTGCAGTTCCTTATCCCACACAACACAGTCTTGACTTACTAGCATATTCTTCCAAAATCTGCCATTAGCCAGCTGTGTGACCTTGCCATTTTAACCCTCTGGTTCTGTTCCTTTTTTTCTGTCAAATAAATGTGTTGGACCAGATCATTTTTAAACTTCCTTCTGCTTCTAGCAATTCTCCCTCAGAATAAGGTAACATTTTATAAATGAGGATTCCTGAAGCCTGAGAGGGCTATATAAATAAGAATCTACTTTTCCCCAACATTTACTCTTTGTAATTCAAAGGAAAAAATAAACAATCTTTAGATAAAATACATAAAATAACTAATGTTCAAAAACGGAGCTCAGCTGAGTAAACTTGAAGATCTAATTGGCTTTACTAAGTGATTCATGAGTCAGGCAACATCCCATCTAGCAACAGGAAGCGTGTTAAGTTGAGACCCTCCAAATGGAAGATTCTTTATAGGCAGAAAGAGGGTGGGACTAAGAAGTTAAAGGATTTGAATTATTTCAGACAAGAACCCTTCCCTTCGGGAAGGCGGGGGTCTTATCAAGCAGATGACCCCCACTAGTGAGGACCAAGAAACTCAATACTGATTGGCTTAAAATTCCACGCCTGGCAAAGTCTGAGACTGCATTAGGTTAGTTATTAAATTTTGTTTTGGCAAAAGTGACTCCCTTTTGGTCCATTGATTCTTCTTTCTTTTTTTTAAAAAAAAAATCTTTATTGTTGAAAGTATTATATATGCCTCCTTTTCTCTCCCATCCACTGATCCTTTTTTTAACACTAAATATTTTTTAAAGCATACCATTACTACCTGGCTGGCATGGCTCAGTGGTTGAGCATCGATCTATGAACCAGGGTTGCTGGCTCGATCCCCAGTAAGGGGCGTGCAGGAGCCAGCCGATCAATGATTCTCTCTCATCATTGATGTTTCTATCTCTCTCCCTTCCTCTCTGAAACCAATAAAAATATATTTTAAAAAACAAACAAACAAAAATACCATTACTTCCTTAACAAATACTTATAGAGCACCGACCATGTGCTAATCAGGCATATTTGAAAAATTTATCTACATTTTGTGAATAAAGTATATTGTGAGTAAAATGTCAGTTAAATGGAGATGTTATAATTTCCTGCCTAATAAGCACTAAATGTGATAGAAAATAGAACATGGGGAATTTAGCTTAAGGTTATATGCCTTCAGAACTCAGTGACTTTCTAAACTGATTTTATAATTAGGAAGATATTTTTAGCTTATTTTTCAACTGGAAGGTTTTAGTATGCTCACCTTAATGCTCACAGCTGGCTAACAGTTGTGAGTATGTAAAACACAGTTTATTCTTGTATTATTGTTTATTAATAATTGTACAAACAACTATAAATCTACTTTTGCCCACCCTGAATGTAATTTCACTTGAATATTTTCTGATTTAAAAAAAATTTAATCTTTTCCCCTTGGTGCAGCAAAGTGCGAAAGTAACAGCTTCACCGAGTGCTGCACCCAGACTGAGAGGTGGTGAAACCGGGCAAAGCAGGAGGTTCTAGTGATTGCCACACATGCTCTTCCTTGGACCCTGATGAAAGAGGAGTAGGATATCATAGTGCCCAGCCTGGAGGAGCCCGTGGCTTCGTGTAAGGACAGTCCTATTGGCAAAAGTGACTTACAGTGTCAGCCAATGCTGCTGGTTACACAAAGGAAAGGGCCTGGGGGAGGGGTGCCCCAGTGCGCCTACACCCCCCAGAGTAACTACTTGACCCCAGGAGCAGAGAGCCCAGAGCCTGGAAAAGTGTGTGAAACCAAAGCCTCAGAGGAGTCAGCAAGGACAGTGGCTCTAGGAAGCTGGCAAGGAACTGAAGAGCCCATTACAGTGCCAGGAGGCTGGCCTCCCCCGCAGGTGATGGTACTCCAAGGCAGGTAGTTAAGCAGGGGAGGGACCAAAGCAGCCCCATATTTTAGATAGGGGACAGAGGGAGGATGAGCTGGGTGGGGGCAGGTCCAAGGATTGGGGTAGTGCTTTAAAGGTCTGGGGACCCAGGGGGCTCAGTGAGGCACTGACATGTAGGTGACAGGAGGTGCAGGAGAAGTGGAGGCCGGCTCTCACCTTCTGCTGGCCTCCTGGTGGCATGGGGAGATGTGAGTGCCCTGGTGGAGTGTTTAGGGCACATCAGAAAGAGATGGCCAGAGAGCAAATAGAAATGTAGAGCTCAACAGGAGGCTGTCTGTCTGGAGACATGTGGAAAGAGTCAAGGAAGGGAGGAGCTTGGCTTGGAAAAAGAGACCAGATGGCTGTCACGAAGATATTCTGAGGCCTGAAGGGCACGAGGAGATGGGAACTGTCCATTCTGGCCCCTAGAGGGAACTAACTTTTACACAACTGCCATGTTCTAGACGGCTGGCTAAGGAACCTAGTAAAGCTAACTGAAACCCTCCCACCAGTGTCTGCATCCCCCAAACAAGGAATGTGTTCCTTTAAACACATTTAGAGCCCCCTGCGCTCTGCACGCCCCCTCCCTGCCCACAGGTACCCTCTCGCACGGGCCCTGGCCCACAGCCTCAGAAAGGACACCGGGCAGTGTGCCAATCGGATGAAATCCCTCCAGATTTCCGCGGGCCACGGGATCACTCACACTCCACTGGGCTCCGTTTTTATTTGCTTTCTGTATCCAGAAGCGGATTCAGCTACTGTAGCTAACACGTAGGCGCAGATTCCAAGAGTCAGTGTGACGGAGCAGGGACGCCGGGGCGGAGGTTTGGGGCACTTTGTCTCTCCCCCTCTAGCTCCACCATACCCACCTCGGGCCGCCAGGGCCTGCGGGGCGCGGGGCACGGCCAGACCCGCCGGAAGAAGCCTCTGCGCCAGCCCCCTCTCCGTAGCCAAGGTGCCGGGGCTCCATAAGACCCCAGTCTCGGCCTCGGACTCCCTCCGAGCGACAGAGGCAGGTTCCCGGCCGGTCCCTGCGGCAGACCGCAGAGGATGTGCGGCCTCGCCGGGCGGAAGTTCGAGGGCGCGAAGGGCAGAGGGTCACCT
>NW_005370965.1:491352-498555 GCF_000412655.1 Myotis brandtii
CCCGTTGGGGCGTCCGGGCGGCGCCGCCGTGGAGAGAGCTGGGAGCGCCAAGTTTCCGATGCCTGCCCGCGAGCTCCGAAAACCTGAAGGTTTTTGGACGGGCTGGTGTGGGAATGAATCACTCGGTCGCGCCCTGGTGCTGTGACAAAAAGGGCCTGTGGGGCCCGCCTGGACGGTCCCGGGCGGGTCCAGCTAGCCACGGCCGCGTCTCTCGCCAGCTAGCCGAGGTGTGTCGTTGCTTAAAAATAACTGGTCCTGCCCCTGCTTCTTTCTGGCAGTGAGTCACCCTCCACCCCGGGAAATGGGGCCACGCCCGAGGAGTGCCCAGCGCTGGCCGACAGCCCCACCACACTCACGGAGGCCCTGCAGATGATCCACCCCATTCCCGCCGACTCCTGGAGGAACCTCATCGAACAAATAGGTGGGTACTCGAGCGGTGTCTGCGCTTCACGGGGCAAATGTGGGCTCCTGGTGGACTCTGAGGGTCCCCCTGCTACTGAGATACCCTTGCATTTCTGTGAGGAGGCTAGGGGACGTTTTTGTTGTTGTTCGTTTTTAATATATTTTTATTGATTTCAGCGATGAAGGGAGAGAGAGAGAGAGATCAATGATGAGAGAGAATCATTGATTGGCTGCCCCCTGCTCGCCCCACACTAGGGACTGAGCTCACCACCCAGGCATGTGCCCTGATGGGGAATTGAACCGTGACCTCCTTGTTCTTGGGTCCATGCTCAACCACTGAGCCACGCCGGCTGGGCCTAGCGAACGTTTTGACATGTTTGATTCTAACTGGTTCTAGAGGCAAAACTGCCCCATTTTAATCGTGCTGCATAATTGGGCTTTAGCAAATGCATTTCTGTCCTGCTCTCTCTGGAGAGGTCTACCCGCCCAGCCCCTTGTCACTTCTGTGGGAAAGACCAGGGGTGAGGTGCTGCTAGGCCAGGCAGGGGGGAGCCCAGGATGAGGTCTGGGGAAGACCTGGAAAGAGAGAGAATCTGCAAAAAAAAAGGGGGGCCTCTGGGGAGAGCCAGGCTCACGGGTGCAATCCAGGAAGAGGAGGCAGTGGCAGACTTTGTACAGGGGACAGGTAAAGTAGAGAGAAAGTGGGGACCCCCCTCCAGCCCCTCGGTTAAGGAAGCCTAGTTCCACCTGCCTGTCCAGCACCGTGGCCGAGAGGTGGGGGGTGCAGCCGTTTATGTCCAGCTCGGCACAGCTGCAGCTGAAGCCCTGTGAATGCAGAAAGTGGATTGAGGAGTCCCACGTATGTGAGCACTTGCATTTCAAAGTCAAAAATTGCTAATAATATCAAACTAGTTCTCATCATGTAGGTTCCCTTATTCAGAAAATGGTACCGGCTGCTTAGAAAATCTTCTGTTTTTCAGTGTCGTCAGAGCAGCAGTCTATTTGTTCAATTGAAATTCTAGGTTTGGAAAATTTGCTCCCTAAATATCATCATTGCCCTTCATCCCAAATGCTCAGACAGACAGGAGGTGTCTCGAGTGGAAGGGGAGCATCCGTGGCCCCAGAAGACCCTGCGTTTGGGAGACTTTGGGGGCGGCCCACTCTTCCCTGGCAGGGGTTTTTCCAAACTGAGCCCTGAGAGGAGCTGAGCCCTTGCAAAGCTGAGGGGGTGGAGTGCACACTGCACGCTGTGAAGCTGCTGACTCCAGAAATTTTGTTTCCAGCAGGCCCCCTGAGTGTCAGGCCGGGTGGGATGGTGGCGGCGGCTTTTCCCTTTGTTTGCAGGGGGAATGGAGAGGGGCTGATCTGAGAACAGACTCCTGAAAACGCCTTTCCCCCACCTCCCTGCCACAGTGTCCTTCCTAATGAGGAGGGCCACCTCTGCCGTGGCAAATGCTGGAAGCCTAGACTTCTACCCTCTTGAAAGGGACCCTCTTTGACTAAGATCAATGCCATGACTAGGAAGGAACTCGGGGTGGGGCTGGGAGAGGCTCCTGTCTGTGCTATGGGCATGTGGAGACTCCTGTCCTGGAGACAGCTGGACCTGCTGATCCAATGCATAAACCTGACGCTGGGAGTCAGGGGCCCTGAGCTGTGGTGCCTGCCCATCTCTGCCCTCAGTTTCCTCGTGTGCCAAACAGTAGAGACTGACATGGTAACTCTCTTTTTCTGGCTCCTGGGCTAGATCCATAGTAGGTGCTCAGCAGATGTGTTGAATGACAGCACAGAGCTGTTGCTGCCTTCTCACATTCTCCCTTACAGGTTCCTACACCAGCCCTACCTGCTGTTAGCTCTGTGAATGAAGTGAATTCTTTGCCAGGGATCAGGAAAGGACAACAGGTTCCTAAACACACAGTGTAACTGAGGGGGGAAGAAGGTGGAATGACCATGTGGGCACTTTGCAGACACTGTGTTGGACTTTGCAGTGGATCCCACAGAGGCCAGAACAGAATCATGACAGGATTATGCATGATATGGTATACAACCATCATTATAGATGGTGGACCCTGCGACTCTGGGATTGATTGATTGTGTGTGTGTGTGTACATGTTTGTGCATGTATTACTGTTGTTTATGACACCTAATAAATGCTTGGCACATAGAAGGTGCTCAGTAAAAAAATAAGACTCTCTGTCCCTTAGAAGTTTCCATTTGAAGGATTCAAGGAACAAAATTATTCTGTTCAGAAAGTGAGATTTTGATTGACTGAAGACTTTGAAGAAGAGCTGGGAACTTACCCTCATGTGCAGGGCAGCACAGCCAGCCAGGTATAGATCATTTTAATAAGGAGAGATGGGAACTGAGCCTTCTAATTCTGCATGGATATAATATCAGGTGCAGGGTTTTATAGGTAAAATTAATTTCCATGTAAAGTTGTGCTTGCTAAATGTACAAAATATAAAGTAGGAAAACATCATATATTAACAGTACATTGAGCACAGAAATTTAATAACAGTTCCTTGGGTAAAAGTACTCTCTATTGTAATCTGAATTTTAAAGCTAAAAAAAATAAACAGGATATGAAAAATGGGGACACGGTGTGTCAGATAACTCTGTGTAATCACAGTAACTCTAGGAAAATTGATTTTTAAATACGTACTTTAAATACCACAAAAAGAAATATGAAATTTTAAGAATATTCTAAAAGCACTTGTATTGGAAGTCTTTGGTTGAAAGTAACAGAATAGCCAGCAAATAATAATAATAATAACCTTAAACAATGTAAGTATTCTAACTCTATCTCAGTTAATGAGTCCAGGGGTAGGATGTTCAACAGTTGGTTAATTCAGCCAAGCAATTACCCAGCTCCTTTTCCTTCACCATTCTCAGCATTTAGGCTTCATGTCACAAGATAGCTGCCACAGCTCCAGACATCACATCCTCAAGCAGCCATGTATAAAAGCAAAAAAGGGCAGTCTGTCTTCAAGTGTCTTCTGGGGAGGGACATCTTTTTAAGAAGCTATCCCCCTTACCCGCCTCAGCCAGATTGTGTCATTTGCTATGTTTAATCCCACCACTGGCAAGGGGAAGGGAACTATCACAGGAAGTTTTGATCAGTCAACATTCACCCACTTCCCTGAGCACAGAATGGGTCAGCACTCAAACAAACCCCTCCCCTGTCAGCTGGGAAGAAGGGTTGTGAGGGGTAGGAGAGAGGCAGCCAATGGTGTCTGCAATGATGTGATTTCAGAAATATTATTTTCAATCCAACTACTCACACTGCTAATATTGCTGTCTTTTTTTTTAGCATATGATATTGGATATAGGTGGTTTTTTTTATTGATGTCAGAAAGGAAAAGAGATGGAGATAGAAACATCAATGATGAGAGAGAATCACTGATCTGATGCCTCCTGCACGCCCCCCCTCCCCCAACTGGGGGGTTGAGCCCGCAACCCAGGCATGTGCCCTGACTGGGAATTGAACTGTAACCTCTTTGTTCATAGGTCGACACTCAACTGCCGAGCCACGCCAGCTGGGCTGGAGATAGTTTTTAACCCATGATTTTTTACCCATTACTTTTTTTAGCCATGACTGTAGCGTACATGAGATGTATTTTTGAACCTTCAAAAAGATGCCAAATTAGATATTTTTGTGAAGATTGGAAACTGCATTTTTAAAAGGTGTTCAATTCAGCAAATAAGTATGTACCTACCATGTGGAGGAGGCACTGTGCTAAGCATCGAAAAGTGACTCCAAGTCAACTGTGGGAACCTAGTTTCTTTAAACCTCCATAAACTCAGTATCAGAATCACAGAATAATTGGTTTACTGTTGACAACAATAGAGATCTTGTGCTCATGACTGAACCAGTTTACATGGTGACATTAAACCTCTGTCTTTATAGATCTTCAGTCCAGATTGCATTTAGTGTAGACTAGGTTTTCTTTTTCATTCCTTTGTCAGATTAACTCCATGTTGTATTCTGCTGGAATGTAACCTTGTACAATCACAGGATCTTAATTTTTTAAACAAGTTCTACACTTTCCGTAAAGGCTTTATCATTAGTGTCATGCAACATAGGAAGCCAACTAGTTTAATCCAAAGGATGGATTTAGCTCGGCTCGTGTGGCTCAGTGGTTGAATGTTGACCTGTGATCCTGGAGGTCAGGGTTTGATTCCCAGTCAAGGCACATGCCCAGGTTGTGGGCTCGATCTCCAGTATGAGGCATGCAGGAGGCAGCCAATCAATGAGACTCTCTCATCAATGATGTTTCTATCTCTCCCTTCCTCTCTCAAATCAATAAAAATATTTTTTTAAGAAAAGAAGGATAATCGGCAACGTGTTTGTACTGCATTATAAGAGACAGTGCTATATAAGTGGTGCATTTATCCGTATCAGAACTTTCCTGGGAGAATCATCTTTGTTTTGTGAGTAGACATATCAACGGTCTGACCACTCTCCGGACCAGTATGTCCAGCTGCTCACTGGACCTCTCCACCTAGGTGCCCCTCTGCTGCCCACGGGATCCCTCCACCATCCCCCTCCCCAGTCAGATCCTCCTGTGTTCCTCATCTCCTTGAATGGGGCCAACCGACCTTGTTGCCAGTCTGAAAACCTGGACATCATTCGTGACCCAGCAGCACCAGGACATGTCTTCCTCTTTATCACTGTGCCCTGACAGGTGCGGCTCCATCCCTCCACCCACTGCAGCTCAGGCCTGCCTCCATCATCACTCCTGCAGAACTGTCACAGCCTCTTCCCATCCCGGGCCTCCAAAAACAGACCAGAGCTGCTCGCCCGCCCGAGGTCTCTTGGGGCCTCTCTCTTGCCCAGAGGATAGGCTGCCGCCTCTGTGGCATGGCAGGCAGACAAGACCCTTGGAGTCCGATGCACCTCCTCCCAGCCTCACATGCCCGCTCCCCCTCCCCACCCAGCTTCCCCTCTCCCTAGGCTGGGACCCCCTTACTGCGGAAGCTTCCAGCTGCTCCTGTGAGGAGACAGCCCCGCCCCTAAGCCAGGATGTCTGAAATGGGTTTTTCCCTGTGGAGGAGGTGCCACCTCTGTGCTGATTCATAGGCACCCTCACATCTCCTTGGAGACTTAGAATACATTTACTTCAAGTACAGTTGGTCAGGGAAGTAAGTCTGAAACTGCAAAAGCAAAAAAAGAATGTTTCCCTTTTGCATCCTAAGGATGGTGCAATGTTTTTTCCTTCAAAATGAGAATTGACAACTACTCCCAGTTCACAAATGAACATACTCGAGTTTTAATATGGAAGCATTTAAGGCCTTGAAAGCATCCTGGGGGATATTGAAGCGTAATTGGGACATTTCCATCCACTCTGCACACGTTGGTTATTAACACATCAAGTTGTGGATTCTTGTTTGCCAAGCAGGGTTCCCAGCAGGGTTCATGTGTGGGGAAAGCATATATTTGTGTGATTGGATTTTAAATCAGTTCAGGGGTTTCTTTATCCTTCTTTGAAAAAAAACTTACAAGGGCTGATCCTTCCCGGGGAGGGAAGGCCTGGCAGTAGTTGGCTGAGGGTCTGTCTTGGTGTATTCCTGGGGCCCTGGCCCTTATGAGAGGACAAAGCCTCGCCTTAGTGATTCAGAAAGATCTTCACCGGAAATATTTTTCTGCTCTTCATTCCAATTCTATCGATTTCAAGGGCTCCTATATCAGGAATACCGAGATAAATCAACTCTCCAGGAAATTGAAACCAGGAGGCAACAGGATGCAGAAATACAAGCCGATGACCTCCGCTCCCCGTCCAGCGAGGAGACTCCTGAGGAGGAGGAAGAGGAGGAGCAGGAGGAGCTGGCAAGCCCACCTGAGAGGAGGGCTCTGCCCCAGATCTGCCTGCTCAGCAACCCGCACTCCAGGTTTAACCTCTGGCAAGACCTCCCGGAGATTCAGAGCAGCGGAGTGCTGGACATCCTCCAGCCCGAAGAGATTAAACTGCAGGAGGTGAGGGCGCCTGGGGTGGGATGGGGGGACAGGGGGGTGTTTTAACCAATGTGCCTCGAGGCTGCCCAGCAGGCTCATCCTGAGAAGCCTTGGCAGGGTTCATCCACCCAGAACATGCAGGAAAATTCCCTCATTTCACGGGCAACAAAAAACAACTCATTACCTTGTAGGATAGCTCAATCCCAACACTGAGTGTTCTCAGCATAGTGGTTTCATTACATAGCAAGATTGCATTCTTTAAATCCGCCGTTATTGTTGGGAATTTCCTGGCACCGGTGACCACGAATGCTCTAGGTGGTGCGGAGCAAACTGTGACTGTGAAATCACTTCCGTTGGCGCTTGGCTTCTCACTCAGTAGCCCACAACTTTATTGTGCTGTCGCTTGAACCTCGGGTGAGGGGAGGCTCTGAAAGAAAGCCCTAGCATGCCCACCCCCTCTCGAACTGGCACTTGCTTCTCTGCCCTCTCATTGGCTGGTCCAGGCAGACTGCCCATCTGTCCATCAGACTGAGGTATCGCTGAGGTGCCTCCTGGTTTGTGGCCACCAGGCAGAAATAATCAATTACAAATGAGCAGTAACAGTAATGAGTTACTAAGAAATTTAAGTGTTCACTTTAGTTGCACAAAGATTATTTGGCATAAAGGGGGAAAATCTGTGGAATAGGGAGACTAGAGTATGGGGTATGGTCAATAGTAAGGAGAGAGACTGGGTGAGAGAAATGGTGAGTGTGCACGTGTGTGTTCGTTGTGAAATTTAAAAAGTGGGTACAGAGGGGAAAATGAAATGAAGAGATTGGGTTTTTCCACTGGTTCAATCCAAATCCCATCAT
>NW_005370965.1:498766-520517 GCF_000412655.1 Myotis brandtii
CACTCACCTACTCCTTAAAGCTGCACTTGAACCTGTTGTTTGTTGCTGGTTGCGGTCCTGACACCACATCTTCTGCCTTCTCTGACCCGTTGCTTACTCTTGCGCCAGATTCTGTAGACACGTTTGCTCTTCTCCTTTATTTAAAAGGCGAACTACAAACTAGGCACACAGTTAGTGACCCGGCCTGAGAGTCTTCCTGCCCAGGGCTGCCTAACTCAGACCGGTTGCTCCACGCATCCGCTCCCTGGGAAAGCTTGATGAAGCTGATTGATGAAGGGCGCCCACGGTCCACCTGCATCCTGTACAGCGCAATCAGGAGAAACTGGTTTGAACTGTGACATCCCTGGGGCCGTGAGCAGGGATTTGTAAATGGCTGCATCGAGAGTTTTATATGCACCTTCGGATGTACATGATGTCTCGTCATCAGAGGCCTTCCACTGAGGCAGGAGGAGCCGGACAGAGGAGAGCCCACCAAACTTTGCCCACGGAAGCAGCTAGGTGTAAGGTGCCGGGGGAGACGGAGGAACCCCTCCGTGTGACCGTCCCTCCTCCCCAGGAGACCCAAGGGCTACGTCAGCCACAGGCAGGCCACTGTCCCCGACTTTCTTGTTGAAGGAATTATACAACACAATTTTGCTTTTGGTTTCTTTCACTCCATATTACCAACCTGGGGCCATTTTCTCCCCCCTTTAATCCTCAGAGCAAGGAAAAGAGACCGGCTGTGTGTTGGGGAGGGGAGATAATTCTTTTTTACCTTGATAATTTGAGAAGTGAAGGTTTTTAATATTTTGGAAAACTTAGAGATAAATCCTAGTAGAACTTAAAATAGGATATAAACCGCCTACCACATGCGCAAAGCTAAATGTAGAGAAAGCAGGGCCCTGGCAATAAAGGAAAGCAAACGGGGGAGAAGCACAAAACCAAACAGCACAAGAGAAGGTGGCAGAGTTCATGGCAAAGGTGTGAGGGACAGCAATCCATGTGGATTGCCTGACTCCTCCACTGAAGGACAGAGGCTCTCCAATTGGTTGGAAAACTGAACCCGCTGTATTATCAGACAGCGTAGGATTCAGGGCAAGGAAAGTTACCACAAGGGACGATGGATCCTTTTATATTGTCAAACGTATCACTTCATTTATTTTTAATTTAATTTAATTTAATTTTTTTGTTAATCCTCACCCAAGGACATTTTTCCATTGGTTTTTGGAGAGACTGGAAGGGAGAGGGAGAGACAGAGAGAGACTTCTCGGTTGTGCTTAGAATGTGCTCCCTCCTGTGTTCTGCTCCGAAAAACGAAGCATCTTTTTCTCCCTTGGAGTCCTAGCCCCCGACCGACACGGGTGGGTATAACACACACAGAGTTCTGAATACCTGCTCGTATAAGCGGACTGTCCTGTGCAATTGTATCAGGGAGGACCCAGCTCAGGTTGATGTCCTGGGAACCAGCGAGGCTCTCATTAAATTTGTGGGTTCAAAGTGGCATTTTGTTGCTGTAGCTCATATCATAGGTTGTTTCAAGGTAGTGACCAAACAGGGAGGCAAGGGCTCGGGCTGCACGGTATCCCTTAGGTCAGTGGTCGGCAAACTGAGGCTCCCGAGCCACATGCGGCTCTTTGGCCCCTTGAGTGTGGCTCTTCCACAAAATACCACGTGCGGGCGCGCACTTACAGTGCGATTGAAACTTCGTGGCCCATGCGCAGAAGTCGGTATTTTGTGGAAGAGCCACACTCAAGGGGCCAAAGAGCCGCATGTGGCTCGCGAGCCGCAGTTTGCCGAACACTGCCTTAGGTCACATCTTTCCTGGTCCCAGTTGCCCATCGGGTTCAGTTCCAACAGGCATTCTCATTTGAGGTGCATCTTCACCCACACTGGACAGCTCGCCACGGTCCCTGAGCTTGGGGAGCTGGGTGTGCAGAGTTTGAAAAGTGAGCAGGGAATATTTTGAGTGTCTCCAAGGAAACACGGACACACATACACTCATGCGGGGCATCCTGCCCAGCTGGCACTGTGGCAGCACAGCCCCAACATGCCCAGACTTCCAGCTTCGCCCTGGTAGGAACCGGAAGGGAGGAGACCCAGTGGCGCCCTGTGTGGGTCTCCCCAGGGGAGCTAGCCAGTTAGGGTACAATTCACAGTCAGTCCCAGTGGCCTCTGACATCAGGGCTGCGTTTTCATTGTTTGTCAACTTATTTTCACAGCGTAGAACTTAAATGTATTTTTTTTTTCAAAAGAAAACTATCCATTTTAGAGGGAAGTTACTGAGGGTTTTCATCAAAAAATTACATTGTGATTGTTATTTTATTTAGCAACCCTCACTGAATCATATACTTGTCTCTTTGGGACAATTCAGCGTTTTAATCCCACACTGGGAGGGAACAGGGGTGTTTGCACCTTAAGGTGGACAGTAGCCATCACCCCGAACCCCAGCGAGCTCCTGTGCTGTTTGACTAGGAAGCAAGCACCTGTGACTTTCCCAGGCAGAGACAATTTAACAAAGTGACAGTGTTAGCATTTATCATTTTTAAGGTGAATCCTTTGGGTAAGTAATTTATGCACCTGATATAAAGTTCAAAAAGAGCAAACAGATTTATAGTGAAGGGGAGCCTCCCCGCCCCCACCCTGGTCAGGGCCTGAGCACGTGCACACAAATGGTGAAATACTACGTACAGCGTTCTCTTTCCATATAAGCCCAAGTAGTGGACCCACTCTTTTTTCTCTCCGCTCCTCCTCCCCTCTTCCTCCTCCTCCCTCGTCTTCTCTGTCTCTCGGTAGCTCTATGAGGCTCCATGGTTTATGATGTTGCTGGACAATCACAGTTAGTGTTCGTTGCAGCATTATTTATAGCAATAAAATGCTGAGATTTATACAATGGGAATTGCTAAGTGGAATTGTTGGCTTAAAGATTACATGTTTTTCAATTTTTGAGAAGATACTGCCAAATTATCTTCACACTTTAGCCGTGTATGAGGGTGCTGGTTCCCTATACTATTATCTAAGGAGTTTATCATGACCAATGTGTGAGTCGTAGATGGTATCTTGTGCTTTTAACTCGCACTTCTACTGTGCAAACCTGTGTCTTTTAAAACTTAAACTTTTCACTCTGTACTTTTTTGTAACTTATTAACTAGATCACCTTGAGCAAACATAAGAGTTGGCGCTCGGTTGTGGGAGCTTGCTAAGGCTTGGGTTTGGGCGGCTGGTGGTGTGTGGTGTGCATGTGTGGCTTACCTTTAACATATGATCCCTAGTCCCACAGCAGTGCCAGCAGTTAGTTGTCACCCATGTGACAGCCGGGGCCCCAGGGGCTCATTCAGCCCTGACCTCCTTGCATTTCCTTTGAGGATTAGAGCTCACTGCGGAGGGTCGGGCACAAGCCGGGAGTCATCTCTGCCCGTCTCTGCCTGTGGGGTGTGAATGACTATTGGCCACATATGTGAGGAAAGCACCACGTGGGGGTCCCCAGAGAATCCTGAGCTATGGAGGTGAGCATTGTCCAGCTTTGAGTTTGCGATGCTGGCGGGAGGAGGGACTGGGCAGTACCAATGGGGATGTTGGAGCAGGTGTGAAGGATCGGTAAGGTGAGCTTGCCTGGCCCGACATGAGGACCTAGGGCACACGGAGAAATACAACACAGCTGAAGTGTGTCAGATCACAGGCAGTTCTGGGTCAGTCAGCTGAGTTCCTAAGGACCAGTGCTGTGCTTTGGGGCTGGTGGTCGGTCCTCCTGGATCAGAAGCAGGTTATTTTCCTCTAGGCTGTCTCACCATCCCCGCTTCCTCTTTCATCCCCCTTGCTGGTAGGCGGAGGTCTCCTTTGCTTCTTTTTTTTTTTTTTTAAATATATTTTTATTGATCTCAGAGAGGAAGGGAGAGGGAGAGAGAATCATGGATCGGCCGCCTCCTGCATGCCCCCTAGTGGGGACTGAGCCTGCAACCCAGGCATGTGCCCTTGACTGGAATCAAACCCGGGACCCTTCGGTCTGCAGGCCGACGCTCTATTCACTGAGCCAAACCGGCCAGGGCTCCTTTGCTTCTTTAAATGCTTTGCTCCAAGGGGTCGCCCAGGTGGACTAGCTCTGGGCCACTCCAGTCCTGAGGCTGCCTGAGGTCTCTGAACCGCAAGCGGACCCCAGTACTGTGCTCCTTGTGTGTGTGTGTGGGGGGGGGGGGGGGGGGGGGGGAGCTCTGCACACCTGTGGTGTCTCTGGGCAGCTGCTGTGGTGCCAGCCGGGTCTGCAGTCCCCGAGAAGGGGGACGCTCCCTGCCTGAGCTCACCCTGCAGCTCCTCTGAGACTGCGGTGAGGGTCCCAGCTGAGCGCCAGTGATTTCTCTGATGTGCTGTTTCCTTCCTTTGGAGGGAAATCTAAATTTACTGAGAAAAATGTGTTCTAGGGCCTCCCGAATGTGGCAGGGGAGGCCTATGGAGGGACGGGCATGGCCTCAGAGCTCATGGCAGCAGCCTCCGCGGCCTTGTGGACACAAGGCTGTGTTTCCGGCCCACGCCACTGACCGTGAGAGGGCAGGGGCTCAACATGTTACTCAACATGTTACCGGCAGCCTGTTGTTCCCCACTTGACACCTTCCAGTGGCCTGGGGCCAGCCCCACCGCCTCACTCGCCACCTCCTCCTGGAGCTCTCACGCCTTCCCTGCACGGGCGCCCCTGGAACGGGCCTTCCTGTCCAAGTTTGGGACGCAGCCCCCATGTCACATCCTGGGCCAGGCCCTCCCTGACTCCTCTGGCTGGAGCACCATCCATGAATTGTGGTCCTGTGAAGGCAACGCCCAGAGGTGGGGTGGATGGTGACCCTGCAGGTCTGCAGGTGCTTTGAGATGGGCCTGCTTCAGGCTGAGCACTTCCCGCCGAGAACCGCGGCTTAGCGGGCGAAGCGATTCCCACTCCCAGCAGAGGTCTGGCCAACTCCAAGGCCAAGGCCTTGGACACTCTGCTGCTCTGAGGCCCATGGTGGACACCAAGCCTGCCACAGCGCTCGCTGACTACAAATGAGCTGGACTGACCCCTCTGAAGAAATGGCCGAGTTGACCTGTGACCACTAACACTGAGGACCCTACCCTTCTCAAAGACGCCACACGGGAGTGGGCTCTGAGGTCGCAGGGGTGGAACATGCCAGGAGCAGGGTGACTTCTGGCAGACATCCAAAGGAATAGTCGGGTGCTAAGAGCGCCCCTGGGAGACCCAGCCGTGATTCGTAAAATTCGGGTCAGCCAAATTGAGTGTTCCCTGGGGACAGCAATCCTGTGTGAGCCTAGCAGAGAGGTGTGAGCCTGATGGTGGGGAAAGAGGGGCTGGGACATAGGTGCTGGTTTCATCCAGGAGGGCTTCCCTGTAGCAGGCGACACACATCACACTCACTCACACACATCTCTTCCTGCTGCTCCACAGCGGCTCTCCACCTGCCCTGCATGGTCCTCCTGTCTGCCCTGCCCCCTCCCCTGGGGTGTCAGCTTCAGTGGCGACAGGAAGTTCTCTGTGTTCACCACTGAATGTCGGCACCTACCCCAGTAAATGCTCAGTAAATGTTTGTGCAACAAATGGATGAATGAGTGAGTGAGTGAGTGAGTGAGTGAATGAGTGAGTGAATGAATGAATGAATGAATGAAGAAAGAACAGGGCCTGGATCCCTGTCAGCTCCATGCTGCCAGGGAAAGTCTTGAATGACTGAGAATAAAAATAATACTGATAAGGAAAAAACAACTTTATTGATGTGGCAAATAATTTGACATATAAAATGAAGACAAACACCCTGGAAAACAAATTCCAGATGACTAACCGCCTAAAAACAGAGAAAGAGGGGGTGAGTGTTGTGGGAAATGGGCTCAGCCAATACCAGTTAGCAGTGATTCAGGTCCAGCCTCTCTGTGTGTCTGCGGCTGAAAGGCCACTTGCCTCCGCCCAGCTGTCCCTGAACCTTTGTCCTCAGGACAAAGATGCCCTCGGCCCCCGGGACCTGGGGGAAGTTGAGCCGGGGCCGCGTCTCCATGCCCAGCCCCGCAGGTGTGCATCTGAGACCTGGTGATTTTTCTGCTCCTGGTATTGGTAGCACTCATCCAGATCAGTGGCTGGGTTTGTTTGTTTGTTTGTTTGTTTGTTTGTTTTTAAATTATACTTGCTTAGAACTTCTGAACTGTGCTGCCTTGACATTTTCTTAAGAAACTTAAATGCAGCAGCAGGAAAGTGACTTGATTTCAGCATCAGTGACAGAGAAGCTTCAAGGAACTTCCTGCCAATCTAGCCTCAGTCTTGCCGGGCAGTGCTTGAGGGAGTGAGACCTGTGGTGGGCAGGGCCTGGGTGGATGCTGGCAGAGCGAAGGGTGGGTGGGTCCTCGCTCAGTGCTGGGCCCGTAGTTCCTCGGTCAGTGCAGCCAGCGTGCTGTGCCCTCCGTGGCCAGGGCCCACTTCAGCGCCTCCTCTTACTGTCACTGTCTCAGGTCAGCAGGAGATGCCATGGACCTGGGGTGGGGGGTCGGGGGTGGCTCCCACCGCTGCTGGTGGCCCAGGGTCTGTGATTGGTAGCCGCCCCGAGATGATGGCAGAGGCTGACTTCCCCACCTCCCTCCACACGCCCTGGGCATCAGCACTGGTTTTCCCTTTGGAGACCCTTCCAAGCCCCTTTGGGTCTCTGTCTGAAAACCAGGTGGGCACTCTCCTGAGCGCGAGTCTGCAGTGGTAACCACTGTCTCCTCTTTTCTAAAAGTTGAATTTATTGGGGAGGCATTGGTTCACAAAACAATGCAGGTGTCAAGTGTACAACTCAGTAAACTGCTCTTTACACTGCATTGTGCGCCCATTGCCCAAAGCAGTCTCTTTCCTGCCCCATTTTCCCCTCCTTTGCCCACCTCCACCTACCCCTCACCCTCTCTCCCTCTGGCTATCTGTGTCTATGTGTTTTAAATAGATACTAGAGGCCCAGTGCTCGAATTCGTGCACATTGAAAGGAAATTAATTAGAAGAAATATTTTAATATCACTATTCACCCTTGCTCTATAATTCACAATCGACAATGACAGATGGAAACACATGCATGCGATTGGTGCCAGCGAGAGCTCCCTCTCTCTCTCTTTCTCTCTCTCTCTAAACTTGCTTAATTAGACCTGCTTTCTGATTTAGCTAAACTTTTTCCAGCCCAGTGAAGCACCCCAGCTTCTCTTCCAGATGATTGTCAGCAACACAGCCATAAATATCAACATGAAGCAGATTATCATTGTAGATCATGCAGGGAGAACAAAGGGTAAAATATTTAACTGCAGCAGTGTTTGACTATACTCTGTGCAGTGAGAAAACCTGAAGTCATTTTCAAGGTCCACCATTTCTTCTTTTCAGTAGGGTCAAGTTTCTAAGCTTTCTAAATCTCCATTTTCCGGCTAATGAAAAGAAAATAGGATTCCAGTGAGTCTCCTAAATACCTACTCCAGGACTTCTGTGAGGATCAAATAAGATGAGGCACAGGGAAACGCTTCACAGACATTTGGTTAAAGTGTAAAATGTTTCCACCTGGCTATAAAGCAAGTTGTGTTCCTGGGCTGAAGAAACTCCAAGGAGGCTAGTCGCTAGGGAGAGGAAGCCAGGAATTGCTATGTGACATCATTACCCGGCGCCCACAGCAACCATTTTCGGGCTGGGCTGGGCTGTGGGCTGCATTTTGTGCCATGGGTTCTCAGCAGCATTGGCTGCGATTTGGTGGGGTGTTGCTCCGGGGTGGTGGCGGGGCCTGTGTCCCACTTGGGGGAAGCCGAGTGTTGCTTTGTGGGCACCAGGTCCGTGGTGCCATTTCTCTGTAAATGGCCAGTGTGCATCACGGCAGCTCCTGCATTGAGCGTCTGCCCCCTGGTGGTCAGTGCGCATCATAGCGACTGGTTGGATGGTCGGACACTTATATTAGCCTTTTATATGTGTAGATGTTTGTTGGTTTGTTGATTAGTTGGTTGGTTGGTTGGTTGGTTGGTTGGTGTTTTTTCTTTGCTGAATCCCACCACTGTCTCCTCTTGTCTGCTCCTCCGTGTCCCTGACGAAGGCCATGTTCGAGCTGGTCACCTCTGAAGCTTCCTACTACAAAAGCCTGAACCTGCTCGTGTCCCACTTCATGGAGAACGAGCGGCTGAAGAAGATCCTGCACCCGTCTGAGGCGCACATCCTCTTCTCCAACGTCCTGGATGTCATGGCCGTCAGCCAACGGTGAGCATCCCGCCTTCTCGCCTGGGGCGGCTGGAGCAAGTGGCCAGTGCTCCTTATGTGGGCTTCTCTACTTCTGTAGGTTTGGAATTTTCTATGATAAGATAGGAATAAATATGTTCATCCAAAGATCCCCCTTCCTCCTAGCAGGGCAGTCAATCACGTCCCCCTGGACTGTGGCTGTAGGTTCTTCCGTGAGCACAAGTGTCCGTGCATCCCACAGTCAGGAGGGTGTGCAGCTGGTGTCATGGCAGGTCAGGGTGTCCGTGTAAGCTAATCTTTATCCTGATAGAGTCATAAAGCCCTGGCCTGGTGCCTGCGGGGTTAGACCCTCGGAGCCAGTGTGGAGCACAGCCCTCGGTTAGTGCCTCCACCTCACCAGTGGGAGGGTGTTTGCCCATGTGGCAGTGTTTCCCAGAACTGTGGTTATATCTCAGCCCCTAGGAAGGATGGGATATGTTTAGTGGGGAGGAGCAGACATCTACCAACTGATTTCTGCAAAGAAGAACGAACTCCGATCCTATTGTTAGGGTAAAAGAGCCACTTAGCATTTTCACTGTAGGCCATGGATTTTTACCAAGAAAAGTGCAGAACTCAGCTTTGGATCATGTGGTCCAACCCGAGTGTCCAGGTGTGAAATCAGGTGTGGCAGAGCTGCTGGCTCTCAGTGGACCCCGAATGGGTCCCTGCCCAACACTGACACCTCGCCTTTCCGCTTGCCCTGGGCTTGGGAGGGCGAGAGCCCCAGGCCCGAGCAGCTGTGAGACGCCCTCGGCCTCAGCTGCTTCACCCTCGCTGGAAGGAGAAGGGTCTTTTTATTTATTTATGTATTTATTTATATTTTATTAGGGAAAATTCCAAACATGCGGAATAGAGACACCAGTGTAGCGAGCTCATGCTTCAGCATCTAAGTTCAGCACGTCCCCACCCCTGCATGACACCCATGGGATCTGTCTGATACAAATCCTTAAAAAAATGTTTTTTTATTGATTTCAGAGAGGAAGGGAGGGGGAGAGAGAGATAGAAACATCAGTGATGAGAGAGAATCATTGATTGGCTGCTTCATGCACACCCCACACAACCCAGGCATGTGCCCTAACCGGGAATTGAACTATGACCTCCTGGTTCATAGGTCGACGCTCAACCACTGAGTGATGCCATCTGGGCTGATACAAATCCTTGTCATCATTTCATTTCATCTGTAAATCTATCAGTATACATCTAAAAGATAAGGTCTCTCTCTCTCTCTCTCTCTCAAAAATACTGTAGTCCTAATGCTATTTCCACCTAAAAAACTGGACAGTAATTCCTTGATGTGACCAGCTATACCACCGGCATTGGGATCTCATCTCGTAGTGCTTGTTGGTTTGTCTGGGCGAGACCCACTGGCGAAGGTGTGTTTTGAGTCTCCACCCAGGCGCCCTTACCCACAGCCGCTGCCTTCCGCAGGTTCCTCCTGGAGCTGGAGCGCCGGATGGAGGAGAACATTGTCATCTCGGACGTGTGTGACATCGTGTACCATTATGCGGCCAACCACTTCTCGGTCTACATCACTTACGTCAGCAACCAGACCTACCAGGAGAGGACCTACAAGCAGCTGCTGTGAGTGTGCCGGGCTGCGGGCCACGCTTCACGGGGACACGGAGCCCTGGCCCTTGGACCTTGGCTTTCCCGGGATAGTATCCACGCCTGGTGTGTTCCAGGGGGGATCCATGTCACTAGAGAAATATTGATCCTGAGACGGCCAGCTATGGTACCCATTGGACCTCTGTCCAGCTGTGCAGAGCTCTGTGAGGTGTAGAAAAGGGAGTTTGAGGCCAAGAGGACAGCTTGAGGCCAGGATGGCAGGAAAGTGATTTGAACCAGAGACAAAACAAGGATGGGCAGGAGGAAGTCTCTTTGGTGGCTACCCAGCAACGCCCTTGAATTTCTTGCTAATCTACCCATTTAGGAAATTTTCTTGGCATTTCAGTTGACAAAATACTTTTTCAGTCAACTTGCCTCTTTTTAAAAATATATTTTTTTTTATTGATTTCAGAGAGGGAGGGAGTGGGAGAAAGAGATGGAAACATCAATGATGACAATCATTGATCGGCTGCACATCCCCCACTGGGGATCAAGCCCGCAAGCCGGGCATGTGCCCTAAACCGGAATTGAACCCAGGACTCTTCAGTCTGCAGGCCAAAGCTCTATCCACTGAGCCAAACCAGCTAGGGCTCAACTGGCCTCTTTTGAATCCTTTGCATTTCTATGCCGGGCATCATGGCAGAGTAACCAGGGATGTGTTCTTAGATGGGGCATGCAAGAATTTGCTGGGTAGTGACATGTGATTGCCACACTTACTTCCCTGGGCCTGTCTGTCAAACCCTGTCATCCACTGTGGATGTTTTAAAGCTGGAGTATTGGGGGGGGGGTTATGTTTGGGATTTGAAATTGGGATTGGAGGGAATCGGAAGCCAGCTTTGAGCACCGACGTGAGAAGACAGGCTTCCAGGAGGACAGGAATCCAGGTATCACAATGCCCACGGGTACACTGGTGTGGCTGCAAGTGCAGACTGTTTGGGCTTGAGCCCCAGGCAGAGGGTCCATGTCCCTCCAGAGGGCCTGAGTCTAACTCCAGCGGCAGTTTCCTGGCGCCCTCGTCAGCTGCAGGCCAGCTGTGGACCTGGCCCAGGGCCAAGCCCCTCTGCAGACAAGGTGCCTCCACCTGCAGGAGGAGCACAGGTTCCTGGCAGTGGCCTCCAGCTGCTGCCTGTTTCTGTCACTACGTGGGTTCACCTTGCCACAGGTTCCTGCTGGGTAAACCATCCGACTGTGCATCTGATTCATAGACTTGCCCTCCCACACGCAGCATATTCGGCCAAGTCTTCGTGGGCCAGGCATGTGAAGTCACTATTTTACATTAAAATAAATAAATAAATCAAGCAACGGGTGTTTGATGCCCGTGGGCTGTCTGGTTCCTACGAGGCTGTGGGTGGGGAGCCAGAGACTTACTCCAGTGTCTGTGTCCCCAGCCAGGAGAAGGCGGCCTTTCGGGAACTGATCGCGCAGCTGGAGCTCGACCCCAAGTGCAGGGGACTGCCTCTCTCCTCCTTCCTCATCCTGCCTTTCCAGAGGATCACACGCCTCAAGCTTCTGGTGCAGGTACTGCCTCTCCCACCCGACCGGCAGGTGGGGCTTGTGTATACTTCTGCCGCACACCTGTTTCCTTCGGGCATTCAGTCTGTTCCACAAACCCTAATTAAACTCCTACTGTGTGCCAAGGAGCTTGGGGAGGAGAGATCAACAAACACACAACCAGGAAGTGGTCATGGCGATGAGGACAGTGAAACTGGGTAACATAATTGGGTGCCTTCCTGGCCACTGCCAATTGGAGGGTCAGGAAAGAGTCTCGAATGAGTGACATTTAAGCTGAGAGATGGCTGACAGGCAGGAGCCATTCAAGTGATAGAACAGCTTATGCAAAGGCCCTGGGGCAGCCAGGTGCACAGACAGGAAGGCCAGTGAAAAGCTGGGGGAGTATGAGGGGAGTGAGTGTGGAGATGTAGGCAGAGACCAATCAGCAAGGGGTCTAAGAGGCCAGGTAAAACATTGGGCTCTGTCCTCAGCGTGACAGGGATTCACCTGATCTAGTTGACATTTGTAAGAGCACACAGAGGCCACCATGAGGAGAGTGATGGGCAGGAGGGCAGGAGTGAAAATGGGAGAAGGGGCTAGGAAGCAATTAAAAAAAGGAGGATGGCATGGCTGGCATGGAGGGTGGAGAGTGGAAGGGTCCTGGAGGGAAGCGAGTGAATTGAGCCTGGGACTTGCTTCTGTGGAGTAGGAAGGAAGAGAAGAATCTTCTAGTTTGAGCAGCTTCCGGAGGTGGGGAGGACAGTCTGGGGAGCGGCCCAGGTTCATGTTGAAATAGCTGAGCTTGAGATGACTTTGAGCAGTTGAATATTCAGGTTTAGAGTCAAAGGGAGAAGTAGGGGCTGGAGTTCTCAGCACAGAGATGGCATTTAAGAGTGAGACCATCGAGGAAGGACAGAAAGGGACCCGGAGACCCAGCGCTGGGACACACCGTGCCCAGAAGGAACGGAGAGGAAGCTAGTGTGAAAGTCCCGTGCACCTGGCTGAGAAGCCACACCACCCTCAGCATGAGGCCCTGTGCAGGGTGGAAGTTTTATTCCAGAGGAAAAGGTGGGGCCTGAACCATGCTGACTTGGGCACAGGGGGACCATTAATGACAAGGTTTGGTGGCCCCATGTTGGTGAGGGTGCAAGGAAGCACTTGGGATGACTGCAGGCTCTGGCTTGGCTGCGGACAGAGCTGGGCAGGTGACCACACAGGAGGCTGTGGCGGTGTGGCTGAGAGACGCCAGAGGCAGCAAGGATCTGGGTCTGGTCTGGTCTCAGAGGGAGGCTGAGCATCGTGTGAAGGGCGAAAAGGCATGCCACCGTGCAGGTGTCTGAAGGAACGGAGTGGTCAACAGCGCTGTTCGGACAGCAATTGCACGGGGCAGCTGGCAGAGGACTGTGCTCCGACACACCCAAACCTCCCCAGGGGACCGAGCTGGTCCAAAACCATAGACACAGGACTGTGAGGCAGAAACCATGCAAAGTTTGGAGAGCAAAGCAAAAATTGTAATCTATAGGTAAAGGCGACGTGAGCATCATTTTTTGATAATTCAAGAGAATTTAACAATTAGAAAACAGACATTTTGATCGATAAGACCAAAGTCAAGAAAGCTTTAGGGTTATTGCGACTTGGCTTCAAATCCCAGCGGAGGGGGAGGGAAGCCCCTGGTGCCTGCCATGAGCATGGAGCTCCCCTCGGGTCTGCATCACCTCCGGTCCCTCCCTGCTGGACCTGTCCTCCCCGCCAGCACCTGGTCGCCTCCTTCGCTTTGATGTTTGTTGTGCAGTGAGGTGTCAGGCTCTGGATTGGCCCTCAGGGTTAGTCCTCATAGGAGACTGACCTGTGGTTACCAATTTAGAGCCAGGCAAGGCATTGAGTCAGGATGCTCGGCCCTCGGCCCAGCTGAGGGTTCTGCCCTCTATTGTCACCTGGTAGGGTTGTTTGTACGTGGGTGTGGGTGTCGCAGCAACCAGAGGCTGTTTGGACTGGTGCAGCAATGAGGCCACCACTGCAAAGGGAGGGTGGGAGCGGAGAGGGGAGGAATGGCCGTTATGAAAATTCATGCCGACTCTCCTGTGCTCAGAACATCCTGAAGAGGGTAGAGGAGAGGTCTGAGCGTGAATGCACCGCCTTGGATGCCCACAAGGAACTGGAACTGGTGAGCATGCGTTCTCTCTGTTTTTCCCAGTAAATTGCTTCCTCGTCCACTCCTGCCTCCCTGCTCCTGCTCCCTCGCATGCCGGCGTGTCTTTGGGAAATGCATACTAATTTAGTATTTGGTTTTGGGATCCAGAAGAGTCCCTGGGTCAGGCGTGTCCTGCGCAGAGAGCACGCTGTCTTCCTTCTCCACCCCGACTGCCTTTTCCAGTCTGACAAATGACTAAGGACATCTTATTGTTTAAATTTGCTTTCTAACAGCCTGACAAGTTTTCCCACTTTGCCTTTGTCCCAGAAGGTGCTAGAGAAGGGAGCTCCAGCCTGATTGAGACTGGCCGCTCAGTCTCAGCTGTGGGCGCACTGTCTGACCACAGCGATTGTTCAGCCCTCTGGGGCCTGAGTGGCCAGCAGGAAGTGACCCGGGACAGCGGGCTGCAGGGGCCCTGATGTGTCCTGCTTCACATCCCAGGTGGTAAAAGCATGCAACGAGGGCGTCAGGAAAATGAGCCGCACGGAGCAGATGATCAGCATCCAGAAGAAGATGGAGTTTAAGATCAAGGTGAGCCCTCACCCATCCGCGTGTCCCCATCCAGCCCAGTTGGTCTGGAGCCTGGGTCTCTGGCCAGAATCCTCAATTGGCCACCGCTGGTCTCAGTGCAGTGTCACCTCCCAGAAGCCGTCCCTGAGCCCCTAACTGGAGGGCACCCCTCGGCCCCCTAGTCGCAGGCCATCACATGGGCCTAGACCAGTGATGGCGAACCTATGACACGCGTGTCAGAGGTGACATGCGAACTCATTTTTTTGGTTGATTTTTCTTCGTTAAATGGCATTTAAATATATAAAATAAATATCAAAAATATAAGTCTTTGTTTTACTATGGTTGCAAATATCAAAAAATTTCTATATGTGACACGACACCAGAGTTAAGTTAGAGTTTTTCAAAATGCTGACACGCCGAGCTCAAAAGGTTCGCCATCACTGGCCTATAGACTGTCTTCTGAGAGATGTTGGGCAAGGAACTTGCAGCCACCTGCTCTCGTATACTGGCTGTGTATTTACACCAAGTACCTAAAAGGGAGCAGCCCAGGGATTCTTAAAGCTGGAAGGTTTGAAATTCTGAGGGAAGTTACCAACCTTCTCCCCAACTTTGCGTAAAGATTCAGGCATCAGTGAACCTCAGGGCCTGCATTTTTGGTGCTGTGGACACATGAACATGCAGTGCCCACCAAGGGTCCCTGAGGTCGTGCTGGGTTTGGGGGCTGAGCCCCAGTCGAGGATGCAGACATGGCCTTGCGAACCCCTACATATCTTTACCTGCCAGGCTGAGCCGGGTGCCAGGAGCCTGCCCCTGGACCTCACACAACCCAGTTCTCTCCTCTCCCTCTGAACTTGGCCCCTACTCTGATTCTGCATCGCACTGGCAGAGGCTGGTGAGGGGCTCACACACACACACACACACACACACACACACACACACACAGGTGTTCATGTGGGCACCTCTGTGTGTGTGTGATCCCCTCTCCAGCCTCAGCCAGTAGTTACACGTAGATACACTTAGACACAAACACACATATATAGAAGCATGCACAGATACGTATGCAACAGATAATTCACAATTGCACACACAGGCACAAACACATACACAGCTGTACATATGTACACAGACCCACACACACACCCTGCCCTCCCGCGTTTGCCTAGGACTCGCCCCTTCCTCCCACTGGCACTGCGTGTGCTCTGGGCCCAGCCCAGCCCTGGCACGCTGTTCCTCGTGCTCATTACCCCAGTGAGGGCCCTGGGGGAGCCTCGGGCAGGCGTGGGCACAGCCGTCTGACTCCGCCCCCCCTCGCGCAGTCGGTGCCCATCATCTCCCACTCCCGCTGGCTGCTGAAGCAGGGCGAGCTGCAGCAGATGTCCGGCCCCAAGACCTCCCGAACCCTGCGGACCAAGAAGCTCTTCCAGGAAATTTACCTCTTCCTCTTCAACGACCTGCTGGTGATCTGCCGGCAGATCCCTGGGTGAGCGCCGGGCACTGCTACCGGGCACTGGGGTCGGGGAGGGTGAGCATGCTGTGGGGGCAGCCCAGGGAGGGCACCCGGGGAGATGGTTCCCTATGGCCTGGGGAGGCCGGCAGGATGTGCATAGGCTCAGGCTTTCAGTCAGGTTTAAGGTCAGCTCTGTTCTTGTTGAGCCTTGGGCCTTTGGGCAAGTTAATTTAAAACTCCTGGGCTCAGATCCCCCTCCTGTTGAATGAGGCTTTTACAGGGATATGGAGAGGCCAGCTCAGCGCCTGACACACAGTGAGTGCTCAACAGAGCAGCTGCTGTGGTGTTGTCCGGTCCCCCAGCCACACCATGGGAGGGGTGGTTTGAGGCAGGAAAAAAAGAGTTCTGGTGGGGCCTCCTGGAGATGGGGGTGAGGAGTGGCAATGGTGGGGCTGGTCCTCCTGGGGGCCAGGGTGAGGTGTCCCCTGGGACCCCTAGGCTTCCCCGGGACCTACATGCCCGCCTGCCACCCTTGGTCCCCAGAGACAAGTACCAGGTGTTTGACTCGGCCCCTCGAGGCCTGCTCCGCGTGGAGGAGCTCGAGGACCAGGGCCAGACGCTGGCCAACGTGTTCATTCTGCGGCTGCTCGAGAACGCAGACGACCGGGAGGCCACCTACATGCTGAAGGCGTCCTCTCAGTGAGTGCCCACTCGTGTCACCATCCCAGGTGGAGCAAGGCTCCAGGGCTCAGCACTTGGCCCGCCCAGTTCCCGTTCCTCCCACCCCCAGACCTGTGGTGAGCGTTTCTGTCCGGGGTTAGTAGGTGTAGCATATTGCTGTGTGTGTGTGTGTGTGTGTGTGTGTACACACACGTGTGTTCCCTCAGGGCCTCAGATGGGGGGCGGGCCCTCTTTTCCAATGAGATGTTGTAGAACCCTTGGGCCTGGCTGACCAGCGAACTATCCTTGTGTGGCCTGGGGCCCATTTCATCGCCTCTCTGAGCAGCCAGGCTACTTGCCCTGCAGCCCAGGGCTCTGAGAGGTACAGCCAAGATCAATGTGGGGAGACACCCTCTCACCCCCAGACTCACAGGTGCCACCCTGTCCATCTAGGTCCAGTCCCCACCGCATGACATTGGCCCTCCCCAGCTGACAGGTTTTTAAAAATTTATTGGGATGACATTGGTTTGCAAAACCATACAGGTCTCAAGTGTTACAATTCAACAAAACATCTGCACACTGCATCGTGCTCCCACCACCCAGCACAGTCTCTTCCGTCCCCACCCCCCTTGGCCCACCTCCACCTACCCCCACCCCGCTCTTGGCAAATCCCTTCACCTTCTTTGTTCCAATTCCCCCCCTCTCCCCCCCGCACAACTGACACTGCTGACAGGTCATGGCTTCTGGGCAGCTGACCCCTGCCGAGCGCGCTTTCATGGGTTAACTTTGGGGTTTGCACAAGGCTCACCTTCACCAACTGACTTTGTAAAGTGCACGGGGGAGATTCTGTCAGGCTCCCCAGCCTCTCGCTGATTTCTGGGCACCTGTCCTGCTGGAGCCCTGAGCCAGGCTCAGGACTGAGTAGCAGGCTTGTTGGACACTTGACGCCACACCTCTGTGGGGGCCATTGCTCTGCGGTTGGGCATTTGTCCTCTTCCCTGTCCCAGGAGTGAGATGAAGCGCTGGATGACCTCCCTGGCCCCCAACCGGAGAACGAAGTTTGTTTCCTTCACGTCCCGGCTGCTGGGTAAGTGGCCCTCTGGGACCAGGACACCTCTGGGCAGGACAGGGGAGGCCTCCGTGGCATCAGCCCCAGATGCTTCCCGAGCCCATCTTCCCAGAGGCCTGTGTGGCCTCTAGGATGCCCACTTTGACTGGCGATGGTCCCAAGTGCCAGCTGCTAGCTTAGTGCCCAATGGGGGTATCAGTGTGCTGATCCCTGCAGACACTGGATGGTGACTGAAGGAGTGTCACTTGGAAACCAGAGGAGTCTGGGCCCAGAAGGCAGACGCCAGTGTTCTTTGGGGTTGCCAGTTGTCTGAAAACCATGCAAAATGCAAAAGGGCCCCAGTCCAGCTGCCTGTCAGCAGCTGCCTGTCTGACAGTGTCCACCGTGTCCTGAGCATCCCACACTTGCTCCCAGGGCCTGGTCCAAGCTCAAGAAGGTCCTTCTGAAGCCTCAAATAGGAGCCCTCACCTCCTGTTCAACCCTTTATGGGTGTAATGTTTTATCCGAGTCCCAGCTATTTTCCTCTCATTTTCTTTGGAGCCAAGCCTCCTCCCTCAAGTGACTTCTCTTCAGTTGCTGCAAGACAGGCAGCACATCCCTACTAACTGCAGGGCAGTGTGTCCCTACTAACTGCAGGGCAGTGTGTCCCTACTAACTGCAGGGCCATGTCCAGGGTTTGCTGGGTGGGGCAGGGCGGTGATGGATGAGGAGGATGTGCCACCTCTCTCCCTCCCTTCAGACTGCCCCCAGGTCCAGTGCGTGCACCCGTACGTGGCCCAGCAGCCAGATGAGCTGACACTGGAGCTGGCGGACATCCTTAACATCCTGGACAAGACGGAAGACGGTAAGGCAGGGGCTGGGCGTGTCACTCACTCGTGCACCCAGGACTCTGCACCCAGCTGGCACCAGCCCCAGGTGGAGAAGCTGGCGGATGGGTAGGCGAGCCCAGGACCTGGCACGTCTCTGCTCCCCTAGACCGCTCTGCCCATCCTGGCTTCCCCAGCTTTTCCTCAGCCCAGAGAAGGTGCTTCTCCCAGGGCCTCTGCTCTCCTTCCCCCAACCCACGAGGTCCGCCTCCCCTTCACACCAGGCCCAGTCTGAGCACCGGTTCTGCGCCTTCCCCTCGATGGCCCTGGGCTTGGCCCACCACCCTCACCCTACCTGTGACCCTAACTCTAAACTCCATATTTGCCACAAGCTTCCAGGTGAGCCCTAACCACCAGGCTCAGAGCCCTGTGTGGGCCAAGAAGCCACCCACCCAGCTCCCACCCAGCCCTGCCGACGGTGTCAGCACCAAATGAGGTTCACTCCCCACCCCTGAAAAACTGATCCCTTATTGCTACATCAGTTGTTCTTCATCAGAATCCCCCAAACGGCACGGAGCATCTCCCCTCCCCCAACTCCTCCTCCCCTTTGAGGTCCTGGCTAGAAGGCCTCGGGCTGGTGACCTCTAGGGGATTGCTGCTGGTCCCAAACTCCAGGGCCTCACCTGGCACTGAAAGAGCAGTGTTTCCCTCCACCCCTCCCCCAGAATAAAACAGCCCAACATCCTTCCCACATGGCCTGCAGAGGGTGAGCGCCAGGCCCTCAGAGCCCAGGTCCTTGTCCTGCTCTGGGACCTGCCAGGAACCCCGTCCTGCAGGTGACCTCTGGGGGAGGGGGACAGCCAGGGCCCTGTGCTGGGGTTGGCCAGTTCATGACAGCCATCCTCAGCTGACCACCCAACCCTCGGGAGGCTCAGAGAGGAATGCCAAGCAAGAGGGCGATGTGACATTCCAGGCCCGGGAACCACCAATGAGTCATCACCCCCACCAGCCACTGGGATGCCTCTTGCTTTGGGGAAAGCCCTTGGGGACCCCTGCCTCATGTGGGACAGCTTAGGATGACTGAGTGCTTGGGAATGGGTTCCAAAGGCAATACATTTGGGACACACTGTGGCACAGAGCTAGCTGGTTCCGTCACAGCGATACCCACATACTGTGCTCCCTAGGAGGGTGTCAGGGCGGTGCCTCCCCAGAATATGGGAGGCAAACCCAATCTGAGGGTCTCCGGCAGGGGCTCTCCGAGCAGGCTCCTCTGGGAAGGCCCACTGGGCTCCTGTGCCAGCAGGAGGGCTCAGCCAGACCCCTGTAGGAGCTCCTGACCCTCCCCCTCCCTGTGCAGGGTGGATCTTTGGTGAGCGTCTGCATGACCAGGAGAGAGGCTGGTTCCCCAGCAACATGACTGAGGAGATCTTGAATCCCAAGATTCGGTCCCAAAACCTCAAGGAATGTTTCCGCGTGCACAAGATGGATGACCCTCAGCGCAGTCAGAATAAGGACCGCAGGAAGCTGGGCAGCCGAAATCGGCAGTGACACCCCTCCCCCAGCCCCCAGTCCAGCAGGGGGTGTGGGTAGGCAGGTGGGAGCTGGGCCTGGCAGGCAAACGCACTGACCGTGGAGGGGCGCTGGGGGAAGGTGACCTGTGCAGGAGTCACCCTGACCCCTCATCCCGGCCACGTGGTGAATGCTCACATGTCTTGGCCCCCTGCTTGCAAACTGGAAAAAAAGGGTGCCCACATCTTTCCTCTGATGCATTTGTAAATGAGAAATGTATTTTAAACAGTATTACACCACCTCTCCCTCTTGTCTCTTAGAGGGGGTGGAAGGGGACTGGCATGCTCCAGGGGCCTCCCCCCAGCACTGGAAGAAGCCCCAGACCCAGGGTGTCCCTGGCCCAGGGCAGGTGCGAAGGTGATGATTGTCACGAACCCCTGCACGTGTCCTTCTCTACCCTGGAAGCCATTAGAATCCACCAGGCATGCAGATGGACTGCCCTTGCCTGATGAGCTTGATGAGCGGCCCTGGGTCTCCAATTTACAAGACTGAGAGACCAACTGCCTCTGTCTGCCTCTCCCAGCCTCTGGCTGCACGGCCAGACCCTGCCTCGTGGCAGGCCTACCAGAGCTTGGCAGAGGGCCCGTGCCGCCTCTGGCTCCCTGATGGGCTGGATGTAACGTGTCTTCTGGCCCCTTAAGGAGCCCAGGTATTGTAAGGAATGAACTAGTCACTGCATCCTGATCAGTTGTGGTTCCAAGAAAAGCAAATACCATGTTTTGGCTGCATTAAAAGAAGCATCATGTATAAAATAAAGAAGGTGAAGTTCTTTTTTATTTCCCTGCTGCACACGGGAATGAGGTGTTCGGTTTGGGGCAGGGAGAGAGGAGTCCCCTTCAAGGTCAGTGGAGGAGGTATATCCTGAAGGAGGGGGTTGAGGAGGCCTCTGGTGGAGAAGGGAGCAGCCAGGGTAAGGGCCTCTACTTGTTCAAGGACTCCAGAAACAGAAAAGGATGTTTGAGGGAGTTGGAGACGCCCTTCTGCTGCAGTGAAAGTGAGAACCCGGGTTTGGAAGACCACAGTGGGACTGAGGTGTCAGTGTGTGGCAGTCCCACAGGGAATCTGACCACCAGGCACGGGGCTGGGGCTTCCTACCTGGCCAGTCCCTGGCCTTGGGCACGTCTTCCCACCTGTGGAAGTAGCAGCCAGTTAGCCAGAGGCTGCAGCTCCTCCACCAGCCGAGCTGGCCCTCACAGCCACCCCACCATCACCCCTGGTTCTGTCCTGGAGTGTGGACGGGCCTGAATCTGACCACCCAGCCCCTCGCCTAGGACCATGCTCTTTCTGCCAGGACACACTGTCCTCTGCACCAGAACTGGCCCTTGATTAGAAGCCGGAGGTTTAGATCCAATGGGGCTTTGTGGTTTCTTCCCATGGGCCACAGCATGACTCGGCATTCTTGAGACCTCAGATCCTTTGAGAATTGCATGAATCCTGCAAGATGCACACGCTTGCAGTACACGTGTTCAGCTGGGGAGGGACTGATGCTCTGTGCTGCACCCCTGGTCCCGGAGCCACACCTGAGGCCCCAAGACTGAGGGAAGGGTAAGAGGGGCCGTTTCCAAGCCCCACGCTGCTGGGGAGAGGGGAGGGGATAAAGAGTGGCGGGAGTCGTCCAGTGGTCCAGGCCCTTGTCCAGCTCTTTTTGAAGCTGGGAAACCACATGCTGACTTGGATCCTCTGCTCCGAGGAGGGCTTTGGCCACTGGAGGTTATGTGATTTAAACAGTTTCATGAAAACTGGTCAGTTTCATAACAGTCCTTTATAAGCAGAAACTTGTAACCCATGAAGTGTTTTGGGGAGAGTGTGTGTGGGGACCACGTGTGCTCATCTTGGGTATCCAGGAACAGGTGTGGCCAGGAGATCAGGGAAACCAAAGAGGCCAAATACCTGAAGAGAAAATGGTGGGAAGAGGAGGAGGAACCGCTCCCTGCCACCAGCACCCACGCTAGGGACCTCCCAGGGCCCGGGGTGATAGCAATCTCTCCTCCGGGGCTTCTCCTCACTCCCAAAGGCCCCTGGGGGGCGGGAACAGGGGCAGGTCACAGTTCTGGCTTCCCTGCTGCGCCCAGGGCTGGTCAGCCACTATTTATAATCTCTCTCCAAATTATAAACGCTAGGCTCCTTGGGGAGCGTGGAGACAGAGCATGATCAGGGTCGGAGGGCCAGGGCCAAGTTGGGGAGGAGGGGGAAG